>NW_027223333.1:4010430-4039018 GCF_030449975.1 Polyergus mexicanus | reverse complement strand
AAGCAGTGGTATCAACGCAGAGTACTATTCCGTAGATTATATTTGCGTTGGGTCTCGCACGTCTAGCGTTTAAGACTCGTTGGTACTGTATGTCGGTCGTCTGAGTGTGAGTGTGTTTCGCGTCAATTTGTTATATTCTCTTTGTCTCTCGTTTGTGAATCTTCGCGTCGAAACTGTGCGTACACGCCCGATACATCTGTCTTTCGCGATTATTATACGGGTTACGTGAGAATGTGAATCGCGTAAATTCGACGTATCATGTCGGCTGTAAAGCACCGCGTCTCGAAATTGTGAGCGCGTTTTGGTGAGAATTTCCTCGCGATTCTTGCATGAATTGCGTGCGTGTGTGTGCCGAGCATTCGATTCTGCGTAAGATGTCCGTCCGAAATCGAAGCAGGTCTGCGTTGTATTAAGTGCATGTTAATCGTAAGTTGCGTCGTAATAATTCCGCGGTAATAGCGGGCGATAATATCGCCGTTGGCGAGGCAATATCGAGAATTGATGCGGTCTTGCACCCGAATTATAGAAGAACGTAATATTCCATTTCTTCGCAGTGCGAGGCGTAATTCAAGCCGAGCGGACATTCCGGCTGATCTAACGGGTTGGTCTCGGCGTACGCCTTACGGGGTTTCGCGCCCCGCGTTTAACACCCAGTCTCGCAGCCGCGTTTCGTTTACTGCAGCCGTATATCCGCGTGGTTTATCATTACTATTCTCGAGGAGCTGCGGCTCCCGCTATTATAATAAATCTGTTAACCTCTTTGTTTAATTGGCGAGTTTCTTTTCAGTTGTGTTTGTCGTTTCCGTAATTGTCGCCTCTTGCATAAATTATCGCGTTCGATCAACACTCGCCCTGCCCCTCTACCGTTAGGCGAGCTAGCCAGCCCGTGGCGAATTCCGACAACTTGCTTTTGCGTTTACCTCGCGTTTATTTCGCGTGTTTCGTGAATTGATACGTGAAAGATCGTATCTGGCGCCCAAGTTCGATTCTCGCGATTATCTCTCGGATCTCGTCACGGTACGCGCGGAACTCCTAACATCCCGTTCCCACCTGGCGCGTGGACCCCTTTTTCTCCGTTTTCCCGTTTTTGTCAACGACCATTTCGCTTCTCCCCTTCGGCGAATTAGCTCCTGTTCGTCGACGCAATTTACACCCGCGCAACGGAGAGAACGAGTCGGCGGCCGCGTTTATCGCTCAGCCGCGAGACGGTAGAAAAGTCGTCGCAAAAATTTGGCGCCCAACGTGGGGCCACGTTGACTATTTTGGAGGAGCGCAGGAGGCGCTTGGCTTTGGGGAAACTTCGGTTAAGATTAGGCTTCGCGAGGAACGGTCTGGAAGGAATTTTCTTTTTCCCTGAATAAAAGAAATTCCCGATCGTGAAAGGTATTTCATCGTTCGTATTTTATATGTTTGGTCCACGAAAATAACATAAAATATTTCGGTCTTCGAAAGTACCATGAAATATTTATTGGGGAATGGTTGATAAATTTCGTCGCGAATATAAATTCGAAATTAACCGTTGCGAGAGGTTCGAAAACAAGGCTCTCATATCTTCGTGTAATATTATCGTTCCTTTGTTCGAGATATCGTTTTTGTCCTTTTGGGGTATTCGCTGTGTTATTTTCGTTGTGTAAAGGTCGCGTGTGTTTACGTTTGGAATAGGAAAGTCGAGAAGACCGTATGAGTCGTGTAGATCCCGAGGACGAGTGGGTTTTCGTATTAAATCACGAACAACTTATCGACGAATTAAATAGGCGGAGACTTCCAACCGAAGGAAGTTATTCGATTTTAACCGCTCGATTATTGCGTCGCGTGCGGGGTGACCGTACCGGAATTCGATTATCTTTCGCGGAAGGAGAAGACGAAATGTCGAATCACGACCATCTGGAGCTCCCTCCGGAGGAGCCGGTTCGTCCGGATAGCCCCATGGCGGATCGAGGGTCGCGGGAATCGTCGCAATCTCCTCGTACTCCGCGTTCGGCCGGACACCAATCGTCGCGCGGGACACCGGAAAATTCCGCGATGACCGCGTATAATGTCATGCGGAAATGGAATTTGAAATTTTCGGGAACTCGAGGGGAAGATGCCGAGACGTTTTTAATGCGAATTGAGGAAGGTCGCGATTTAGTGCCGGTCGCGGATGAGGACATTCTCCGCTGTTTGCCATTCTTTTTGTCCGGTATCGCGTTACATTGGTTCCGCGGTAAGCGCAACCGCTTAACTACGTGGGCGACTTTTAAATCCGCGTGGCGTACGCGCTTCGGGGACCCCGATTTCCAATTCGCTCTTCGCGACGAGGTAATAAGGCGAACTCAGGGGGAACAAGAATCCGTGGCGGATTATATCACATGTCTACGGGCAATGTTCGATCGGTTGGCACCACCCTGGAGCGACGCCGAGCAAGTTAGCTACGCGTTCCGCAATTTGTTGCCGCGCTTGCAAATCGCCATGCGCCGGGACGAGGTGGAGGATCTCGACGCGTTGGAGGACGTGGCGACTCGCGTGGAAGGCAGCCACCAATTAGCGCACCGCTATCGAGCGCCGCCGACACCCGAAAAATCATTATTTCCCGATTTAGCGTATCGATCTCCGCGAAATGCTGGTCGTCACGCGAATCGGCACGATACAATCGCCGCGCTGAATACCTCCGCCAGCTCCACAGATTCGGGGGCCGGATCGCGAAAAGAGAAGCGACGAAGGGACCGCGCCGCGAACACTTCGACGTCGGAAACGGGATCAACGGCTTCGAGTTCGTCATCGACACGATCCACGCCAAAGGGAACCCGACCGTCGCGCGTCTCTACAGCAAAATGTTGGAATTGTGATGACATTGGTCATCTATCGCGAGATTGTGAGGCCGCGCCGCGAAGGCATTGTTATCGTTGCGGTCGCGCCGAAGTAACCTTACGCACGTGCCCCGACTGTACGGGAAACGGGTAGAGGAGTCGATTCGCGGGGGAAACCCGACTCCTATTTTAAGCAAACCCCCTATTCGTGTCGTGTCAAATAAGTGTGAATTTTCGTATAGTGCATTTGGTTGTCGTGATGAATCGTCGTTATTGTTTTTACGTGTCGGAATATTAGGGAAGGAAGTCCTTGCGTTATTGGATTCAGGATCGAGTCGTACGTTCCTCGGACCATCCACGGTCGAATTGGTGAAAGAATTAGAGTTACGGTTTAGAAGTTCGGACGGCAAACGCGTAACAACGGCTACGGGTCAAACCACTCGAATAAAGGGGGAGGTCGAAATTCCCATTACGCTCCGTCATCGGGTAAAATCATTAAAAGTCTATGCGTTACCAACCTTGGCGTTACCGTGTATAATCGGAGTAGATTTCCTGTCGGTATTTGGAATTGGCGTAAATTTCGCGACAAAGAGGTGGTATTTTTCGGAAAACCCGAGGATGGAATACGAGTTCGATGCGGGACGGGGGGATCCGTCGCTCCGCGTAAATGCCTCGCAAAGCGAGGGCGCGCCGACAAGAAGAGCCGCCGTGAAGACGGAAGGAATCTTGCTGGGGCCGAATCGGCCGCCTACGGCGGATAACCGAACACATTTGCCGAAAATCGCGAATAAGCGCGGACGGCCGCGAACTCGTAACTCGTGTAGAAATTCGCCTATCTGTTGCGGATTAGTGGAGATATCGGCTACGGAAGAGCGTCGGTTGAAAAATTTTCTCGAATCGGAAATCGTGGGAGATCCGAACAAGCCCGGCGTGACAGATTTAACGCAACACCGGATAGATGTCGGAAACCACGCGCCTATTAAACAGCGTTACTACCCGGTGTCGCCAAAAATTCAAGAAGCAATTTACGCGGAAGTAGACAAAATGTTAGAAGCGGGAATAATAGAGCCGTCGAAAAGCGAATGGTCTAGCCCGGTCGTGATGGTTAAGAAATCGAATGGCACGTATCGTTTTTGTCTCGATTTTCGAAGATTGAATAGTGTGTCGAAAAAGGACGCGTATCCACTGCCTTACATGAACGCGATCCTAGATAAATTGCGAGCTGCCCGATACATTTCGACTATCGACCTCAGTCAAGCCTACTTCCAAGTTCCGTTAGAAAATAATAGTCGCGAGCTAACCGCGTTTACGGTACCGGGCAAAGGGTTATTTCAGTTCACGAGAATGCCGTTTGGTCTCACAGGAGCACCGGCGACTTTTCAACGTTTGCTTGACCGCTTGATAGGACCCGAAATGGAACCGCATGCCTTTGCTTATTTGGACGATATTGTTATCGTGACTCGGACGTTTGAAGAGCATCTCGTTTGGTTGAAGCGCGTGTTAGATAGAATAAAAGAAGCCGGTCTAACTATTAATCCCGAAAAGAGCAAATTTTGTCGATCTCAGGTTAAGTATCTCGGATTCTTAGTACAACAGGAGGGGTTGAAGGTCGATCCCGATAAAACCGAGCCGATTGTTGAGTACCCGCCGCCGAAGAATATTAAGCAATTACGACGTTTTATCGGCATGGCGTCATGGTACCGGAGATTCATACCACAATGTGCAACGAAATTAGAACCGTTAACGCGTCTCCTTCGGAAGAACTACTCTTGGGAGTGGGGGGATGACCAAAAATTGGCATTCGAGGCGGTAAAATCGTGCATTACCTCGCCACCTACGTTGTCGTGTCCAAAATTCGAGTTACCGTTCGTCCTTCAAACAGACGCGAGTTCGGTCGGTTTAGGCGCCGTATTAACTCAAGAATCCGAAGGCGTTGAACACGTTATCGCATTTGCAAGCCGCGCATTGTCGGAGGCGGAAAAGAAATATTCTACGACCGAACAGGAATGTTTAGCGGTGGTGTGGGCGATTCGAAAATTCAGACCCTATTTAGAAGGCTATAAGTTTCGAGTCATTACCGACCATAGCTGTTTGAGATGGTTGCATAATTTAAAAAATCCGACAGGTCGGTTGGCGAGATGGGCTCTCGAGTTATTGGAATACGATTACGTAATTAAACACCGCAAAGGAGCGCTACACCATGTTCCCGATGCGTTATCGCGAATTTATGAGTCCGCCGAGGAACTGTGTGCCGTCGCGATTACGGGCGACGAATGGTACGATACACGCGTGCGAAATGTCGAAAATGAGCCACGAAAATATCCGGGATGGAGAATCGAGAACGATCAGCTGTATTTCCGGAAACCGAATCCGGTTATATCACAGATAGTAGACGATTTGGAGCAATGGAAGCGTGTGCTTCCGAAAAATTCGCGTCTTGACGTCATTCGAGCGAGCCATGATACCCCTCAGGCGGGTCATTTAGGCACCGAGAAAACGTATCAGCGCGTTGCGAAACAATATTATTGGCCGCGTATGTTTAGGGAAGTCGCGAATTATACCCGTCGTTGCGATACTTGCCAACGAACTAAAGTCGAACAGAACGTGCCCGCTGGCTTAATGGGGCGGAGAAAGGTCGAAACACCGTGGACAGTGGTAGCCGCGGATATTATGGGCCCTTTTCCCGTCTCTCGGAGTGGATTCGCGTACCTTTTGGTTTTGCAGGATCTATTTACGAAATGGGTCGAATGTTGCCCGCTCCGAAAGGCCAATGGTAGAAAGATCCGAGAAGCTGTAGACGATTTAATTATTAATCGATGGGGAGCACCTCGCGTAATGTTGACCGATAACGGGACAGAATTTATCAATCGAGAATTAAAAGCTTTCGCGGAAGAGCATGGTATCGCGCACGTAACAATACCGCCGTATCACCCTCAAGCGAATCCCGTAGAGCGAGTGAACCGCATATTAAAAACAATGATTACGGCGTTTATCGAGCAAGATCATCGAAATTGGGATTTACATTTGTCGGAATTTCGATTCGCGTACAACACTGCGTATCATACGTCCTTGCAGGCTACGCCCGCCTTTTTAAATTTTGGTAGGGAACCGCCGTCAGTAAGCTCCCGGCGGGAGGGGCCGGAGCCCGAGATTGAAATCGAGGAAGCGGCGACCGCGAAATGGAAGGAGCGAATGGAGCGAATCCAAGCGTTGCAAGACTGGGTGGTAGAAAATCTAGAGGCCGCTCATCAAAGACAGGCACGATATTATAATTTGCGTAGGCGCGATAGGCGTTTTGTCGTCGGCGATCAGGTATTGAAGCGACAGCATGTATTGTCATCCGCAGCGCATGCCATCTCAGCGAAACTCGCCACGAAGTTCCATGGACCGTTTAGGATCGCGAAGGTCTTGTCACCTGTTGTGTACGAGATTGCGGACCAGGAGGATAGCGTAATAGGAAAAATTCATGTTAAGGACTTGAAACCCTACATTGTCTAATCCAATCCGTAGGTTGTATATTGAGAGTTAGCGCTGTCACTAAAGAAGAAAAAAAAAAATGTTTTTTTTCTTCGGGTAACAGGGGTAGCCGATATCCCGTTCGACCCGGCACTTGAGGCCGAGATTATTAGTTTCTTTTCATTATAAGTTAGCGACTCAATTACGCTGTGAAAAGTTTGTTTGCGTACCCCGTTATGTACGGCGTTTGGGCGAAAGAAATAAAAGGGCCCGGTTTGCTTGTGGCAATGTTATCGTAATATTTCCTACGCGCCCCATTTTTCCCCGTCAGGGCGAACGTTTGCGAACGTTTGCGAACGCTAACCACCGACGACCCGGCGAGTGCAGTTGATGTCCCGGCTGCAGAGAGACGAAAATCGGCGTTCAATGTCGTCAGCGAGTTGTCGCGTTGGTCTTATTGTCTCGAGTGTGTAGATTGTGAATTGTTCGCTTTGTGTTTTGGCCTTTACTCTGGAGGTTCCGATTGCTCTCCGACGCCCGGCTTGAGAGTTGGGAAAATCGGAATAGTGGCGGCGGAGGGTGATCGACGCCGGTGCGGTTTCTCTGGGGAGTGGGGGGTGTGACGTTGCCGTCTCGCGCGCGTCCGCCGAGTCCCTCTCCGATCGAAAAGCGCGGACTAAAAGGCCGCGCCAGTCGAATCATTGCGAGAACCGTACCGTTACCTCCAGAGAGGCGTCATTAATTGAGATTTCGAGCTTGATATTAATTTAGTTTATGCTTTTCTTTCGTATGAATAATTCATTTGGGAGCCTCATCGGCGAAGGAGCGGAGAGTCGCTGAAACGTCACGGAAACTACGATCGCCAATCAAGGAAGATCTTAGAGGGGCAAGGAGCCAGCAATTTGGAAATCCAAATTATCTAACGGCCAAGCTAGCTACGTCACGACGGGATCCGGACCCGCACACGTGATGCGCGACGCACAGGACAGCGAGAAAATCCTCGCGCAAGGGCTCAGGCCCGTGCGGATACGGCCCCCGCGGGGGGACTGCAATCCTGCACCCGATGGCGTGACGCGGCCCCGGAAGAGACGGAAAGAAAGGTGGCAGCGATGTTTCCGGCCAAGCCGTTCGCCTTAGACCTCGCGACGGCCCCGCGGAACGGGCCCCAGCGAGTTATTATTCGTAATACCGGGGGCGCGCGCATCCCCGTTACGACCGTGAGCGCGCCGCCCGCCGGCTACAACGCGTGATAACGCGTGATTGGTCGCGATAATACGCACCCCGTGTGCGCAGCCCCGGCTGGCCCACAGGTATCGATTCTGGATCGCGACGATCCAGGAAGAGACTGGCGTGAGCTTGCGTGCGAGCAACAGCGTAATCGAGAGGGCTGGTTGTGGCGAGAACAATTGCGAGATCGTTGCTGCGTGAACGAGCGGAGAGGATCCCGGCGATCGACGGCGAAGAATTGTGAGCGCCAGAGGACTTCGTCGACCCCTGACCGTCCCGACGGGAGGAAGAGTACCGGTGAAGTTACCCTCCGCCATATTCGCCACTCGCGATTGTGCCCGGAATCGTTTCGTTCTGTCGTCGTCGCCGTGAATTCGTACTTTGGTGTACGGGCTAAGCCCGATTCTTTAGTGTAGATTTTCGCGTCACGGCCACGTCGTCAAGCGATTCGGGCCCCGGAGCCTCGAAAGTATCGGTTTCCGCGGATCGAGACATTACCTCGCGTTTTTAAGAAACCGTGTGTCGTCTCTCTGGAGATTCGGATTCCGTAGATTATATTTGCGTTGGGTCTCGCACGTCTAGCGTTTAAGACTCGTTGGTACTGTATGTCGGTCGTCTGAGTGTGAGTGTGTTTCGCGTCAATTTGTTATATTCTCTTTGTCTCTCGTTTGTGAATCTTCGCGTCGAAACTGTGCGTACACGCCCGATACATCTGTCTTTCGCGATTATTATACGGGTTACGTGAGAATGTGAATCGCGTAAATTCGACGTATCATGTCGGCTGTAAAGCACCGCGTCTCGAAATTGTGAGCGCGTTTTGGTGAGAATTTCCTCGCGATTCTTGCATGAATTGCGTGCGTGTGTGTGCCGAGCATTCGATTCTGCGTAAGATGTCCGTCCGAAATCGAAGCAGGTCTGCGTTGTATTAAGTGCATGTTAATCGTAAGTTGCGTCGTAATAATTCCGCGGTAATAGCGGGCGATAATATCGCCGTTGGCGAGGCAATATCGAGAATTGATGCGGTCTTGCACCCGAATTATAGAAGAACGTAATATTCCATTTCTTCGCAGTGCGAGGCGTAATTCAAGCCGAGCGGACATTCCGGCTGATCTAACGGGTTGGTCTCGGCGTACGCCTTACGGGGTTTCGCGCCCCGCGTTTAACACCCAGTCTCGCAGCCGCGTTTCGTTTACTGCAGCCGTATATCCGCGTGGTTTATCATTACTATTCTCGAGGAGCTGCGGCTCCCGCTATTATAATAAATCTGTTAACCTCTTTGTTTAATTGGCGAGTTTCTTTTCAGTTGTGTTTGTCGTTTCCGTAATTGTCGCCTCTTGCATAAATTATCGCGTTCGATCAACACTCGCCCTGCCCCTCTACCGTTAGGCGAGCTAGCCAGCCCGTGGCGAATTCCGACAACTTGCTTTTGCGTTTACCTCGCGTTTATTTCGCGTGTTTCGTGAATTGATACGTGAAAGATCGTATCTGGCGCCCAAGTTCGATTCTCGCGATTATCTCTCGGATCTCGTCACGGTACGCGCGGAACTCCTAACATCCCGTTCCCACCTGGCGCGTGGACCCCTTTTTCTCCGTTTTCCCGTTTTTGTCAACGACCATTTCGCTTCTCCCCTTCGGCGAATTAGCTCCTGTTCGTCGACGCAATTTACACCCGCGCAACGGAGAGAACGAGTCGGCGGCCGCGTTTATCGCTCAGTCGCGAGACGGTAGAAAAGTCGTCGCAAAGATTAAATGTGAGTTCTTTCCAGATATGTTTAAGTCAAAATACGAGAGAAAAGAATCGACAAATTTGCAAATATTGTGCATCCCCAACATTTGTTTAAGGTGGGGGGTGTTACGTCCAGTGGACTCCACGATTCTTTTCTTTCATGTAACATTAAACCTACGCTGTGGAACTCTTTGCATTTGGCATAAACAATAAACTAAAAGAATATCTAGCAGGCGAGACTAATACTTCAGAATTTAAACCATGCGCGATAAATATTCGAACACAACGGTCCGCTAGAAGACCAGGAATTTTAAACAACAATTAAAAGCTACTCGAACCATGAGAAGGCGCGAAATCTAAACCATGCGCATGCAAGAGACAAATAAACGGACCAGATAATTTCTTTTTCTTGAGAGCCGCTAGTGAAAACGCGGTATAAGAAGAGTCTCGAACAAAGGTCTTTCTAAGAACGGGAACTATGTTTTATCAACGTAGTTATGATCCGCGACCAAAACGTGCGACAATTGACACCACGAGCTCGACTGCTGGACCACCCTTGCGCGTTATCTGCTTGAAATAAAACTCAAGTAAATAATCAACTTGGCCGATCATGGCGGGCTCTCCAGTGGGCGAGACTTAAATTTTTAAAACAAAAAGCCTACACCAATAAGCGCAATTTCCCGAACCTTCTTTTGGAAGGGTGGCACTCTCAACTCATGAGAGGGGCACCATTCAAAAGATTGATTGGGTAAAAAAGGGAATATTGCTTGCCTAATAGAGAGGGTACGCGAAGAGACGTCAGGATTCGAGGTACGCGAAATTCTCCCTCAGGAGAGTCAGTCCATCTTCGCATCTCGATTCAAAAGATCCTCTCTGCGATCGTGCGAGCGCAAGGAGTTTCACGGTAGACGAGCTAACAGTTTTATAATCTTGCGTACAAGTGACGAGTGCCCTTGAGTGCATCAACCAACACCACCGGAACCGGGCGGATCTCCGAACCAATTTTCCAGTCGGCTCTTTCACAGGAGGCGGAGGGTCACTCGGTTATCGACACACATCTTTTCCTTGCACACAACAAGTATTGAGTCTACCAAAGATTTCTTTTCCCTTTGTTTGTGTTTTGTCTTTTTCTTACCCTTCTTCCCTTCCTCTCAAAGGAAACAGTTGTTGTTAAGTTAGAACCTTTAATTAAAATCCATGCATACATATTTATTAATTTAATTTAAATTTTTGATTAAATAAAATTCTGGTTATTAAATATTTGTCTCTCCCCCTTTGAACTTTCTTTCTCCTTCGCGAGTCCATAGGTTTGATTAGCCGAGATCTTGAATACTGTCAAGATTGGCATTTATACTTATTGTTAGACTCGAGCAATCCTTTCTCCTTCGCGAGTTCATAAGTTTGATTAGCCGAGATTTTGAATACTGTCAAGATTGGCATTCATACTTATAGTTAGACTGCAGCAACCCTTCCTCTTTCACGTGTCGCTAAATGTGATTAGCCAGGATCCTGGCGTAATAGCATGATTGGCATTCATACTTAGCTGGCAAGCCCGGAAGGAAATCTTCTCTCCTTACCTCCATAATAATTCTCTCTCTGTATCGTTTTATTTCCCCTGTTTCTCAAAAAAAAATATATATATTAAATGTGATCTTTAAGAGTTTTCTCCATTTTTCTTTATTATTTTATCATTACCAAACTAAGCATCAATATCTCTGTTAATTCTTGCGTGTGTTCCTAGTGGAAGCAACCCCAGCAAAACGCTCTAAGTGCTGGGCGAAACACATTTGCAACCGGGAAAATAAAAAGATCCGGAAACTATTGGCTCGGGCGTCCGCGGATCCCACCTTTATTATAGATTACAATAAGTTAAATTTAGATGAACGTTCCTTTAAATTAAGAGTCCAGCGTTTAATCAACACACCATCACACAATACACACCCTTGCCCCCCCCCTAATTCTTCTTTTGACTATTCACCTCCTTCCTACTCCCCCGTCTCTTCCCCCAAGCGTTTTAACTCACCTTCTCTCGAATCTCAACCATCGCAAATTCTCACTCCCCCTCCCCCTTCTGACAGTCGACCTACCCTTTCCGAACAACCTCAACCTTCGAGAATTCCCACTCCACCTCTTCTCCCTGATCATCCACAACCTCTCTCCAAACAATCGATTCCTCATCCGATTCCTACCCATTCGAATCCCTCCTCTTCCCGCCTCGAATCGTCCGATCTCCCAGGAGCATTTCACGATTTCGAAGAAGCCCTCCGGGACTTTGTAGAGGAGTGTCCCGACCTCAAAGAGGAACCGGAAGACTTCAAATCGGAATCTTCCGATCCCGAAGGAGAATCGGGGTCTCTTTTCGATGACCGGGATAGGTAAGACTGGTACCGATATCTCCTAAGTCAATTCCCCCCTTACCCTGTCCCTCTTACAGACGAGGATTATTGCGTCGGTCCAGATATAGTGGATCTGGACCAATTCCATCTTATCTTTCGAACCAGTCCACCTGGCTCAATCATCCCATTTTTTGTCCTTAGTTCTCCAGTTCCTCTAGCCGTCTCTATCGAGGTCTTCTGGATGAAGTTCCCTTCCCTCTCTACCGTACTAATACGGGATCTTTAATAGTCATCCTTCCTTTTCCCTTATCTTTTTAATTTTTCCTTTTTTTTCTATAATTTATAACTATTTAACTTTATATTGTAAATCTCCAACCGGAATTTAAATTTTATTCTCCCCGTTTAATTCCGGTTGATGTCCTCCGTATTTATTGTAACACCCGCGAGAACATAATCTTCCTTTGCCTACACTCACGCACACGGATACCTACAATTACACATTAGAATTTTAGATGTATTTTACATATAAGCTTTCATAAACCGAAGTGTTCTTTACTAACTTTTATTCTCTTTAAGATCATTTATTTATTTTTTATATTGAATAAATGTAGCGTTAAAACTTTCGTTAAAAATTCGAGTAACTTATTAACCCGACCTCTTTCCTGTCACCCGAAATCGCACAGGGTCCCATCCTGGGTAATAAGGATTCAGTTCCTTTACCGAAAAGGGACCACCGATCGAACGGCCTTTCGATAGAGTAGAGCGACCCTCCCGGTCGTTGACCTATCTAAGGCCCTGTATGGTTCGTTCGACTCGGAAACACTTGTCTCGAAAAAGAGAGAGACTGTGTTTCGAGGTAAGTAGGTTACGCCCTCCTGCTGACTCTTCCTTCCATTGAGTCTGGACGTAACACGCTGTTATTCCGACAAAGCTTGTAGATCGAAATGGGAGTGAAATGAACGCAGTCAGTCGTGTTTCCATCGACTTAAATTTGGTTCTACGCCGAACTAGATGCGAATTAATACTTCGGTGGAAACTAGACCTGTGTCGACTTGTAACTGGAACGCTGTTTCCGATCTATAATGCTCAATATGTGTGTCAATTATTTGAGCAGCCATAAAAAAGATCAACGATTTGTAATAATAATTTAAACTCGCAGAAGATATTTTTGTTGTAATAAAAGTTAGTATTTTTCAACAAAAATTTTTTATGAATTATTAATTTATTTATTAAATATGTAGAAAAGAGCTTAAAACTGATCAAATTATAAAAATTAAGTATAATTAAGTTACAATTTTATCTTATTAACAGAATTTATAAGTTTTATTAATCAATTGAGTGACGACATAGTCGAATACATCACTTTAGCTGTGTACGATTGTGTCAACTTGTGTCGTAGTTGGAAAGCACCGAATCGTACACTATTACACAGTGTCGCCTGTGTACGTTGCTGGAAAGCACTCTATAGCAGGGAGCACACATTGTCAATTTCCTTATGTATAAGGAAATGGACCAATCAATTTCCTTATGCTTATGATTATGCGTTTATGCAAAAGTGTGTGCTCCCCGCTTAAAGCTGCTTATGCATAGCATAAGACCATCTGGACCAATGAGCATGCTATATAAATCAATATGGCAATTTTATTTCAATGCTTATTGATTCAGACGGTCTTATGCTATGTAAATATATGCAACTATCCCAATTTGTGTGTGAGGACCTATAGCCTTAAAGCCCGTATCAGACTACGCATTGAAAATTGAAGATTGAAGATTAAAGATTAGAATTTGACCAATCAGAACAAAAGGAACTAAAATTTCTTTATTCTGATTGGTCAAATTTCAATCTTGAATCTTGAATCTTGTGGCGAGATGTTATGACCCCTAGGGATAAATACTCTCGCTTTTGTCGACTCTTCAGCATCAAGGATCTTTCCTTATCTACAAAATATAAACATCTTCTAAATAAAAAGTGAAACTTGTATTTTCCATTTCATCTGTATAAAAATAATTATAATGGATTAATGAGATTCTTGCGATTAAAATGACACGAAACATGACATAAATCGGATTATTTTTAATCAATTATGTTATTAAAATTATGATTACTTATTTTATTTAAAATTATCCGATTTATGTCATATTTGGTGTTATTTTAATCGCAAGAATCTCATTAATCCATTATAATTATTTTTATACTAATAAAATACAATATGAATGTTTCAGTTTTTATTTTATAAGATGTTTATATATAGTAGATAAGGAAAAATCCCCGCGCGATTCTGGAGAGTCGACAAAAGCAAAAGAATGAAGGAGCAAGCGAGATGACAAACATCAAAGAGTTCCGAAGTCTCGCTCGTGAGGCTCTCTTTATGTATAATATCTCGGGTTCCATATCGTTCGTAAAATTTCTGTTTTTCGTATTTTATGGATATCAAAATAATTATAATAGATTAATGAGATTCTTGCGATTAAAATAATACTAAACATGACATAAATCGGATAATTTTTAATCAATTATGTTATTAAAATTATGATTACTTATTTCATTTAAAAATATCCGATTTATGTCATATTTGGTGTTATTTTAATCGCAAGAATCTCATTAATCCATTATAATTATTTTTATACTAATAAAATACAATATGAAAGTTTCAGTTTTTATTTTATAAGATGTTTATACAGGGTGATTCAAAACAACCTTCTGTCTTTACAATGTTATATACTTGACACTATTCTAAGACAATTTTTCTTTGCCAAAATTTTTTCCGAGGCTTAATTTTTAAATTATAAGCCAAAATAGTTAACGAATTACGGGCCGCGTACACAAGACAGGCAGAAGCGGAGCAACTCACCGTCCCATACTGGTGATTACGTGAGGCGCTCGCTGCGATTAACTGTTTGCTACATGGGGTGTATGTGTGAGAGAGAACGTATACGCGTATACACACAAATACACATTCTCTCTTTCTCACTCACTGACTCTTACCTTGTATGTAGAGATTCGTTGTCCTTATACGACTCAATAAGTAATATTTCCGTGTGATACAACGAATAACTAGCAAACATTTTTTCACTCACAAATTGTACCACTTATCGAATTTTTACGTATTAATCCACGCACTTTATCGATAAACTGAATTTATTAAAAAAAACGATGTTATTATACGTCATTATATTTTCATATTTTATAGTTTTATGTTTTCAAAACTATCGAATTTACAATGTCGGAGGCTTTAGCCGATCACGGGACACATGATAGCGTCCGCGTCGATCACGCGTAATGTGATATATTCAGTTGTTCGGCAGCCGGCAGCCGGCATGCCGGCAACGCTAGCACCGATATAACTTGCTTGTTGTCGTCGCGCAGTTTCCGCATCGAATAACGCGTTTCTTTCTTCGAGATATTTTAATAATTAATCAGTAGTAATCGGTAGATTGTGATTAACCGTTATAATCGTTAATAAATTCAATTTATCGATAAAGTGCATAGATTAATTCGTAAAAGTTTGATAAGTGGTACAATTTATAAGTGAAACAAGTTTGCTAGTTACTAGTTCTATCATACGGAAGTATTACTTATTGAGTCATATGAGGGCAACGAATTACTACATAAAAGATAAGAATCAGTGTAAGAGAGAGAGAAAGAGAGAGAGACAGAGTGCATGTGTGCGATCAACTGTTTGCTACACGCGATAGATGTAAAAGAGATTGATTGATTGATTGATTGATATTTATTAGCTTTCTCAGCTATTTGTAATACAAATCTAGTTTACATTAATTACAATATACTCCTTTAACATTCGCTTAAACGGCACAATTCTTTCATTCCGCGAGAAAGACAGAGAGAGAGAGAGAGAGAGAGAAAGAGAGTGCGTGTGTGCGATCAGCTGTTTGCTATACGCGATGGATATAAAAGAGAAAGACAAAGAAGAGAGAAAGAGAGTGCGTGTGTGCGATCAGCTGTTTGCTACATACGATGGGTATAAAAGAGACAGAGAGGGAGAGAGAGAGAGAGAGAGAGAGAGAGAGAGAGAATGTGTATGTGTGTGTATATGCGTATACGTTCTCTCTCACACATACACCCCATCGTATGTAACAAACAGTTGATCGCAGCGAGCGCCTCACGTAATCACCAGCATCGGACGGTGAGTTGCGCCACCCCTGCCTGCCTTGCGTACGCGGCTCGTAATTCGTTAACTATTTTGGCTTATAATTTAAAAACTAAGCCTCGGAAAAAATTTTGGCAAAGAAAAAATCGTCTTAGAATAGTATCAAGTATATGACATTGTAAGGACAGAAGGTTGTTTTGAATCACCCTGTATATATACATATATATATAATCTTTTTTTTATAAAAAGACTGATTTTATAAAGAGCTTACAATACAATTTATTTATGCATACATATATACACATACATATACAGGGTGTCCCAGACCATTCGTATACCCATTTTAAAATGAAAATAAATAGCTTCTATCAAAAATCGCGAACACTTTTTAAATAAATCGGGTATGTTCTATTGGATGATGACCTTGTACTTGATCTTGAACTGGATCTTGAGGGTCAATTAAAGCTCAACTTTGATTTTTTAAATGGAAACCTCCTTTTTTATTGCATATTCTTGTAGCTTATCTCGAAAGATTTTCAAGACACTATAATAAAATATATTCATTAAATACTTTTTGAGTTAAAAATAACGGAGAAGCTCCCATAAAATCAAAACAAATAAATAAAAATAAGGAACGATATTTAATAATAGGCGCACGCGGGTGTCTTAACGGGACGCCATTACCTCAGACATCTCACAATATACAAACGCGAATCGTAAATATAGATAGTAACAATCAAAATTAAAAATAATACAGACGCGAATCGCAAAAATAAATAACTGTCAATACAAACAAAAACTCTCATAAATAATAAAGACGCAAAGCACAAATATAAACGTTTCTGTCCTCAACTGGACTATTCAGTGATAAAATGAGTACGTGGTAAATAAAATTAATAAAATACGAACGGTCAGTCGGTAAAAACATAATCAAAAAATTGCTCCTGGATACTCCAATGGCATGCCAACGTATATCAACCTCATCATCCACCAAGTTTTTCCTACAACTTGCGGGAGGATTTTAGTTAGAACAACAGTCTCAACTTTTTGGACGTCACAATGATTTCTTGTGACGGACACCTCAGATTTGATTGGTTCTACAAGTCGATTTTTTCAGGTAGATATCTGAACTTTCATTCACAACATCCTCTTTGCCATAAAAGAGACACCATCATTGGCTTTGTGGACAGGGCGTTTCGCTTTTCTCATGTACCACCAGAAGAACTATCTTTTTATTAACATCTTACTTGAGAATAGTTATCCTTTGGATATTATATTTGACACTGTTAATTTCAGATTAAAATATCTGTTACATGACGATGAAATGAGTTAAAAAACTTCTTCTAACGATTTACGTCCTTTTTTTCTTTTTCCGTATGTGAAATCAGTATCAGAAAAATTTATTCCAATCATTAAAAATAACGATTTACGCATAGCTTTCACTTGTTTGGATAATTTAGAACATTTTATTAAGGTGCAAAAGCATCCACTGCCTCAATTAAGCCAAAACAACGTGATATACAAAATTAATTGCAATAATTGTGACGCTATCTATGTTGGCTAAATAAAAAGATTGCTAAAAACTCGTATTAATGAACATCGTAACCACATAAAATAGATCTTGTCCGGGGAATTCTGTGATAAGAGAGCATACGATTGATAAAAACCACGATTTTATACCACAATTGGAATAATATACGGGTTTTGAATAATGAACCTTGCTACACGAGAAGACTCACTTCAGAAATGTTGTTTATTAAGTGACAAAAGTTAGGTTTAAATTTGCAAAGTGACACAGAGCTACTAGATCCGTCTTACTTACCGATTATCAATAAGCTTGATAAGATTTGAATTTGCCACTTTTAAAGTATCGTCTTATTACTTGTTTGTCTGCCTTGTTGATCTCTCTTTTATTTATATGCATTTGTTTTCCGTACTCGCGGGACAGTGAGAGTCTGGCTACGGAGCATCACTATCACGCGAGTCCTTCTGCATGACTCTGATCATGCGTCGTATGGATCCTCCATGGGTGAATTGCGTTTTGTTAAAAATTTGAATTTCTATTATCCTCATTATTCCGCCACTTTTTAAAAACAATTTCAGGCAATTGTCTGACTAAAATCCTCCCGCAAGTTTTAGGGAAAACTTTGTGGTGGATGATGAGGTTGATATACGTTGGCGTGCCATTGGAGTGTCCAGGAGCAATTTTTCGATAATGTTTTTTACCGACTGACCGTTTGTATTTTATTAATTTTATTTACCACGTACTCATTTTATCACTGAAGAAAGTCCACAGTCGAGGACAAAAACATTTATATTTGTGCTTCATGTCTTTATTATTTTTGTCTGTATTGACAATTACTTATTTTTGTGATTCGCGTCTTTATCATTTTTAATTTTGATCGTTATTATTTATGTTTGCGATTCGCATTTGTATTGTTATAGCCCGAAAAGGTTATACACAAATTACTAGATATATATTATTTTAGATATATATTATTTTATACGATAAGGCATTGCTCAACGTATAATGCAAATATAGATCACGTTACGAGCGTTGACCGCGTAGTCACTCCATTGCCAAAACGCGGAAATCAGGGCAAACGGGATAAGGAAATTGCGAAAATGCAAGCGAAGAAGTCCTACTTAGAACTCCTTAGCTTGCATCTTGCCGCCAAAATCGAGAGACAACACGTGGCCCAACCGCCAAACAATCCCCTCCCGGGAAACCAAGAGAACATAATAAAAAGGCAATAAGTGGCGAACAGTCTTTATCATTAAGTAACATTACGCGGGCAGTCTTTATCGTTGATTAATATTACGCGGGCAGTCAATAACGCTAATTATGGGCAACTATTAAATTAAAGCCACGCAGTCGGCAAAAAGAAATACGAAACATCGAGGAATGAGTCTTCAGACACGCGCACGCCAAGATATCCGCTATCGCGATACGCGACGCGAGCTAACGTGCGGAAAGTTTGTAATCAAACCAATTTATGAATAAAACAGATATATATATATATAATATATATATATATATATTATATATATATATATATTCTGAATACAAAAGTGTTATTTTCATTTATAATAAAATCAGTGAGGTACTCGAGCGGTGCCCGAATTCCCAAATTCCTTCCGGCAAACGATTCCAACTACCGTGCCTCTCCGGGGGCATAACAATATATTGTGAGATGTCTAAGGTAATGGCGTCCCGTTAAGACACCTGCGTGCGTCTATTATTAAATATCATTCCTTAAATTTATTTTTATTTATTTGTTTTGATTTTATGGGAGCTTCTCTATTATTCTTAACTCAAAAAATCTGCACTTGGCCGTCCTCCTCGCTGAGCGCGATGCCGAGTTTCTTCATCGTCTCGATGATTTCGGCATTGACGAATGAAATCTCTGAGCCCGAGTCTAGTAGGGCCTCCATAGGGTACCCGTGGATGGTTGTCGTAATGTGTGGCCGCGGTGTATAATTTACTAGGTTCTGGGCGTCCGGGATTCGACCGTGGTACTCCCGGCGTGTCTGGCGTTTTTCGGCAGTGGATGGCAGTTGGCGGTCAGGATTCCGTCCTTCTCACACTGCGAGCAGAATCATCGGGGTGGCTGTTTGCACCGGAACCGGGTGTGCCCCTGCCGTTTGCAGCGCCAGCAGCACTCGGTACGCGGTTGCCACGGTCGCGGTGGTAGCGGGGTATTGTCGCCGGCTTGGTTGTTCCTGCTCGATCCGTTCGAACTCCGCGGCATCATCGAATAATTCGTTTAGATCCGCTATGTCCCGACGCTTGACGTACTTCTTATATTCGGGCCGCATGTTCGCGTAAATTCGCGACAGTCTTTGGTCGCGAGTGAACCCCCCGGCTCGACGTATGAGAGTCATCATCCGCGTACGACGCGAATTTCTCGTTCTCTCTTTGTTTTCGTTCGGCGATTTGTTGTTGGAACTCTTCGTTACCATGGGAGCAGATACCGCCGTCGGATGGCGTTACAAAAATCTCCCCACGTTCGCCAGTCTTCGCGGTTATTTCGTGCCCATGCGACGGCATCTCCGCGTAGGAGCTCGCACAGCTCTTTCAGTAACTGCTCGCCGGAGTACCCGTAGTCCGCGCGGAGGTCGTCTACGCGTTCCAGGAACGCGATTGGGTCGCGACCGTCGAACGGACGTCCCCATTTCCGCAACTGTTCTAACATTTGCGTGGTCGCGGATGGTTCGAATCCGCGCCTTTCGTCGCGGTGTGCGCTTGGTGGTGCGATCTCTATTTGCGGGGGCGTCCGCGTGTTCCGGGCGTCCGGGCCTTGGGCCCCAAATTCTTCCGGGTGCGAGTCTACGTATTGACTCATCCGGCTGCGGATGACATCGAGTGCCAGACGTCTCGATGCCATGTTGTGTGGCTATAGTTATTAGTTGCTCTTTCGAGAGTGTGTACAGCCAGGTCTTCATAACGCTCGGTTATCGACCACGCTGTTAGACAAAAGAAAAAAAAATTTGTTTTTGGACGCTGAATACGAATTCGATTGTGAAATTGCTCCATAACATCAGAATTTTAAGAAATTTGCAATTAAAGTTGCAAAAAGGGCTATTTTCACGAATTTTGTCATATTGCAGCTACAATATGTGACGTGCTGGAGAAATTTTATTACAATCAAAATAAAGTATGTTGTTAGGAGTTTCAATCCTCAAAAGGAATTTTTGGTGTCGATTATGGTTAATAAGATATTCATGGTTAAATATGGGGTGTATTGCAGAAGTTAGCTGTGATTTACCAGACAGCTTTTAATTATATTTATTTAAACTTAAGCATTTTTTAGATCGCTGAATACGAATTCAATGTCAAAGATGTGACATTACCTGGCGTGCTTCGTATGCTGAATCGGGCCTCCACTTGTCCTTGGCTTCAAGTTTTTGTCCTCCGCCGTCAACGGATGAAATCTCGTCGGGTTCCTTTGTTATTTACCCTCACTTACGGCTAAAACTACTTAACTGCCAAAAAGAGAAATCGCAAAAATCGCGAGATCGCGTTCGAATTCGCGCTCGGGCCGCTCTCTCGCTAAATCGAGAGAACGAAGGCCCGCGCGACCGTCTGCGGCCGGGCTATTCCGCTCTTGTGACGGATGAAAAAAACGTGACGTCACAATATACAAGGTGTCCCATTTTAAAAGTTCCACCCTTATAAGTTTTCAGGATTAACGTTTGAAGGAAAACGACTCCGATAAAAGTTTTAGGGAATAAAGGGGGCTATCTAATAGTGACCTTAGATTTGACATTAAAGATCATTTTCAAGGTCATTTGAAGGTCAGCTTCCGTTTTTTAAATGGAACTCCCTATTTTTCATAACATATTCCTATAGCTTATTTCGAGAGCTTTCCAAAACACTATAATAAAGTATTCTTTTATTAAATACTTTTTGAGTTATTTTATATTTTAATCTGACATATTTTGATATAAAAAATAACATATTTCGTAAAATATTCAGTTTTCGATAATCTTACCGTAATACTTTTATGTATGTATATACTTCGCCATAGAATTTTCTAGCGGAAGAATAAATTGATATCGAAAAGATAATAAAATTCCTTCTAACGAGATATCTGACAAGTACAACTAAATCAATAATGACGAAACTTGTATAACGAATTATTCAGTAAATACAGCTGCGTTAATATTGATAAAAATAATCATAAGGAAGTAAGACTTTTTCTAATCAGATCACGTGCGCAAGGAAAATCTATTACTCAAGAAACTTGAACTGATATCGAGATCACCAATCGACAATCACCACGGGTAAAAATTCGAAAAGTAGAAGAAACACCCGGCCTAATAAAGACACTAGCACAATTTTTAATTCGTTAAGATGAAGAATCCCCATTTCTACGCAATTCCAATTTGTTGCAGTTTTTGGAAGATTCCCACTCTTAGAATACACCCCGAAAAGAGAATTATAAAAAGGGGACTTGAAGAGACATTTAGACACACTATATTTCTCCGGTCTTAATATAAAACTAAACAATGTTGCTTAAATGAAGAGCTATAACTTCTATCTCTGGCCTTTTTTCCAAAAAGGCATGCTTGCATTTTTAAAAAATCTGCTGTCTGTTTTAGATAATATTTATATAGCAGCATGTCTAATGCATTAATATCTTTCGATTTAGTGTCTTGCATTTCTTGTATTTTAGATTCTAAATCTGCTATTCTTTTTTTGTACTTTTTAATTCTTTGATGAAGTTTTCTTTTTCGTAGAGATGTTGAAGAGAGTGATAAACTTGTTTGCATTCCCATCTCTGACATTATAGAAGATCTTTTTTGTCCCTCTTCTGTGTGTATTACATTCATTTCTAAATAAAAATGATTTAATACTATAATTATGAATATTTCTTATTATTTTAAAGCTGCAAAATAAACACTTGTAAAATATAAGTACATGATTTAAATGTATCTGTAAGGTCCGTTGTACTTAATTCCTTATTATTAGACACAAGAAAATCAACCTCTGTATGTTTTAAATTTTGCATGTCCCACAACATACTGTTGCATTTGACATACTTGGACCTGCTTCCTCATCTGTGGAAACTAATTATATATGTATGTGTAAGTGTATGCGCATATATGCGTATGTGTAAGATTTTATTATCCTAACAATAAGATAACATACCATTATTCCGAATAATATTGTACTTGAAAATGCATTTGGTTGTAATCTTGTTTTTCCGTAATTTAAAAACATTTTGTCCTCAAAATGAAGTTTACATACTCTATAATTGTTATATAGTTCTATGGGTTTCTTCAATAACAAATTATCTCGACCAGAAGCTAATATCCACAATCTGGATCTTTAAGCAAAATATAATACTTTATTGTGAGAATGTAAAAAAGAGAGAGAGAGAGAGGTGTATTAGAAATATTATATATACTTTTATTAATTGATTTATGATTGTATAAACACGATTGAAGTGTTACACCAAAGTTAACCTCAAAAATATAAAGATAAGATTCAATTTAACCTCTCCCAGATAGCAAAATTCTAGCAGCATGTGCGCAGATTGGCAGCAAATTTAATCAGAATTCCATGCCAAAACCATAGCCATCTGTGACCACATTAACCTCAGGTTTTGTCGACAGAGTCTGCTGACAGGCAATGTGAGCAGATTGGCAACAGAAACCGCGCAGAGCCTGCGCACATAACCTGGCAGCAGATTGACGGCAGAAACCGAGCAGAATCTGCGCACATAATTTGAGAACAGATGAACAGCAGAAACCGAGCAGATTCTGTACATAATCAGATGTTTTTAAATAACCGCGATGCGCCTCGGTTTTTTAATAATCCCTGACCTACATTGCTATTTAAATGTTATTTTCTATCGAGAAGATATGTAAATGGAGGAAATTTAATTATAAATTATTTTATATATATTTTATTCGTAAATATATATATATTTCATTACATAATATATATAAAAAACATCATTATGTATGTGTGTGTATGTGTGTGTGTGCGTGTATGTGAGTATGTAGGTGTATGCTTCATCATACTTAAAATTTAAAGGACAGTATAAGGAATCAATTAATGAGGGATAGTTAATAAAGGATAGTTCTATTTAAAAGTATAGAAAAACTATCTTTTATTAACTATCCCTCACTAATTGATTTTTACTACAATTATTTAATTTTACATATTTAACATCTTGTATCTTGAATGCTTATCCGGACATCGTTTTTGGCTACACGAAGACTGTTCCTTGCCACTCCTTGTCGCTTGGGTATAAATTTACCTAAACATACAAAAATCATAGTATTAAACATTTGAAATATTATAATCTTAAATTAAAGGGAATTCAGTAGGAATGGCGCTAAAAAGTGCCGATATTATTACGAACACGATACATGTTATTCCATGTATTATCGATTAAAATGGCACTGAAAAGTGCCGATTCGTCTGTCAACACAGACAGAGATCACACTGGTCTCTCTCTCCTCCTCCTTTCCTTTCTCTTTTTGCTTCTCCATCTTCTCCTTTCTCTTCCTTTCCTCAATGGTCCTTGGATCCTTGGTCTTTGCTTCTTCATTTGATATTTGACCCTTTTAAGTCGTCGGAGAAAGTCGTACATGAAATCAATGTAAAACAAAACAAATAAATTATTCAAGTAAGATGAAAGTTATTAAGATAAAAGTATCAATGTCACAATACGTACCTGCACAATGTGATCGTTTTTATCTTTAATTAATATTTTAACTTTCAACATAGAATATATATATTTTATGTTAAAAGTTGAAATACAAAAATTTAAGGCAAGAACAATATGAATACCCAAGTACATGTACAGATATTGACACTTTTATCTCAAACAAATATATATACCCAGTAAGCAATTTGATAACAAATTGTTGCCAAATTGGCATCAAATTCGCTCAAAACTTGGTAACAAATCCAGTGCCATCTGTGTCCGCATTAAGCTTGTGTTTTGGTGACAAAACTTGTTGACATAACCTGACAGCAAATTGACGGCAAAAACCGAGCAAAGCTTGACATGATTTGACGTCAAATTGATGGCAAAAATCGAGCAAGATCTGCGCAAGACAATCTGATAGCAGATTGTCAGCAAAAATCGAACAAATTCTGCAGCTTTTGGCCATTCATATAAAAGTATATATTTAAATAGATTTAAAGCCTTAACCCTAAGTAACAAAATGATGATAAGTTTTGGTCATAAAATGACCATTAGATAATTAGACATTATATAAAATCATATATTAATATGTTAAAACATATAGGTAAATTCAAATAACTTAATTTATAAAATTAAAGATCTTTTTGGACAGAAATTGTTTGAATAAGTGAAAATCGAACAATTATCTGTCCGATTTGCAAAAAATCAATTCAATATCTGAATTTCCTGTATAAGAATTATGTCAAAAATTGAACTGATGGAAATATATATATTATAATATTATTAGCATTTTGTAGGCTTTATATACACTCATGACAAGAATTTGAATACGGGTATAGATAATGAATAACGCGCCGCATAGCGATAAGCGACTGAACTATTTTATAATATTTTGTAATAAGCTGCAGATTTTGTTCGGTTTTTGCTGCCAATTTGCCATCAGATTGCGCACTCTAGATCCTGCTCAGTTTTTGCCGACAATCTGATGTCAGTCATGTCAGCAAGCTTTGCTCGGTTTCTGCCGCCAATTTGCTGTGTAGTTATGTTAGCAAGCTTTGTTTGATTCTTGCCGGCAATCTGCCAGCTTAATCGGTAATAACAACTCTTGTACCAAATTTGTAGCCTTTTTGCTGACAATAATTTGTAGCAAGCACTTGGCAATATCTGTTAGAACAGACCTGGCTGACTGAGTATATATATATAAATATATATATATAATAGTTCCGGATATATTCGTTTCTTCGTCTTCTCCTTCTATCCTTTCGTCGCTCCACAAATCCCGGTTAATCCTTGCCGCCTCGCCTGTTCGTGTGCGTGGACCACGCATCCTGCTGCGATGTCTCCTTTGCAACGCGCAAAGTTTCCCGCATCTGCACTTAGAATTCGGATCGCGTTGGCTTTTGAAAATGTCGATTTCTGCATACAGCTTCTGAAAAAAAAAAAAAACATGAAATACGTAAAAGAAAAACATAATATATTAATATTTTTTTAAATAAAAAACGGAAAAATTCATACCATGTATTGCCAAGGTTAGACGAGCGTTATATAAAGGTCGATGTCCTTCTTCTCGACCCCCCCAAGTAAACGAGCGCGTAAGTGCATCAGTTAACGCTTCTTTCAAACATAGATTTACGGCTTCCTTTAAGTGAAAGCCGCCAATGTAATGGAAATAATTTACCTGAAAAAAATTAAGATTAATTAAAATTTATAATATATATGTATTTATGAATTAATAAGGTTTTGTTTTTACTTACAACATTGGAATATCCATTGTCATCATGATATTTTCAAATGCGTCCATTTGTTGCAACGACGAGATGGGAAGTTCGGCTGGCTTCTGAGGTGTGGAGTGGCGATTCTGTACGCATCTTAATATTTTTTGTAATAGTCCATTCATTCTTCTGGAAACAAAAAAAATTAAAGTTAAATATTGAAAATAACATCTCATATTAATAAATATACGGTATATTTCATACTTACCTCAGCTCGGCCTCCACGTGATCGAATTGATCCCTTTCTTTCTTGTAATTATATATAAATATTTACAAGTAGATACTTTTGACAAGCACATTTTTCTGTTATAAATTTTCATACAAATAAATATGAGGGTACCTTTTTTCTGTGATCTTTTGCGTGGTTTCCTGTGAATAGCCGACACCATATCCTATATTTTCACGATGAGTAGTTTTATCACGGCATGTGTCCTGTTCCTGCATGGACCGAGATCTTGTGCTTTCCTGAAACTCGGGCAAAGTATTATTAGAATAATATGATTTGTTAGCACTTGTGGTAAGTGTAAAACTTTGTGTAGGTGTATTATGTGGGTGTTGGTGTATGATCGGTGAAGTATGCGCGTGTGTCGTGTTTGTCTGTATTTCTGGAATGTACCCTATGTAAGAAATGTTTGTGTGTGTTTGTATATTTGCGTGCGTGCGTTGTGGTATATGTTGTGTTGTATGTGGGTGTGCCATGTGTGTATCATTGTATAAAGTTGTAGGATTCTCATCCAGCATCTGTTGATGTCTTCGATGTCTTCGTCGATCATCCCTGAACCGATGGTAGCTACTGTTGTGCTTCTCCTCCGCTTTGTTGGACTTTCATTCGAAGACATCGTTTCGTACCGCGATGGTTTAATAATAACGCGCTTTGGCCGATCCATGTATCTGTAAATATAAAAACACATAATATATTTTGTATATTAAGAATGCGCATACACACCTCTATCGTTTATATTTCTACAACATGCATACATGCACATTAATAATATGTAACATATATAAATAATTTGCTAGAAACTCTTACAATCGTATGGTAAAAGAATGCATCTCATACTTTTCGTCTATTTGTGTGTATCATAGTTGCGACATTATAATATAAATTCTTATAACCATTATATAAATTCTTATTGATTTAATATTTTGCACATTCAACACTGTATTAAATTGATCAGACATGAATACTAACTGATTTATCCAACGTACATTCATTTATGTTGAAAGAGAGTTCTAATTATCTAATAACAGATACGAATAAGGCTTTTGAGTGACTTTCAATCATTTCTGTTTGAAGATTAAAGTGAATTTATTCCTTTGATATAATATTATATTAAAGGAATAAATATCATACATTATATTATGGTATATTTAGAAGAATTCTAACATTTATGGATAAATTAAAGAAGAAAGCATGTTTTTTCAGAAGTGGCAAGACACTGTTACCGCATTAAAGTACATTAAAATATATTATTAATATACAAAGCAAGACGCTGAATGTTCGCAAAAAGATGGTTTCGACAAAGTAATAGCAAGTAAAGAAAATGCACGACAATTATGTGAAGAAGTGGAAGAAGAACAAGATGCTTCTATATATATACATTTACGCAATGTCTGATGTCAATATTATTCTGAAATATATATATTCAAACAACTACATCCTGCAATTGATGAAGAATTGATGAATTATTATTCGACTGCGTATATGCAACATTACATGTGTGAGAATTTTGCAAGTACAAGTTCTTTCTTATATACTGGAATCATAACCCTATACTTCGTTGTCTTATGGACAATAACTTATGCAGCAATTTCCACGAGATGAATAATTTATAATGTGGTTTTATATTTACATACAGGGTGTTTCAGAACAACCTTCCATCCTTAAAATGACGTATTCCTGATACGATTCTAAGACGATTTTTCCTTTACGGCCCGATACGTTGGCCCGCAAGATCTCCGGATCTCAATCCTCTGGATTTCTTTTTATGGGGATATTGTAATGAAGTAATTTATAAAACGCTTCCCGAAAATATCGAAGAACTTGAAACAAGATTACGACGTGCTATTTAGGATATCGACGAAGAAGTAATGGAGAACGTCCAAACAAATTTATTAAAACGCATGAGAACTTGCATTAGGATGGATGGCGGGCATTTCGAGCATCTGCTCTAAAATTTTTTTTTAATCAATCCGCTCTTTTCAAAGCGACCAATACATTTTAACGTGGAACATCTGATTTGAGCAGAATAAAAATAAATTTTCCCAAGTGTAATTTATTAATTACATTATTCTTGCGATCTTGCGATTGACTGAAACTTTCGCATCGTGAATGCAATAATTTCGAAAACGTAATAACGTATAACACATGCTTTCTAAAATAATAATTATTTATTATAATTATAAATAGTTATTAATTATGATAAATAATAATTTTTTTTAAGTACGTTATTATACGTTTTATGTTTTCTATCGCATTCGTAATGCGAAGTTTTCAGAAGATCGTTCGTCTTATCTCGCGTCAACCACGCGTCACACGCACGTCGCAAGTTGCACGGTACATGTCGCGTTTCTCGCAGTACTCTGCAACGTAACAATGTGATCGCGCAGTCTCCGCGGTACGTCGCTAAATAATAATCGTGCAGCAGTTAACGAAAATACGTAACATGAAGATTCGCTACGCTGTGAGTGAACAGGTGAGTGAGTGAGTGCGTGAATAAGTGAGCGAATGAGAGAGTGTATGAGTGTTGTGTAAAAGAGAGAAAGAGAGCGAGAAAAAGTGTATGTGTACGTGCGCGTGTGTGTACAAACGTCTCTCTCTTATTCCCTCCTACCTCCCCCCTCTCTCTCTCCCTTTCTCTCTCTCTTCTCTCTCTCTCTCTCTCTCTCTCTCTCTCTCTCTCTATCTGTCTCTTCCTTCCTTTTACGCACACACTCCGTCATACACACATCGCGTATAGCAATCAGCTGATCGCAGCGTTCAGTACTCTGCGTTGATACCACTGCTT
>NW_027223333.1:3840788-4010330 GCF_030449975.1 Polyergus mexicanus | reverse complement strand
AACGCGGAGGAAATTATACGTGCTTTCGAGCATAAACCCGAAACGAGTATTCGGGTGGTTGCTCGAGAACACGATTTACCTTATGCAACTGTGCAAAGAATATTAAAAGAAGAAAACTTGCATGCATATCACTACACACGCGTGCAAGATTTACGACCAGAAGATTTTCAAGCGAGACGTACATTTTGCGAAAATTTTCTGAGGAAAGTAAATCGAAATCCAAGATACTCTTCTCGTGTGATATTCAGCGATGAATCGTTATTCACATGAGAGGGAATTTTCAATTCGCATAACATGCATTTTTGGAGCGAAGAAAATCCCAGAGTCACGCGATTAAGAAACTTCCAAACTCGCTGGAAGATAAATGTGTGGGCTGGGATAATGGGAACCGAAATACTTGGTCCAGTTATTCTTCCAGATATTTTAACTGGCCAAACATATCTGGAATTTTTGGAAGAAAATCTGCCAGACTTTTTAGAAGAAGTATCATTATTAGAGAGGAACAAGATCGTGTTTCAACAAGATGGTGCTGGGCCACACAACGCCAGGATCGTTACAAATTATTTAAACGAGCAGTTTCCTGGACGTTGGATGGGTCGGTATGGTCCAATACGTTGGCCTGCAAGATCACCGGATCTCAACCCATTAGATTTCTTTTTATGGGGGTATTGCAAGGAAGTCATTTACAAAACGCTTCCCGAGGATATCGATGATCTACAAACAAGATTGCGACATGCAATTTGGAATATCGACGAAGAAATAATGGAAAACGTCGAAAAAAATTTATTAAAACGCATGAGAGCTTGCGTTAGGATGGATGGCGGTCATTTTGAGCACCTTTTATAAAATGTTTTTGATTTTAAACCAATCCGCTCTTTTCAGAGCGACCAAAGACAATCCGCTCTTTTCAGAGCGACCAACACATTTCTACGTGGAACACCTTGTATTCGCAGAGACATAAAAATAATTTTTCTCATGTCTCGCTTTCGCAAAAAGGCAAAACGAGTAATAAATTAAATTATTAAAAAAAACGATGTTATATTTTCATATTTTATAGTTTCATATTTTCGAAACTATCGAATTTACAATGTCGGAGGCTTTAGCCGATCACAGGACACATGATAGCGTCCGTGTCGATCACGCGTAATGTGATACATTCAGTCGTTCGGCAGCCGGCAGCCGACAACGCTAGTATTAACATAACCTGTTTGTTGTCGTCGCGCAGTCTCCGCATCGAATAACGCGTTTCTTTCTTCAAGTTATTTTAATAATTAATCGGTAGTAATCGGTAGTTGTGATTAACCGTTATAATCATTAATAAATTCAATTTATCGATAAAGTGCGTGGATTAATTCGTAAAAGTTCGACAAGTGGTACAATTCGTGTGTGAAAAAAGTTTGTTAGTTATTCGTTGTATCATACAAAAATATTATTTCTTGAGTCGTATGAGGGCAACGAATCTCTACATACAAGGTAAGAGTCAGTGAGTGAGAGAGAGAGAGAGAGAGAGAGAGTGCGTGTGTGCGATCAGCTGTTTGCTACACGCGATGGGTGTAAAAGAGAAAGACAGAGAGAGAGAGAGAGAGAGAGAGAGTGCGTGTGTGCGATCAGCTGTTTGCTACACGCGATGGGTGTAAAAGAGAAAGAGAGAGAGAATGTGTATGTGTGTGTATACGCGTATACGTTCTCTCTCACACATACACCCCATCGCATGTAGCAAACAGTTGATCTCAGCGAGCGCCTCACGTAATCACCAGCATCGGACGGTGAGTTGTGCCGCTCCTGCCTGCCTCGCGTACGCGGCCTGTAATTCGTTAACTATTTTGTCTTATAATTTAAAAACTAAGCCTCGGAAAAAATTTTGGCAAAGGAAAAATCTTCTTAGAATAGTGTCAAGTATATGACATTGCAAGGACAGAAGGTTGTTTTGAATCACCCTGTATATACTGACCAGAAAGCTCTTCAACAGTATCATCAAATATATGACTATTTAAATCTGGAAATATATCACTAGTTTTCGAATTCGACAAGAGTTCTCTTAATACTTTTGAGCAGAGCATTGCACCAAACTGAGGTTCAATTAGCAAAAGACCTCTATTGCAATTTATTGCACGTCTAAATAATTGTTCTGTTAATATTGTAATTTTATAAACAGCTTCACTAGGTAATATCCAACTACCGCGATTCTTTGAAGAATTAGGCGTAGAGCATTTTGATAAGAGAGATAATTTGTGGCACCATCTATAGATATACTTGAACGGTGGTTGTTTATATCGTAATCAAAATTCGTACAAATCAAGGATTTTCTGCAAGATTCACATTTGATTTGAATCCATATTTTATGGATTACAAAACCGCATATATAAGCTACAGAATTGTTTGAGAAATTACTCATTATTTTGGATAACATGTCTGAAGATGTTACATTATTAAAAGACTGATCACATAATGATTCATCATGTAATAGGTATTTTTTACAAACACGTAAATTTGCTATTTCATTATAAACTGCTGCGTCATATCTGTCTAATCGTGCCATTCGTTGAGCGCTTGAGCTCACTATTAGAATTGTTGTATTATCTTGCATTTCTACATTGCCGTTGCTACTTGCAATTTCATGATGAATCAGTATGTCTTTTATAAGCAGATGAAAATTGTGTAGAGTGTGGGTTTGGACACCATCCTCCACGAGCTCTAATAGCGCAAAAAAATAATTCTAAATAGTTCTGACTCCATTTATATGTCAATAAATATCGAAGCTGAGAATTATCAGGTTTAACATAATTATCAAAAATTTTAATAACAGCTTGAGCAGCTGAGTAAATTCCTAAAAAGCCCATCTTACATTGCGTTTGAAATAAAGGTACTCCATTTTCATTTTTCAACGTCGAAATGTAAATTAAAATTTGTTCTATTCGTGGCCGCCATATGTGTTCATTCTTTCACCTCAAAGGAGCTTTGTATCCTTGACCGTAAGGATTACGCGAATTCAGAAAATCAAATAAAATATCTATGGAACGAATGAATTGAATTGTCGCTTCACAGCCCTGAAATTCTGGTAATTTCAAATCGTTCATACAAAACTCTAAAGTATTAGCAACACTCTGATTCAAAGTTTAAGCAGCCAAATTAACTTTTATTTTCATTTTAAAATATCTTATGTGATTTAATCGTAATTTATTTCCTCCGTGTAATACTTCAGTTTCTTGCAGGAACGCTAAAGAAACAATATATTTCCACTCAATTTTGTTACCATCACTATCAAAAAGTATTTTCCAATCACCAAGTACATTCCGAATTAATTTGAGCATATGACAACTATCAAATGTAACATAAACATATTTCTGAGTTATAGGATGAAAAAAATAAGGTATAAATAAGGAATAAAATTAATGTTCTTAAATTTAGCACCTAGTATTTGTACCATAGACAAGTGCTTACTAGTACCATCCGAGTTAAAGATACAACTTTAACTCCAATTTCATGCAATTTAATTAAACTAGTATTTACTAAACCTGATGATGTTTCAGAGTCAATTCCATCGATTAAGAAATAACCAATAGGCAACTTCCAATTATCATCAAGAGCTACAACCATTAAAACTAAAGCATTTTTAGCTTCTCGCAAATTATCATCTGTTTCAAATTCAGCTCTAAAATTTACATGTCCACGTACTTTACCATCTCTACTCCACTGAGTTCCTTTTTTTATTTCCATTTTATCCATAATAAATGAAACAATAACTTCTCTATTCTCTATGCTTGCCTTTTCAACTTTATATTTTAACGTTTTAAAACTTTCCGAAGTAAACCTCGGCTCTCCATCGATGGAATTGTACCACAATCTCAATACACTTGGTGCAGGCAAAGCCATGTTCATCTTATCACGCACATAGTTATATGCACGAGGTGAATAAAAATGTAGAGTTAACGCAAAACTTTGCAAAGCTGGTGGGTATTGACGTTTGCTCAACGACTTACCATTTTTTATAGCACGCTCTACAAATTGTTTTACACCCAGATCTGATATTGAATCAAGACAGCTCAAACAATTTTTTGATACTATGCGCTGACGCCCTGGGGGGAACCTGTAACCCCCTAAGGGCGCGTCTCCTGGGTGGCGGATAGGGGAATGCTCGTCAAGTTTGCTTGAAGGGTAGGAGTGAAATAAAACAGCTCCCATGGACCAACAGGTACTCGCCACCACGCTCGGCAAGCGCGGCGTTTTAATTGCCAACACCTTATCTCATGAAAATGTCGAACTCTGAAACAAATTACCCTAGGCGAATAGAGTTGCAATCTCAAAATCTCGCACTGTCACGATAATCTGCCTCGGGGATTCTGGGGGAGGCAAAAGCTCGACTAATAGGGAAAAATAAAACATAACAAGATGCTATACATTGCTGAATACAATATCCGCACAATGAGACTTGAAGAACATCTCTCCATGCTGGAGGAGGAACTGAACAAGATCAAATGGGACGTCATCGGTTTGAGTGAAACCAGACTGAAGGGCGAAACGGTCACCACCCTGAAATCTGGACATGTCCTCTTCCAGAAAAATTCAGATGTGAATGCACACGTTGACGGCGTGGCCCTACTGGTAAATTAAAAGATCAAACACCTCGTGACCAAGACTAGAGCGATATCGGCGAGGATACTCTACCTTGTGATGAAACTGAACAGCAAGTGCAACACTCAGCTAATACAGGCATATGCACCCATGTCAGCCTCTACGGACGAGGAACATGAAAAATTCTTAGAAGACCTGACAACAGCAAAGAGCGCCGAAAAAACGAGGTTCACTATAATGACGGGCGACTTCAACTCAAAAATTGGACAGAAGACCCAAACGGATCCTCCGTACATCGGCATCTTCGGTTTGGGGGAACAAAACCAGCGTGGGCAAGAAATGATGAACTTCCTCAGCAAAGAAAAAATCAACTGCATGAATACCTTCTTCAAAAAACATCCTAAGAAAAAATGGACATGGAAAAGCCCAGACAACAGCACTAAAAATGAAATTGATTACGTTCTGGTCACTGATAAACGCATTTGTGTTGATGTGTCAATCTTGAACCGCTTTGACACTGACAGCGACCACAGACTGGTGCGGACCAAGATACAAGTAGACACTCGCCTAGAGCGAAAAAGGTTAATGGAAAAGAAAATACGACCAACTATGGCTGAGCTAAAGGGGAAGGAAGAAGAGTATAACTAAGTGTTATACTCTTCTTCCTTCCTCGATGTAAGTCATCGAGAGAAAGCTTTGTCCAGTCGAGGATCTGAAAGGATTGCCGCTCAGGGAGCTGACAAGTAAGATCACGAGCAGCATCCGAACTGCCGTGAAACAAGTATGTTCACTTCGCCCGCGGAGAAACCCAAAAATCAGCCCGGACACTGAGAGACTTATTGAAGAGCGGAATAACACTGACAGAGACTCACCAAGAGATCTCAACAAGGCTGTGCAAAAGGCAATTAGAAGGGATCACAGAGCCTACAATACGCAACAAATCAACGAAGCCATTGCGGACAACTTTAACATGAAAGTCTTGCGTTTCAATATGTCAAAGGGAAAGCTGGTAATCCACAGGATGAAGAATGAGGGCGACGAAGTGGTCACCGATAAGGGCCAAGTTGCAGCAGTTATTGAAGATTTCTATCGTGGGCTATACAGCCCAGTCCAACAATATCAACGGGCTGAACCAAGACGAAGTGTCCAGAACGTAGGGTCCGAGGAACTGCAGCAAATTGACGGACCGGAATTAAGAGAAGCCCTGAGACAAACGAAGAACTGCAAGGCGCCAGGAGAGGACCTCGTTACGAGCGAAATGTTGAAAGCGGGAGGAGAGATTCTGGAGAAAGCACTTCTGATTTTGCTCAACAAATGTCTCGACGAAGGGAAAATTCCGGACTCATAACAGAACGCAAAGGTCATTCTGCTCTTCAAGAAAGGCGACTGCACAAATATGGAAAATTACAGGCCGATCAGTTTACTCTCAATATTCTATAAGCTGTTGACCAAAGTCATTACAAATCGCCTTAGCCAGAGACTCGACTTCTACCAACCAGTCGAGCAAGCAGGCTTTAGAAAAGGTTACAGCACGACCGACCATATTCAAGCGGTATGCACACTAATTGAAAAGTGCACGGAATACAACGTGCCACTGCACCTAGCTTTCGTGGACTACCAGAAAGCCTTCGATTCTATAGAGACCTGGGCAGTGCTGAGAGCGATGGATAACGCACGCATTGACTCCAGATACTCCAACTTAATCAGGCATAACTACGAACACGCCACGCTGCATGTCAAGATGGAGGAAGATTGGGTCACGGGGAAGGTACCGGTCGGAGGGGTGTTAGACAAGGGGACACCATCTCGCCTAAGCTGTTCACCCTGGCCTTAGAGGACATCTTCAAGAACCTGAAATGGGAGTAAAAGGGCATCAACATAGATGGGAAGCGCTTGAACCACTTGCGATTTGCAGATGACATCATCCTCATAAGTAGCGGCGCCGGGGAACTCGAGAGCATGCTCCAGGAACTGAAGGAGGCCTTACAAGCTGTTGGTCTAAAAATGAATCTCCAGAAGACCAAGATCATGAGTCCGAAGAACATGGTTGTCACTATTGACAATCACACTCTAGAAATAGTTGAAGAATATGTATATCTGGGACACAACATCAAGCTTGGAAAAGAAAACCAAACAGCCGAGGTCACCAGGCAAATAGGCTTAACTTGGGCAGCATTCGGGAAACTCAGCTACATCCTGAGGAACCCTAGAGTCCCCACAAACCTCAAGAGAAAGGTTCATGACACCTGTATCCTACCGGTGACGACATACGGCCTCGAAACTGCTACCCTTACAGTAAGCAGCGCAAATCGTCTCCGAGTCTGCCAAAGAGCCATCAAGCGAGCCATGTTGGGGATCAGTTTGAGGGACCATATACCAAACGAAGAGATCAGAAGAAGAACAAGAATCACAGATGTGGTGGAGCGAGTGGCGAGGCTGAAGTGGCAGTGGGCAGGCCACGTCGCAAGAGATAACATCAAATGGACGAAAACACTGATGCAATGGAGACCTAGAGAATCCAGAAGCGTTGGCCGACCACAACTAAGATGGCGAGATGACATCCAGCGCCATGCGGGCAAAAACTGGATGCAGGCTGCCCAGGAAAGGACGACTTGGAAGGAGAAGGAAGAGGCCTATGTTCAGGAGTGGACGTTTGCAGGCTGAAGAAGAAGAAGAAGAAGATGCGCTGACGTCGTAATTCCGTTATTACTTTTTTTAAACTCGTTATGCGTGTTCGAAGATGTTGAAGTTGTCGGTTTTGAAGTTTAATTATATGTTCCTTATTCTTTAATATTCCTCGACTTCTTATAAATTTCCTACGCAGTGTTGATGGAGAAGTATCATAATGATGATCATGATTTACTGAGTGTATAATTCCGGTATTATTAGATATCGATAATCTGTCTACATTTTCATCTGTAAAAAATGAAAAAACTTTTAGAAGGAATTGTTTAATACTAATTATTATCTTATTTGTTATTACGTACCATTAGTTTTATCACAGATGATAAACGAGTCCTCAGAAATAGACATATTTTCATTTATACAAATATCACTAATATTTTGATCTAAAAAAAGAATAAATTATTTAACTCTTCAATTTCTAATAAGATTAATGAAAAAATAGTTACCCGCTGAGTGTATTTGGATCTGATCTCTTGATTCATTGCAAGAAGCCTGTTGTGGAGAGTCACACTTATCAAAATCAAACTTATCATTATCACTAAATTGTATCTTCTGACTAAATTCTGTTTCACAAGGAGGAATATTTTCTGTTGATGTCAACATAGCTAAAAAGAATATAACTTTGTTGAGTTTTTATTTTAATAACTGAAGAGAAATTCATAAAAATAAAGATTCTACCTGATTTTACATTGTTGAAACATTCAACCTTAAATATTGTTGAAACGCTTCCATCTTTTAACTTCAAATATTTTCCTTTTGTTTTGTGAAAACAAGTTTGCTCAAAATGTTCTGAGCATAAAAGATTGCTGTCGTTTGGAGTCCAATTCTTGATTCCCATGTTATCAAGCCATTTTTGTAAAATATCTGATTTATCCAATGGAAACTTTTATAATACATACAAAAATTAGTAAATACTTTAAGTTATAATATACTTATAATCTAAAAAAATATTTAATCTTACTTCAAAAAGGAATCCTGGAATATCCTGATTTATATATACGCTTCTGCTTGCAATATATACAGAAGGAATGAGGATTATCAAAACGCGTTGGAATACTATTCGATCTCAATCGTATTTTCAATCCTGAACGGTCAAAGCAATCTTCTATGAAATGATTAGAGCATAAAATGATCGAATTGGTTGGTGCCCAATTTGTTATAGGACAATTATTTAGCCACTGTTTCAAAAGATGTTGATTGTTTAGAGGAAACCTACAATATGTTTAAGAATATTTGACATTTTGAATTAACAATTCAATTTGATTATTTTTACTTCAGATAAGGCAAAGATAACCTTTATATTGTAAATACAATATAAATAAAGCAATGCAATACACTTACTTGTGAAATGTTAATCCAGATTCATGAGTTTTTGTATTATTACAAAAATAACAGCGTCCCATTTTAATTCGTGAAATTTAAAAGCAGAATTTTGTATATATTATAACAATTATATTTTTTTTCTGCATTCCTCTCCTATAAATGCTCTAACACACACAACTCTATAGGATCAACACGCTTGAACACGATTAAACGCGCATACGTGACAACTTTCCTTTAACATCCCAGACAGCATAAGGATGTCCTTAGGACGTCCAAAGGGCATCCAGGACATAGATGTAGGATATCCTCAGGATATCCCATTGTAATCCTCAAATTTCCTCTGGATGTCCTGAGGAAGAGTAAATGATAGCCGTATATTAACCTCTGGAGAATCCAGGGAGATCCTGTGGAACATCCTAAGGATTTTTATAGGATATGTTAGGGATATTTTTCGTATGTTTCAAGGAGCAAATTTTAAAATTTCAATGTAAATTAAAATTATATTTTGTTATTTACTGCCAATATTAAAAATCTAATATTAAAAATAGTTCACCGTTCTTTAATATTTGAGGCTTTCGTGCTGTACATGAATATTTTAGGTTTGGCTCCTGGATTTGAGTTGTGTAATATTGTCTAAACAATCCAATATCTGAATTCCCTATGTTGGGATTGCATCAGAAATTGAACTGATAGAAAATAATTACATTTGTAATTTCCTGTCAGTTGCTCTTTGCAAGCTTTATATAATTCTCATGACCAAATCTCAAATACGAGTTCGCGTGTCGCATAGCGGTAAACAAACGAACTAGCGGTTGAATATTTGTAAAGTTTTTGGAATGTTGCGAACACTAACATTTCTCATGAAATATTAAATAAATAATAATTTTGGATATATGAAAATGTGCGCATCAAATTTGTAACGATAGGATCGTTACTACAGGCCTGACCTGTTGCGTCCGACAAATATATAACTACCTATACACGGCTTGCTTATTCACCCAGCCCTACCTGTCCCGCCGCCGCCTCTCTCAGCATGCGCTCTCGCTCACCGATACACACGCTCTCGCTCTGCATGCGCTCTCGCTTCTCGACTCGCCCTATCTCTCTCACGGTCCCCACGCGGAATCGACCCCACTCCCGGGCCGACAGTATAGTGGGAGGCCCCGGCCGAGTATATAAGCCCGGCCGGCCGAGGAATCGGGACCAGATCCCGTCCTGCCATCCAGCTCCTGACACCGATCTAACCACTACCTAACACCTCTTAGGGCAGAGGTTGTACTCAGCCCCGCCGGGTTGAACCGGCTCTCTATACCTCGGGCCAAGGTTGTACTTGGCCCCGTCGGGTTGAACCGACTCCTGTCTCGACCGCTCCACGGGCTGAGGTTGCACTCAGCCCTGCCGGGTTGCACCGGCTCCTACCTACCTCGGGCCGAGGTTGTACTCAGCCTCGTCGGGTTGAACCGACTTCCGTTGCCAAGGCAGTGCTCGACGTGACACTCGAGCCTGCCGGCAATACCTAAGTGCATGTACCGACCGCGCTGTAAATATTAGTCGCACGATAAAGATAAGTCCGCTAGTTCTAAGTTTCGTAGTCATAGACCTGCTAGTCTCAAGGCCTGTTAGTGCTAAGTCCGCTAGTTGTAACCGCATCCTAGTAATAAGACCTGTCTAGTACTAAGTCCGCTAGTTATAAGACCTGTTAATAATAAGCCCTGTATAATACTAAGTCCGCTAGTTGTAAGGCCTGTTTGTAATAAGTCCTCTAGTTCTAATCACGCCGTTAGCGCCTATAAATAAGACCGGGAACGATTACCCGCCGAGCCTGTCCTATGCTTCTCGCCGCTTTGCGCCTCTGCTTTGCGCCCCGCATCCTGCTACCAGCAACCCCGCTCCACGCACGACACCACCCGGCCCTGCACGCTATATCTATCTTTCTCTCACTGAATAAAGTATCGTTTCAACCTTCACTGTGTCTCGTAAGTTTGAGTCTCTCCTCTCGAACCCGGACACCGACGAGCCGATCCGAGCGTCGAGCGAGGTGACCGCGTTATAAATGGCGCCCGAACAGGGACCTGCCCAGTAGAGACTCCAGCTTACATGCGTGTCCCGATGAAAATCTCCTGGATATACTTGCTAACAAAAACCCAGCTCGCGACCATTTTACTCTCCCACGGTATCGACAGTACCGGAAACATCGACAGCTTACGGCATCGCCTGCGTCAATTCGTAACGAAAAACCCCGGGCTGTTCTTCGAACACAATCACGCCGACATGCCGAACCACAAAGAAACGGCGCCGGGACGACCTAAGCCTATCCCAGACCATACCGAGTCGACCCCCGACCATGCCGAACCGAACATACCTGACCCGACCGCGATGCTAGATCGAATCCGTAAGTGGGGCCTATGTTTCGAAGGCAAGGACCCATTCGCGTTTATCGAGCGAATTGAGGAACTGAAACGATCCTACCGCTGCGCTGACGAATTTTTCCTCCTCGGGTTACCCGAAATGCTAGGCGGGAACCCCTTGTTGTGGTACCGCAACAACCACGAAGAGTGGGCCATCTGGGATGGCTTTTGCGCTGCCTTCCGACTAAAGTACCTCCCACCCGACTATCAGGGCCAAATGCGGCAAGATGCCCAAGCCCGAAGACAAAGACCGGGGGAGCCCTTCGACCAATACGCCACGGACCTGCTAACGATGATGAGGCGCGCCGGGGGCTACACCCCACGGGAGAAGGCCCGCCTACTATACAACAACCTACACTCCAGCTACCAGCTATACATTCGGGCGACAGAAGCCACCAGTGTCGCCGAGTTAAGCGCCCGAGCGGTCGAGCACGAGAGGGTCCTGCGCCGGCAGAAGGAGGAACAACCACCGGCCCGCAACGTGCCAAGCTCACCGGTCGCCGCCGCCACAAATTCAATTATTAATATTAAACGAAATTAATGTTAACAATTAATTGCACATGTATATGTCCTCTGGAAATCCAAAAGACATCCAATATAATAGACAGGGCAGATATATCCTACAGACATCCAGGGGTTATCCAGTGGACATTTATAGGACATTAATACTTATTATAATACTTAAGATTTCTAAATTATATTAAATAGCCCACACAACTAAAAATAATTATGTATACATATTAAATTTTTATAAATATATTTATAATAATATCTTAAAACATCCTACAAATATCCTGAACCGTCCTGGACATATTCAGGATGATCCTGAGGATGTTTTGTGCTGTCTGGAATGGCGGCCTTCAATTGGGAACACAAATGCAAGCGCATCAACTATCTATGATCTATGTGTATATATCAGTGGTAAAAACATCTTATAAAGTTGGTTAAAAACAAACAAAAGAATAAGAAATAAAAAAATAAAGAAATAAATATAGACAATAACTAGATACAAAATATGAAACTCTGCGACATTGAAAATTATAATTTGTGAACATTATAAAGTCAAAATAAAATGTCCCAGACAGCACAAAACATCTTAAGGATCATCCTGAATATGTCCAGGACGGTTCAGGACATTTGTAGGATGTTTTAAGATATTATTATAAATATATTTATAAAAATTTAATATGCATACATAATTATTTTTAGTTGTGTCAGCTATTTAATATAATCTAGAAATCTTAAGTATTATAATAAGTATTAATGTCCTATAAATGTCCACTGGGTAACCCCTGGATGTCTGTAGGATATATCTGCCCTGTCTATTATATTGGATGTCTTTTGGATTTCCAGAGAACATATATATGTGCAATTAATTGCTAACATTAATTTCGTTTAATATTAATAATTGAATTTGATGCGCACATTTTCATATATCCAAAATTATTATTTATTTAATATTTCATGAGAAATGTTACTGTTCGCAACATTCCAAAAACTTTACAAACAATAGTATTCAACCGCTAGTTCGTTGGTTTACCGCTATGCGACACGCGAACTCGTATTTGAGATTTGGTCATGAGAATTATATAAAGCTTGCAAAGAGCAACTGATGAGGAAATTACAAATGTAATTATTTTCTATCAGTTCAATTTCTGATGCAATCCCAACATAGGGAATTCAGATATTGGATTGTTTTAGAAAATATTACACTACTCAAACCCGGGAGCCAAACCTAAAATATTCATGTATAGCACGAAAGCCTCAAATACTAAAGAACGGTGAACTATTTTTAATATTAGATGTTTAATATTGGCAGTAAATAACAAAACAATTATAATTTATATTTAAATTTTTTAATTTGCTCCTTGAAACATACAAAGAATATCCCTAACATATCCTATAAAAATCCTTAGGATGTTCCACAGGATCTCCCTGGATTCTTCAGAGGTTATTATACGGCTATCATTTACTCTTCCTCAAGATATCCAGAGGAGATCTGAGGATTACAATGGGATATCCTGAGGATATCCTACATGTATGTCCTGGATGCCCTTTGGTCGTCCTAAGGACATCCTTGTGCTGTCTGGGGTATAACGGAAATTGAATCAGAGTAATAAAATAATGACCTGCGTTTTTTACATTTCGTTAAAATTTGATTTTTAAATTAGACGGTATAGAGTTATAAACAAACTACACTTAAAATTAATTGAGTCGGTTATATTTTGGAGAGTTTATCGAGTACGGTGGAGTATGTTTCGGGGAAACATTCCGTTTCTCTCTCTAAATTTAAACTATTTTTCTGCCCTTTTATGTGTAAGACCTCAAAAATCAATCTCTTATACAGATGTGGTTCACTCTCCAATATTTCTATTTTATTCCAATTGAAATCATGGTTGTAAGTGATTCTATGATCGGTTATAACGGAGTGGGTCGTGTTTTTCCGAAAATGATTTTTATGTTCTCAAATTTGAGTTTGAAGTTGTCTTCTTGTCTGTCCCACATAAGAGAGACGCGTCATAGTTATCGCAATTAATTTTGTATACAACATTGCTGCGAGACGAATGTGAGTAGGGATCCTTATATACTTTAATAAATCTGTTCAATTTGTTAAGGCTGCGATATGAAAGTTTTATATCCTGATCTCTTGTAATATTCTTAAATTTTTCTGATATCAAAGGCACATAAGGCACCGTGAAAAAGGAAACTTTTTCAGACTCACTTATTTCATTGTTGTCAAAATTGGAATTTGTTTTGTAGATAAAGGTTTCAAGTCGTTCATGTATGACGTTAAAAATGAAACTAATAGGATAACTATTGTCCAACAATATCTCAACCATGATTTTTAAGTTCTTATAATGGCATGAAGGTTGTGACAATAACATTATTCTGTCGAATAGACCAATGACCGTACCTCTTTTTTCTCAAAGCGGATGGTTAGATAGAAAATGGAGGTATCTCTCAGGAAAAGTTGGTTTGTGATACCAATCGAATATCAAATGATTTTTGACTAAAACCATTGAGACATCCAAAAAATTCGATCTATTCTCTTCTCCGATCTCCATTGTAAATTGTAAGCATGGATGGAAGGCGTTGAAGGTGTTCAGAGTGTGATCACAAAGGGTTAAGGGGACAGCCAGAGCAATGTCGTCCACGTACATGACAAAAAATAGGGGTGTGAATGTTAAAGATTTAAGGGCTCTAGATTCCAAATCCTGCAATACTATGTCCGCTATGATAGGAAAAAAAGGGGACCCCATAGGGGTGCCGAAAGTTTGCCGATAAATTACTCCGTTGAACATGAAGTAAGTGGAATATAATATCAATCTGACAGCCGTAATGAATTCGAATCTTGATATATTGCAGTTTGTAGAAATAGAGTTTCATTTGGAAGCGACACTGTCAATGGCCATTTCAACAGAAATATTAGTAAACAAGGAAATGATGTCTAAGGAAATCAAGAAGAAATCTTTATCGACGTATATGTCGGAAAGTTCCTTTACGAGTTCAAAGCTATTAGTAATATGACTTTGTGCGGGTGGAAAGCTTTCTAGCATCAGACAGTGAATATAAGACACTAAGTTATATAAAGGACTATTAAAGGAGGATACGATAATTCAGAAAAGGCAGTTTGGTTTGTGGATTTTCAGAAGTCCATATGCTTTAGATAATCGCTGCACATCTGTGATCTATAGGTTGAGGGCGAAATGTATTCTGAGTCTTTCCATCTTTTTAATAAGTCTCGTAATTCCGATGTGAGTTTTTTAAAGGGTCCCTTTTAACCACACAATAGGTATTATTGTCATTTAATAATTCATCGATCTTTGTGAAATATATGTCTCTATCCAGAGCCACCGTAATGTTACCTTTATCTGCGCGTATAAGAATAAGATTGTCATTATTTTAAGAAATTTTTTGTTAGTGGAGATGAGTTGTTTCAAATGTGTATTAACTTCACTTTTCGGAATCGAGTAATTAGGAAAGTTGTTGATGATATTCACTGAGCGATTTCGAATGGTTAATTGTGTTGCCGAAGGGAGCTTTATAAGATTGCTCTCATATTTTTTATGAACTCCATTGTTAGTTTGTCATTATTCAAGATAGGAAGACTGAATTTTTCTCCTAATTGCAAAATGCATTGAACATCCTCCGGAATGTAAGTAGATGAGCGATTAACTAACTATTTTTTATTAATCTGTGAGAAAGGTTTTGGTTTTTTTTTAAAGGAATGTGGATCTAATCTGATCTCAATATCGTGACTATGTGTGTTGTTAAGATTATTGAGTCGTTTGAAGGAAAATTTTTTATATTTATTTTCGGCGGAAATTGAGAAGGAAAGCAAACGTAATGTATCGGTTTAATATCCCTAATTTTATCTTTCTGTATGGACTGTAAACGTTCAAACTTCCTGTTGAGGCTGTCATGATGGTTAACAAAAAATGTAAATAATGATCCTTGTTGTCTAATATATATTTTTTGTTAACCATCATGACAGCCTCAACAGGAAGTTTGAACGTTTACAGTCCATACAGAAAGATAAAATTAGGGATATTAAACCGATACATTACGTTTGCTTTCCTTCTCAATTTCCGCCGAAAATAAATATAAAAAATTTTCCTTCAAACGATTTAATAATCTTAACAACACACAATGTCACGATATTGAGATCAGATTAAATCCACATTCCTTTAAAGAAAAACCAAACCCTTTCTCACAGATTAATAAAAAATAGTTAGTTAACCGCTCATCTACTTACATTCCGGAGGATGTTCAATGCATTTTGCAATTAGGAGAAAAATTCAGTCTTTCTATCTTGACAAACTAACAATGGCGTTCATAAAAAATATGAGAGCAATCTTATAAAGCTCTCCTCGGCAACACAATTAACCATTCGAAATCGCTCAGTGAATATCATCAACAACTTTCCTAATTACTCGACTACGAAAAGTGAAGTTAATACACATTTGAAACAACTCATCTCCACTACCAAAAAATTTCTTAAAATAATGACAATCTTATTCTTATACGCGCAGATAAAGGTAACATTACGGTGGCTCTGGATAGAGACATATATTTCACAAAGATCGATGAATTATTAAATGACAATAATACCTATTGTGTGGTTAAAAGGGACCCTTTAAAAAAACTCACATCGAAATTACGAGACTTATTAAAAAGATGGAAAGACTCAGAATACATTTCGCCCTCAACCTATAGATCACAGATGTGCAGCGATGGTGTCTTATCTAAAGCATATGGACTTCCGAAAATCCACAAACCAAACTGCCTTTTCTGACTTATCGAATCGTCCTTTAATAGTCCTTTATAAAACTTAGTGTCTTATATTCACTGTCTAATGCTAGAAAGCTTTCCACCCGCACAAAGTCATATTACTAATAGCTTTGAACTCGTAAAGGAACTTTCCGACTGTAGCCGCGCCTTCGAATTACACGTCCACATTAACAGAATTTATTTGTTTCGCCGATCGGAGAGATAGGACGTAAATGATTTAAGCGGGTTTAGTTTGTTGAAAAGGGTTTATTCCTTTCGACACCAACTCCCGGACCGTCTTAGGTAATCGCACGCGACAGCAAGATATGAGCGGACACGCGAATTATCGTTTAACTATAACTTTATGAGCGTTAGGCGTTCGGTGTGCTCCCGGTGAAGGCTTGCGACGAAGTGAGTTAACGAAAAGCCCTTCTTTCCGATCCACGCACAAGAATCCCGGTCGATACGTGTCGATTGATATTATATTCCACTTACTTCATGTTCAACGGAGTAATTTATCGGCAAACTTTCGGCACCCCTATGGGGTCCCCTCTTTTTCCTATCATAGCGGACATAGTATTGCAGGATTTGGAATCTAGAGCCCTTAAATCTTTAACATTCACACCCCTATTTTTTGTCATGTACGTGGACGACATTGCTCTGGCTGTCCCCTTAACCCTTTGTGATCACACTCTAAACACCTTCTACGCCTTCCATCCATGCTTACAATTTACAATGGAGATCGGAGAAGAGAATAGATCGAATTTTTTGGATGTCTCAATGGTTTTAGTCAAAAATCATTTGATATTCGATTGGTATCACAAACCAACTTTTCCTGAGAGATACCTCCATTTTCTATCTAACCATCCGCTTTGCCAAAAAAGAGGTACGGTCATTGGTCTATTCGACAGAATAATGTTATTGTCACAACCTTCATGCCATTATAAGAACTTAAAAATCATGGTTGAGATACTGTTGGACAATAGTTATCCTATTAGTTTCATTTTTAATGTCATACATGAACGACTTGAAACCTTTATCTACAAAACAAATTCCAATTTTGACAACGATGAAATAAGTGATGAGCCTGAGAAAGTTTCCTTTTTCATGGTGCCTTACGTGCCTTTGATATCAGAAAAATTTAAGAATATTACAAGAGATCAGGATATAAAACTTTCATATCGCAGCTTTAAGAAATTGAACAGATTTATTAAAGTATATAAGGATCCCTACTCACATTCGTCTCGCAGCAATGTTGTATACAAAATTAATTGCGATAACTATGACGCGTCTTATGTGGGACAGACAAAGAGACAACTTCAAACTCAAATTTGAGAACATAAAAATCATTTTCGGAAAAACACGACCCACTCCGTTATAACCGATCATAGAATCACTTACAACCATGATTTCAATTGGAATAAAATAGAAATATTGGAAAGTGAACCACATCTGTATAAGAGATTGATTTTTGAGGTCTTACACATAAAAAGGCAGAAAAATAGTTTAAATTTACAGACAGACATGGAATGTCTCCCCGAAACATACTTCACCGTACTCGATAAACTCTCCAAAATATAACCGACTCAATTAATTTTAAGTGTAGTTTGTACAGGGTGTCCTAGACCACCCGTACACCCCTTTTCTTTTAAAAACTAAGCATTTCAGAGAAAAACGTCTTGAACAAAATTGTATGGTTTTGAGGGTAATATAAGATGGTGTTATTAGTTTGACCTTGAATGGCATCGTTAAAGTCAAATCGAGGACACCTTAAATTTTTAAATGCAAGCCCCTATTTTTTATTGCATATTCTTATGTCTTGAGCTTTCCAAAACACTAAAATAAAGTATTTTTTTATAAAGTAATTTTTGAGTTATTTTGTATTTTAATCTGACATATTTTGATATAAAAAATAAAATATTTCGTAAAATATTCAGTTTTCGATAATCTTACTACCATAATACTTTTATGTACAGAATAACGAGACAAATCAATTAGTATAAAAATATAATTGTTTTTAAGAAAATTATTTACAATGTATTTTTTAAATAATTATTTGTTTTAATTGATTTGTCTCATTATTCTGTACATAAAAATATTACGGTAAGATTATTGAAAACTGAATATTTTACGAAATATTTTATTTTTTATATCAAAATATTTCAGAATAAAATATAAAATAACTCAAAAAGTACTTAATGAAAAAATACTTTATTATAGTGTTTTGGAAATCTTTCAAGATAAGTTACAAGAAATTGTAATGAAAAATAGAGGGTTTCATTTAATAATACGTTTACTGCCGCAGTGGGCTTCGGATCCCACAGCGACCGGCGGGGGGGGATACAGTCCCGGTCCCCCCTCGTCGTCATCCAACGACGGGCCACCAGGGGTGTTGCCGACGAGCACCCCTGGCGAGCGGACTATCGCCGATGATAGAGAGGTGAGGGTGGTCGTGCGGAGGATCGACTGGCCGGGCCCGGCTTCATCAAAGTCGGGGTCCCGGTCGCGCTCGGTCACGTCTGCGAGGGCGCACCCGTATAGTCGGGACAAGGTGGGTCGGGGCCAGAGCCTCACCCGCCAAGATGGCGGGAAGGTGGAAGGTGCGTCGCGGGGGGGGCAGCAATCGCTCCACCCCCGTCTCCTCCTCCAGGACCTCGCTGGCCAGCGAGGGTACGGAGGACCATGCGTCTCCCGAAGAGGACGCAATGGAGGTGGACGACCTCCCAAAGAAGACGGGACGCGGGAGACCGCCCACCACGGGCGAGTTCGTAGGCCTCCGCGAGAAACGCGAGGAGGAGGCCGCCCGCAAGCAGGAGAAGGAGAGGGAGCGTAGTGCCCAGAAAGCCCTATCGGAGGATGCTCCCCTCCCTCCGCCAAATAGGGGCCTTCGGGCCTATGAGGCGGAATGCGCCGAAGAGGTTTGGAATGCCCCGACCCCGGATATCGCGGCGCGGAGTATGGAGTAGGCGGCTGCCATAGACCGTATCGCCGTCTGCTCCGGAAATCTGCAGGGCTCTCTCCAGAAGAGGCTCAGGGAGGCCGCGGCCCTTGTCAGGGTAACGGCCAGCACCCTGGCGGAGAGAGCCCAACAGAACGAGGCGAAAGGGGAGCTAGCGGCCCTCCGCAGGGACATAAAGTCCCTCGGAGACCGCAATGCGGATCTCCAACGGGAGATCCGCGAGCTAAAGGAGGAGCTCGACGCGACTCGTCGCGCGAAGCCCCCCTCCCGACTAGAACTTCCCGGTTCGCCCGGGGGGTCTCCCCGCAAAAGGCGGCGGGTTCCCCGAGTGAAGTTGGTGGAGGAGCTGGACGTTCCAATTAGACTGGAACGTCCAGCCGCGGGAAGGGGACAGAGGTCCCCATCGCGGGGGTGGGTTATGGGACGGGGGTCCCCAACGTCTTCGGGGGGGGGGGGGGGTATGGGACGTATGTCCCCAACGTTGGCGGGTGGCCGGGGTAATGCGGCGATGAGGCCCCCTTTGAGGGGTACCTCTGCGCCGCTCTCCGAGAGCTACCCGCCGGGAGTGGTCGGTGAGGGCGAGCGAGCTTGGTATCGGTGGTACACCGATCAGATCGCTGCCCTTGTCGACCTGCGGGCGGAAATAGGCCGGGGTGGGCCCCATGGACCCACCGCAACAGCCGGCCGCCCGCCTGGAGGGGCCTTCCCACCTCTCCCCCCTACCGGCGCTGTAGCACCGGGTCGGGGGGGGGAAGAGGAGGAAGAAGAAAAAAGGGCGTAGCACGGGGGGGAAGGGGGCTCTAAGCCCCCCCCTCCCCCGCCCACTGCCCCGCGAGACCCGCCGGCAAGAGCGGGAGGACGGGGGGGGATGCCACCCCCCGGCGACTCCCAGCCGGCAAGGCCCATGCAGGAGGTCCATCCTCCCCCCCACACGTACCCTGCCAGGGCGAGCCCTGGTCTAAGGTGGTGGGGCGGAGGGAACGGACGGCTAGGGCGAGGGCCGCACAACAGGCCCAACCCCTAGCAAAGAAGGGAGCTGCCAGGCAGGCGCCTCCTCCCCGACAAGCCGGGGGGACGCGCCAGAGGCAGCGGCCTAATGGGCGTCGGGGAGGAGACGCCTCTAGGCGCAGAGTGCCCCGTTCGGCTGCGGTAACGATTACCTGCGCCGACGGGGCATATCAGGAGACGATGACCGTGGCCCAGAGGGAGATCGACCTCCCCAAGTTGGGGATAGACTCCCTCCGCGTCCGTGAAGCCGCCACGGGGGCCATGGTCATCGAGCTCACCGGGTCGGGTGAGAAGGACGGGCCGACGGCGGCACAGAGGGCCGACGCCCTCTACGCGGACCTTTGCCGGGTATTTGCCGGCAAAGAGGAGGTCCGACTCGCCCGACCTGTCAGGAAGGCGGACCTGCGGCTCCGCGGCCTCGACCGCTCCCTTACGGCCGCCGGCATAGCGGCGGCCGTCGCCGGGGGAGGAGGCTGTGCGGCGGAGGAAGTGCGGGTGGGAGACATTAAGTTCCCCACCCGCGGCTTGGGCACTGCATGGGTGCAGTGCCCTTTGAGGGCCGCCAACAAAGTGGCGGCAGCCCGGGCCATCCAAGTTGGATGGTCCCGGGCACAGGTGGAGCTGCTGGACAAACGCTCTCTCCAGTGTTTTAGATGCCTGGAGAAGGGACATGTCCAGCAGCACTGCAGCAGCCCCATAGATAGACGGGGCTGCTGCTACAGGTGCGGCAAACCGGGACACCTGGCGCGGGACTGCGCCGATAATGTCAGGTGCCCGGTTTGTTCCGGACTGGGTCGTCCGGCCAACCATAGGGTGGGAAGTGCGAGGTGCACCCCCCCTAAAAAACGGCCGGACCGACGACGGGAGACGCTCCCGGCGGCGAGTGCCGCGGCGGGATCTCGGCCGGCAGAACCGGCCGAGGGTACCGCAGCACCCTCCGACACCCGCAAACGCGGGGCGGAGGATAGCGGGGCCTCCTCGGAGGCCCCTAAGGAGAAGAGGCCACCAAAGGCCCGGCCTGCAGCCGCCACCCCACCCGCCCCTATGGCGGAGGTGGAGATGGCGGAACCGGGGGGCGTCAAATAATGCCCCCCCCCTTAGGTATACTGCAGGCCAACCTGAACCACGCCCGCCGGGCGCAAGACCTGTTCTTGCACAGCCTGGCGGAGCGTGGTTTCGGGTTGGGGATCGCGGCGGAGCCATATTATGTCCCGGAAGCCAATCCATGCTGGATCGGCGACCGGGCAGGCTCCGTCGCGATCACGTGGAGGAATGACCCCACGCTCCCGCCTTGCACACCGGTCGAGGCCGGGGCGGGAGTGGTGGTGGTCAGGTGGGGGCCCATCTCCGTGCTGGGGGTTTACATCACCCCCAGCGTGGGCCTCGCCCAGTTTGAGGCGTTCTTGGACGGGGTGTCGGCATGCTTCCGCCGACAGATGCCCCGTCCCATTATTGTGGCCGGGGACTTCAACGCAAAGTCAACGCGTTGGGGCTCCCGGTTCACGAACGCCAGGGGCGAGGCCCTACAGGATTGGGCGGCGGCACTCGGCCTGTGTCTTATAAACATAGGGTCGAGGAGCACCCTAGTGCGGTGGGAATCGGTCCTGGACCTTACGTGGGCCACCCCCTCCGCCGCACGAATGATAGTAAGTTGGCGGGTGGCAGAGTGCGAGACGCTCTCCGACCACCTCTATATAGAAGTGGTCCTAAATGCCACCCGCCACGGAGTGCTCAGCCGCGCCCAAGACCGGGGAGATGCCCGGCCGAGGAGATGGGCCCTCAAGAAGATGAGCCCGGACAGGCTGATCGCAGCCGTCCTTGCGGCCGACTGGCCGTGTCCCGGGGGTGAAGGGCGGGGGATTAATGAAGAAGTTGAATGGTTCCGGGGCGCGCTCAGCGACGCTTGCGACTTCGTGATGCCCCGGATCAACCCCCGCCCGCGAAGGGCGGCGTACTGGTGGAGCGAGGAGATCGCCGAACTCAGGCGAATCTCCGTCGCCACCAGACGCCGCTTCACCCGGGCTCGGCGTCGACCCGACGCCGAGAGGACGGCAGAGGCGTATGGGGCGTTCCGTGCCGCTAGGAACGACCTCAGCGCCGCGATCAGGAGGGCCAAGGCCCGAGCATGGGACGAGCTCCTGCGCTCCTTGGACGCAGACCCATGGGGGCGCCCGTATAAGCTTGTTATGAACAAGCTGAAAGCTTGAGCGCCCCCCGCGACGGAAACTCTGGAACCCCAAGTCCTCGATAATATCCTGGGGACCCTCTTCCCATCCGAGGGTCCCCCTTTTGACGCGGGTGGTCGCCAAGACGCGACCATCCCGTGGTCGGAGGACTTGGAGGTTTCGGAGGAAGAGATGGCCGAGGTGATCCGGCGGTTGAGACTCCGGGGCAACAAGGCCCCAGGTCCCGACGGGATCCCCGGCCGTGTCTGGGTCCTGGCTTTGGCCCAACTGTCCGGGCGCCTGAGGCGGCTGTTTAACAGCTGCCTCAGGGAGGGCATATTCCCCCCAGCATGGGTGAGGGCCAGATTGGTTCTCATCCCGAAGGGGGGCAAGCCCAGCAACGCCCCTTCTGCATACAGGCCTATCTGCCTGTTGGACGAGGCGGGGAAACTCTTGGAGAGAGTGTTGGCGAACCGTCTCGTCCAACACCTGTCCCGGGGAGAGATGGACCTCCACCGAGACCAGTATGGATTCCGCGGGGGGCGATCGACCGTTGAGGCGATCTTGCGCGTCCGGTCCCTCGCGGAGTCCATTATGGAGGAGGGCAGGGTGGTACTTGCGGTGTCGTTAGACATCCGCAACGCATTTAACACCCTGCCCTGGAGTATGGTGGGGAAGGCCGTGAACACCTTCGGCCTTCCCCCCTACATGGTGGAGGTCCTGAGAAGCTATTTCCGGGACAGGTGGCTGGAGTACCCCAACAACCGGGTATTCCTAAGCAGAAGGGGCGTATATTGCGGGGTTCCACAGGGGTCCGTGTTGGGCCCCACCCTGTGGAACCTCGCCTATAATAGGGTGCTGGGTATTGCCCTCCCCCCGGCTGCAGTGTCGTCTGTTACGCCGACGACACTTTGCTGTTGGCCGGGGGAGAGAACTGGGGGGCTGCGGTTCATATCGCCAACGTCGGGGTAGCGTGCGCTGTTCGCGCGACCGTGGCATGGGCCTGCAGGTAGCGCCTCATAAGACCGAGGCGCTATTCATGCATAGGGGGGAGCATGGGGCTCCCCCCGCCGAGGCCCATGTCATGGTGGGTGACGTCTCCGTCCGGGTGGGAGACAGGTTAAAATACCTTGGTCTCTACCTGGACGCGGCTTGGAGTTTTGGCGCGCACTTTGAGCTTCTGGCCCCCAGGGCGGAGTCGGTGGCACTTAGCCTCGGCCGACTCTTGCCCAATCTCGGGGGTCCGGATGGCCGGGTGCGGCGCCTATACGCGAACACCGTCCGGGCGGTGGCCCTTTACGGGTCACCGGTGTGGGCGGACGCCCTGGTGGCCAATCGGCGCGGCAGCATGCTGCTGCGTAGAGTATTTAGGAGGGTGGCCATCAGGGTAGTCCGAGGTTATAGGACGGTGTCGCACACGGCGGCCTCATTATTGGCGGGGATGCCGCCCGTCGAGCTCTACGCAGACATGTACGCGCACGTTTACGCGCGTACGCGAGAGCTCGGCGGGCTCGGCGTGGTTTTGACCCCTAAGGTCAAGGCCGCCGTGAGACTCCAGACTAGGCGACGCGCTCTGGAGAGGTGGGACGAACACCTCTCCAACCCCCAAGATACATCGGGGAGGCGCGTCGTCGAGGCCATCCACCCTCATTTGATCAAGTGGGTCACACGGGCGGGTGGCGAGATGTCGTACCGTGCGACACAGGTATTTACGGGCCACGGGTGTTTCGGCTCGTACCTGTGTCGCATCGGTAAAGAGGACAGCGCACGCTGCCACCATTGTACGGGGGGGGGACAAGGACACGGCGCAGCACATGCTGGAGGTGTGCCCAGCGTGGGCAGAAGAGCGCCGTGTTCTCGTCAACGTAATAGGGGATATTGACTTCTCGCTCTCGAGCATCGTAGCGGCTATGCTCGAGAGCGAGGAGTCCTGGAGGGCGGTCTCCTCCTTCTGTGAAGCAGTTATGCTCCAGACGGAGAAGGCCGAAAGGGAGCGAGAGCGGCCTCCCGGAGAACACCCGGGGGGCCGCAATCGCGCCCGACGGGCCCCCGGGGGTGGGCCGATGGGAGCCGGGGCAGCACAAGCCTCCGGGCATCCCAGAAACCCACCCCAGCAAAGGGGGGCGCACGCAGGAGGAGGGGACGTGGTCGCAACCGTCCCCATCGAACTCCCCCAGCGAATGCGCGGGGCCCGGGCAACTCGGGGGGACGTCCGCTATTTCGTCGCGGACGTCTCACCCCGAACTGGGCCCGGTGGTCGGAACCCAGGTGGGGTACCTGGGCCCGACCACGCCCTCCCCGGGAATAACACCGGGATGATGGCGAGAGGGGCGGTAGTCCCCCTCTCGCCAAGATAGGATGATGTCCCCATCAACAACGGGGACACTGGGGGAGACAGAAACCGCTCCCCCAGCGGGCACGGCCCGTGGGCGGGGGGTCTCTCTGATGTAGTGCATACGCCAGTTTCCAGAGAGGCCCCCTGAAACGCCCGAGATAGGCCACCCGGAGGGGTTTTAGTGGGTAGTCCCCGGCCGTTTGTTTAGGCCGGGGGTAGTCCCACATAACCCCGCCTCGAACCCCATCGAGGCGGGGTATGCGTAAAGGCATTTCCCCTCCGTTACAAAAAAAAAAAAAAAAGGGTTTCATTTAAGAAATTAATAGTGTCCTTGACTTGACTTTAACGATGCCATCCAAGGTCAAACCAATGACACCATCTTATGTTTCCCTCAAAACCATACAGTTTTCGTTCAAAAATTTTTCTCTAAAATGCTTAGTTTTTGAAAGAAAAGGGATATACGGGTGGTCTAGGACATCTTATATATAACTCCATACCGTTTAATTTAAAAATTAAATTTTAACAAAATATAAAAAACGCATATCATTATTTTATTACTCTGATTCAATTTCCGTTATACATTTTATTTTGACTTTATAATGTTCACAAATTATAATTTTCAATGTCGCAGAGTTTCATATTCTGTATCTAGTTATTGTCTATATTTATTTTTTTATTTTTTTATTTCTTATTTTTTGTTTCTTTTTAACCAACTCTATAAGATGTTTTTACCATGTTCATTTGTACCGTATAACTATCCTACTTGACGATGTGTAGTATTTATTTATTTATTTTAATATTGAATTAATTGATGTTTATTTATTTGCACCGTTGATTGCTACCCGATGATTTTTCTTAGTATATCATTAAGAATCGTGGTGTCATTAGATAATTGTAATTCTCCGCTGATCACTTCTTGCTATGTTAACTGAATACTCGTGTGCGTGTAAGTAATCTTATAATTTCATATTTGCTCTCTCGTCACTGGCCACATAAGTCGTTTATATATTATAGACATTTGGAAATGTGACGTACATAATTTCTTGTATATTCAAGGAGAGTTTCGGCGATGGCAATAGACACACCGATTATATTACTTTCATCTTTATAGATTATCAATGTTTAATTTATTTATTTTTTTGACCTTACATATAACGTGCCCAGACACATCGATTTTATAATATTTTATTGTATATTGATATGTAATTTTAATTCTCGGACTTATATATAATGCAAACCGTGTAGGAATTTATGACTTAAACTAGTACGCTGAAGATGGCTTCAAAAAAGAGCCGAAATTCCGTCTACTTTATTTATAACTTATATTAACTCTTGGTTAAAATAAACTTATTGCGCCCGGATACTTGCGAGTAGTGTATATAAGAGAGTTCTAGCGTATTGAACTTAGTTGCAGCGCCATTATAACACAGGTCCTCTGAGGGGTGGTGAGGGGCGAGGGGAAACCGGCGCGGGGGGTATGACGTCATGTGGGGGGGGGCGGAACGGTAGGCGTTGGGGCCGTGGTGAGGGGGGAGGGGAGGGAGCGGGTACGAGCCGACGAGATCGCCTGGGAAATGGCGCTCGGCTCGTACCCGCTCCATCCCCTCCCCCCTCACCGCGGCCCCAACGCCTACCGTTCCGCCCCCCCCCCCGCGTGACGTCATACCCCCCGCGCCGGTTTCCCCTCGCCCCTCACCCCCTCTCAGAGGACCTGAGTTATAACGGCGCTGCAACTAAGTTCAATACGCTAGAACTCTCTTATATACACTACTCCTGCATTTGACTCATATTGCCATTGTTACCTTTCTAAGTAATTAATAATCTTAATAATAATAATTAATAATAATAATAATTAATCCTCTTTTTTTATTGTGAATTTGAATTTTAAGAACTCCGTCTTTTTGAGTCTAATTAATTTATCACATTCTTAGTCTCACCATGAACATGGAATGTTTTTTTTGTAAGTAAAATAGCTATCGGATGGTTGATGATCTTTCTTGGAGTGTCGATCTAAAGTAGTTTCTTCAATAACATCCGTAATTAGCAAAGTGAGACATGAATATTTCACAATAACATCCATTTGCTCAAATAGTATCTGCCCAAATTCATCAATTCGTTCTACCAGTTTTTTGCGAAAAATGTTTAAATCTGTCTTAATAAAGTATAATAGTAGTATACAATGTGTTACATTCTAGGTCACATTTTTTACTCTATCAAAATCAACTAAAAAACATCAAAATCACTAATAAAAACAACAAAATCACACATAAAAGCAACAAATTAAAAAAAAAAGACAACAAAAAGAAGAACTTTCAAAATATTGGCAGAAATCCTAAATTCCAAGAGTGTTAAACTCTAAATCAAGACCATTTATAATACAACGACTAAGTGTCTGAAAGACTAGCACCTGAAAGATTTAGTCCGTAGGATGTTTAGTACGTAGGATGTTTAGTCCAAGGACGCTTACGAAGTGATTAGATCCTTCTTATTTATCCATTGGTTATGTGTATTATCAAAGCCTAACCATTTAACATAAACTTTATTTCCTTTTCCTTTTAATATTTTTTCAACTAAATAGATGTTAGTTGGAATTTTAGTTTTTTGTAGTTCTTGTTCATAAAAGGTTCCTTTAATCTCTTCATCTTTCATATCTTTAATATGATAATATGGAGGTATGTTTTTAAAAACTTTATCTATTACAAATATTTCAGTTGACCAATTAGGTGTATATCCTTTTTCAAACATATGTTTTAATTTATTAATCCTTACATAATCACCAACTTTGAATCGCGTCCTACGGACTAAGCGTTCTTCGGACTTAGCGTCCCTTGGACTTAGTCTTTCAGGTGCCTTTCGGGCGCCTTTTGGGCACATCTTCAGGTGTCTTTCGGACACATCCTTCGGACTTAGTCTTTGAGACGCTTCACATGGTGTCATTCCTATAGTTCTATGTTTTCTATTGTTATAAATATTAAGCAAATTTGGTAATATATCAACCCACTTGTAATTACCCTGTATACTGAATTGTTTCCACATTAATTCTTTGAGTGATCTATTAAATCTTTCAACAATTGCAGCTTTTTTATCACTATATGTCGAATAATGATTAATTTTATTTTGTTCCATGAGTTTTTTAAAATCTTTATTATAAAATTCTTTCCCATTATCAGTTTGTAGATTTTTGGGTGGTTTATGCTGTGAGTTCAGGTCAACCCCTTGAGACAAACCTTTGGTTCTTGAATGTGAAGCACCTGAAAGGTTTAGTCCGTAGGACGCATCTGAAAAACTAAGTCCAAAGGACACATTCGATAGGTTTTTAAAACAAATACTCATTGCCTTTGATACGCTTTCTCCAGTTTTATTTTTAACAGGAATTGCCCAAGCAAATTTGGAAAAAGTATCAATAATTGTTAATAAATATTTATATCCCTTATTAATTTTGGATATTCCCTTTAAGTTACCCGAATCCATTTCAACAAGATCAGCCTGCCAAAGATCATCAATTCCTAATGTAATAGTAGATCTTCTTGGATAATTTCTCCTTGCTGGTTTGTGTAATTCATCAATAATATCGTTTTTACTAACGGTCATTTATTTCATTGAAGAATAACCATTTATCTTCATTTGTTTTAAGTACTTTTCACGTGGAAAGTATTTCAAATTTTTAATAAAATCTTTTTCACGTAAATGAATTTCTTCTTCAGATATTTGTTGAGCCTCAAATAAATGTAATAACTCACAATAAAAATTAAATGATAATTTATATTCATCAAGCCTATCCATTAATTTTAATGATGTTTTGAATTCATTATCTAATATTTCAATTATAACAGATATGGCACTTATTGCAAATAATGGTGTAACAGCAATACCTGATAAACTTGATGCCGCAAATATTGCTTTACTAAGTGATATAGCGATTTTACATTTAAAAAAATACTTATAACTTTTTCGATAAACATACATTCGTTTTTTAAAATACTCTTCCATTTATTATTATTAATAAATGTCTAAACATCACCTAAAAATGAAACATTTTAATTTTATAGATAAATATAAAAGAGGTGGTGGATTCTTTCCAGATGTAGTACGTGGTATAATTCTAGGTGAATCGGGTAGTGGAAAAACATTTTTATCTACTAACTTTGTCGCAAACAAATGGCTACCATATAGACAATTATATGTTTATAGTCCATCTATAGACCAACCTACTTATGTAGGATTAGAGAAAGAGTTGGAAAAAGATAAATATGATATTGATTATTTATTTGAGGATAATTGGGAAAAAATTTTACCAGTAGAAGAATGTGCATCAAATAGTTTAGTAATTTTTGATGATGGAATGTTAAAAGATCAAAGTAAAATAATAAGATATTATTGTGAAGGAAGGCATAAAAATATTAGTATTCTCGGATTATATCATAAATACACTAAAATAAACCCTATAATTAGAAAAAATTCAAATCTGTGGTTTATTTTTAATGAGTTTGGAGATAATCTCAAAAAAATACATGAAGAATTGGCTTCTGAATTAACATATGAAGAGTTTTGTAAGTTCTGTAAAAAAGCTTGGTCAGAACCACATGGATTTTTGGGAATTGATAAAACAAAAAATGATAAATATTTCTTTCAAAAAAATAATGAATTAATATTATTATTATAAATGGGAAGAAATTTACGTAATGTGTCAGACAAAAGACAACTGTTAAATACTGATTCAGAATTGTCAAATGCGTCCTTCGGACTAAGTCTTTCAGACGCTTCACCATCGTCGTCAAATACAAAACCGTTAAATACAGAATGTACACATAAGATGTTAAATACAGACTGTACTCATAAGATGTTAAAGCCACTTAACAAACCTCCCGTTCTTGAATGCAAATCTCCAGTTTTTAACATGAAAACGGGGTTTAATTTTGGAAATAAATCATTTAAAAGTACATATGAAATGATGGGTACAACTCCACAAGAACTGGCTGAAATAGAAAAGAAGCAAAATGAATTAAGAAAAACATTTCAAAATGCAAGAAATTTAAATACTAAAAAAAGTATAAATTTAGAGGAAAAAAATAAACCAATAACTTCTAGACTGGATGAAACGAATAAAGAAATTAACATATTGATTGATAAACTGGACTCAAGTTTAAAATCTGCACCTGAAAGGCACTTGAAAGGTGTCCAAGAGACGCTAAGTCCGAAGGACGCCACAGATGTACAACCTTATCAAGATACTAAACTTGAAGAAATAATAAAACTCCTTAAAGGTTATACAGAGACTGACGATAGTGATGAAGTATTTGAAGAGACCTTCGAGCGTCCTTCGGACTTAGTCTTTCAGACGCATCCTTTGGACGAGGTACAATCTGTTAGCTCGAGCCATTCATATAAAAAATCAGCTTTTCCAATGTCACCAAGAATTAAAGAAGAAGGGGGCCCCTTATGGAATAAATATAAAAACCATCTTTATGATGAAACGTTTGGATTCTGGCGTGACAGAGACAATGATGATAGGTTAATGATAGGGAATAAAACTGTAAGAGTAACACAAAATGATAATCTTGTTTTTTATGATGATAATAATATAAAAATAGTAACTCAACTTACTAATCCTTTAATAAAATTATTAACAGAAAAAAAAGTACCATATAATTTCAAAGATATTTATGGTGAAGATGCTATAAAAAAATATAAGAATATAGTTTATAAAACTAATGCAATTTATAAAGATAATGATCCTAGTAAAGGACCAGCTTCAAATAAATATACAAAATGGGAATATATTTTGAGATATTTATGGGAAGAAATGAGTGAATTAAAAATTAGCAAAGGAAGTAAAAAAGGAGGTGGTTTTATTAATAAACTTTCAAATAAACTAACCGGAAAGGTTCCAGAAATGCATTTACTGGGATATAATGCTTGTGGGCCTTTTACGAATGTTGAGGAGAGATTAAAAAAGGGGTGGAAAGGAATAAATCCTTTAGATGAACATTGCAAACAACATGATCTTTTTTATTATACAAACCCAAATGTAGATTATAGTAAAATAAAGAAAGCAGATAAAACTTTACAAGAAGCAGCGTGGATGAGAATATTGTCACCAGATGCTAGTAAGTCGGAAAGATTTTGGGCGTGGGTTGTTACAAATGCCATGAAATTAAAAACAAAATTAGGAATGGGATACATGAGAGAAAAAGATTTGTTATCATTATTAAAGAGGGCATTGGAAATATATAAAAAGAATCCACAATTAGCTAAGAACATTTTAAAATATTATGAAGATCAAAATCATCCATATAAAACAACTGGATTGATGTCAAGCAAACCTTCAGTTCTTGAATGTGAAAAGGACGCATTTGGCAAAACTATTAAGAACTTAGGGGGTTTTCCTTGGTTAGCAGCTCTCCCAATGATTTTCGCTGGTTTATATTATCTTATGAGTTCGGGTATGGATATATATAGAACAGTTAAAGAGAACAAATTTCTGGATGAAACATTAAAAGAACAGATTAGAAATAATAAGGCATCCGAAGGACGCGAAGAAGGATTAACCCATGTAGATAAAACTCAGGCAGATAAAATGATGCCATTAATTCAGGTCAAGCCCTTTGTACATTATAATTTCGATATCCCACGTGAAGAAACTTTCAACACACCAAAATATCAACCATCACTCTTTAAATATCGTTATTAAATGGAATTAAACCTATCATCTTATCAAAAACAAAAATTGAAGAAAGCTTGGTTTTATGATACAGGTGAAAAAATTAAATTGAATTCAAAACATGTTAAAAAAACAAATACTGATTATTATGGACTATTTCCATCATTATCTATTAGAAATGCAAATAAAGTATTTAGACAAATGGAAAATAATAAAGGTGCAGAACTCAACCTATCTAAAAAAGAAGTTGAAAATTTAATATTAAAAGCTTTATCAGATGATGATATAAAACAATATGTAAAAAAACTTAAAATACCTAATTTTAGAAACGTCTATTTAAATTTAAATGAATTACCTAAGAAAATTAGAAAAAATGAGTGTGGTATTGTTAATCTTTTTTTTCATTGGGTTTGCTATTTCAAAAATAAAAATCATATATATTATTTTGATTCTGTAGGAGGAGATGCACCTATAGAATTGAAAAATTATTTCAGAGGAAATAGACTCATTATAAATACAAAGAAAGTACAAAAGAAAAGTGATCCAGCTATTTGTGGTTATTTATGTATAATAGTTCTTTATTTGTTGGGAGTTAAAAAAATAAAATGGAAAGATATAATAAAAACAATTGGAATAGGTGATATTAAGGATGTTTTATACTATAAGCATCTCTTGGACTAAGCACCCCTTGGACTAAGCATCCCTTGGACTAAGCCTTTTTAAAAGTAAATGACATTGATATATTACCTAAAGTGTAAGACAAAAACAAAATCAATGCGTGAGCATAAAGAAAATAAAAATGTAAATGAAGATTACATACATAAAATATAACATATATTTTAATAGCAAATTGTTACAAATGTGATTCAAAGAAATCATAGTATATAAAAGCTCTCAAAAAATAAATCTTATAAATGGCATCAAAACATAGTTCACTTCAAGACCTTTCGTTTGAAAAATATCAAGATAAAATTGTGAAATTACAATACAAGTATATTTATCCTGAAATTAAAAGGCATGGCAAGGAATATGATTTTCATATAAAATTTAATGATAAACATGGTTTTATGCCAAACAAAACAAGAAATTTACCAAAAATACGAGTTACAAAGGAAGATGGAAGTGCTTATCCTGAAGGTACAACTAGCTTTTTAGTTAACAATTATTTTGCGTACATGTGGAGTTTGATTAAAGTTTCAATGTTCAATACTGAGTTGGATAATAATTATAACGTTGGTCATGTTAGTACATTGAAAAAGCGCGCTAATATTTCAAACGAAGGTGAAGGAAGTGGTCAAGCAAGTGGTTTTATCGCTGAGAAAAAATATGGTTTGATTAAGGCCTAGTCAGCCAGGTCTGTTCTAACAGATATTGCCAAGTGCTTGCTACAAATTATTGTCAGCAAAAAGGCTACAAATTTGGTACAAGAGTTGTTATTACCGATTAAGCTGGCAGATTGCCGGCAAGAATCAAGCAAAGCTTGCTAACATAACTACACAGCAAATTGGCGGCAGAAACCGAGCAAAGCTTGCTGACATGACTGACATCAGATTGTCGGCAAAAACTGAGCAGGATCTGGAGTGCGCAATCTGATGGCAAATTGGCAGCAAAAACCGAACAAAATCTGCAGCTTATTACAAAGTATTATAAAATAGTTCAGTCGCTTATCGCTATGCAGCGCGTTATTCATTATCTATACCCGTATTCAAATTCTTGTCATGAGTGTATATAAAGCCTACAAAATGCTAATAATATTATAATATATATATTTCTATCAGTTCAATTTTTGACACAATTCTTATACAGGAAATTCAGATATTGAATTGATTTTTTGCAAATCGGACAGATAATTGTTCGATTTTCACTTATTCAAACAATTTCTGTCCAAAAAGATCTTTAATTTTATAAATTAAGTTATTTGAATTTACCTATATGTTTTAACATATTAATATATGATTTTATATAATGTCTAATTATCTAATGGTCATTTTATGACCATAACTTATCATCATTTTGTTATTTAGGGTTAAGGCTTTAAATCTATTTAAATATATACTTTTATATGAATGGCCAAAAGCTGCAGAATTTGTTTGGTTTTTGCTGACAATCTGCTATCAGATTGTCTTGCGCAGATCTTGCTCGATTTTTGTCATCAATTTGACGTCAAATCATGTCAAGCTTTGCTCGGTTTTTGCCGTCAATTTGCTGTCAGGTTATGTCAACAAGCTTTGTCACCAAAACACAAGCTTAATGCGGACACAGATGGCACTGGATTTGTTACCAAGTTTTGAGCGAATTTGATGCCAATTTGGCAACAATTTGTTATCAAATTGCTTACTGGGGGGTGATGGTTTGTTTTATCCTACAATTGATCTGGGAGATTTAATTCCTGGTTTCTTTGATGATATAAGTGGGCCTATATTTGGTGTAGACATACACATTGTAATGACTTTAAAAGATGATTTGAGTGACTCATTGTTTACATTTAGTGACGCCGAAATAGCCCCACCTCGCGGAAAAATTAATTTAGAAAGTTATCGTTTAAAAGTTTGGTATATTGAATATGATGAAATTACAACGACAAACTTGATAGACGAATTGAAACATTTTAGTTTAGCTGGTAAATATGGGTTTACATATAAATGCTTCCAGTGTGTAGAATATCGAGGATTACCAGATTTAAATACCCAGACAGCACAAAACGTCCTCAGGATCATCCTGAATATGTCCAGGACGGTTCAGGACATTTCTAGGACGTTTTAAAATAATATATTTTATGAAAATTTAATGTGCATATATGATTATTTTACTTATATATGATATTTAATATAATTTAGAAATTTTAAATATTATAAGGTATAAATGTCCCATGAATGTCCACTGGATAGCTACAGGATGTAGGATATCTGGCCTGTTATTCCAGATAGTTCGCAGCGTCCCAGAATTATTCCAAACATATCTAGGATGTCCTGAGATACTCCCCAGGACATCCTAAGTACATTAGGTTTATTTTTTTGTACTAGGTCCTTTGCTTTTTTTCTCTCAAACATCCGAATATTAATCTCAACATTTAAACATTTATCTCATTTCAAGTGCAGAAAATGCTAAGGAGTTTAGATAAAACGAACAAACCTAATTATATATACAGAAAATAGATATATGATGTCCTAGAAATATCCTGTGGATTTCCCTAGAATGTGTCTAAATTTTTGCATAAATATTTATACAATAAATACTGGAGATATATAACAGTGTTTTTTTATTTAATGTATATTTCTCTCGGAACTGAACAATTTTTGTCTGAAACATTTATCTAAAATATTCTTAGTACTTTTCGAGATATTTATAGCTATATCAATTAAAATGGGACATCTTATATATAAATTTGAAAATCCATAATATTAAATGTAATTATCATAATATCATGTGATGAGTGTCTTATTCTTAATAGCAGAAGAAGCGAATCACATAAAAGAATGGCAATTTTCTTTTAAATATCGCGCACTGCATTTAGTAAACGCGCATGCGCAAATATCATATTGGGGAAATAGTATCATGGTGGGCGAGTACTAGCAGGCAGAACAATGCACGTGCGAAACAACAATATCGTCGCAGTGAACGAAAGTTTTGGTAAGTAATAAAACAAACAAAGCTGTAAACTAATTCATTAAATAAAACTGTAAACTAATTCATTACGCATGAAGATGGAATGAGTCGGATATGACGCATGTGGAAGTGTAATATAAGTCACACGCTTCCAACAAAGAACACAAGTCGATACAAATCGATACAAGTCTCTTCGGTGATTTTCATAGCAGTCTTAAATTTATAATCACGAATTAAGATTTGCTTATTTGGTAATTATAAATCTATGTAGCATTTTAAAATTTGAGTAAAAACGATTTTCAATACAATATCAGCTTACGAAAATCATCCTACAAGTCGACTTGTGTCGATTTATGTTCCTGGCTGGAAAACACCCCATATTAATTAAAAATAAAAATCAACTGAGCCCAGCTAATATAAATACATTATATATACATTATTATATATTTTCTGTATTTTTTTATAGTGCGAGTCGTGGCATTTGTGAAAGTGGGAAAGACAGAAGATACTCAAAGTGATATTGTGTGGAAAGTTGGGATATTTACCTAAAATTATTATTGGCACAATAGAGGTAAAATATTATCCTATATATATAAGGGCTACCGCACAAACTTTTCCATAACACGTTACGTTATGTTAAGTACTGACCGTAAACCTAGATTCGTACATAATCTTAAACTTAAGTCAACGCATAAAGAAAATTGTAACGTAACAAAAACATTACTATGTTACTTTTCTTTGTATGTTGACTGAAGTTCAAGATCACGTAAGAATGTAGGTTTATGGTCAGTACTTAATGTAACGTAACGTGTTACGGAAAAGCTTGTACAGTGGCCCTAAGGGTATAGACTCTTAAACATTGTTATAGAAATTTAAAGATGCAGAATAATTTGTCTGAGAAATAAAATGAAGAATTTTGTTTTTTTTGAAAGTATTTTTTAAAGCATAACATAGAGAGATCGCAATACTTTACATCATATTTAAACAGTATTCTTGAAAAGCAATCTTGAAAAGCAAAATGGATTATTATATTCAATTAGTGGAACAAATTCACAGATCAATTATCCATATATATATATTCAATTATATTTTAAAACCTTTTTTCAAATTAAATTTTGGGAAAGATGATGCGCAGTGTGTAAAACAGACATCACCAATCAGATTGCTTAGTTAAGGAGAATTAGGATAGATTTGACTCATCTGCTTGGTGATTCATTTTACACTGTGTGTGCATTTGGGACTTATTCTAAAATTTCAATTTATTAAATAAGTTATTAATTAATTTTTTTTAAATTAATTTTTACAGGACGGATGACACAAATGTATAAATTATTATATATGTTTCATATGATGAATATTGAAAGAGAGAAGTGATATATTAACATTCCAGAGTAGGCATATCAAACTTATTAATATCATACAATCAAAACCAAAATGGACTAAACGAATTTGTGCGATTTGAGACATTTTATGCGTGTAGATCAACAGATTGTTCCTTGTAAAACGAAACAAATCACAAAAATATTTACTGTTATTTTTTCTATTATTTTACGTGCAAGAAAGATTTTTATATCTATTTGTACTAAATATCAGTTTTTTACTAAATTTGTAGTCATCTGATAATTTATTGTTTTTTTCTGTGATTAGAATGTAATTAAGTTAGAATTATCGGAATTATCTAATAGAAAAACAAAATTTGAATGTTTACGTCGATATGTAATGAGAATCATATTGAAGAAGCTGTATATGAAGAACATGACGAAGCTGCTCCTAGTTGTGAGATAATATTTAATGTGGAATACTTGTATTTCAGAGAGGTAATTGCTAGTATTGTAAAGTTTATTTTATATATCACTTACAAAAATGAAATTATCCATAATTACATTTTTTTAAATGTATTTTTATAAAAGTCAAGTGCAATTTCATTGTTTTCTAAAAATATTAATGAATCTTTATATTATAAGATATTTTCTATCAGTTAAAATATAATTGGATAGAATAATTCCTATAAATTTGTTTTAATTTTCATAAGTTTATTTGCATAAAACAAAAAAACTTACTTCTTTTTTTATTTTAAATGTAAACAAATTTGCTTAAATGTTCTTATAGTTACGAGTTTACTCAGGTTGCTTTCTAGTTAGCGACAAATTGATACAAAAGTAATTTTGCCTTTATTACTTTGATTGTATAAAAAACAAAAATAGAAATACTGACTTTGATACTTACGTCGATTTGTCATTATCTGGAAAGTAATCTTAATTTGTTTACAATTATTAGTCTGTTTATTCTTACGAGAGTTAAGTACAATTTTATTTTTTATAAATTATATCACGATAGTATTCATATATTTTATATATTAGTTTAATTAGATTAATTAGTAACTAATTAAATATATTAATAACTAATAGTAACTAAAATATATTAGTAACTAATTAAATTAATTAGAGAAGTTCCTGTTAATTTATCTTACTTTTTATTTAAAATTCATATTTTAAAATTTGCATAAGTTTTTAAATACAAAGTAAAAAGGATAACGTACATTTATTTTTTTCTCTATTTTGTGAATATAAATTTAGTGTAAATGTTGAAAGCGTTCACATATTTTATATATCAGTTATGCTGTAATTTAATAGAAAAATTCTTATATACGTTTCTTTTAATTTTAGTTTAAAGTTTAACTTTAAGTTTAAGTATAATTTCAAGTTTTTTCGCATAAATTTATTTGCACAAAAAAAAACATTTTTTTTTATGCAAATAAACTTACTTAAAGGATATAAGTTAAAGATATAAGTTTATTATTACTGAGCCGTTTTCTATCAAATTTTGTTTTTTGTAAATTACAAGTACTTGTAATTTTTACACATAATTAACATAATTAATAAATTAATATAATTTGTTTGTAATTATTCAATATGATTTAAAAACAATAAAAAAAAAGTTCAGATGTAACACAATACGAAATAGTTTGTTTTTGTAATTTGGTTTTGAATAAATATTCTAAAGTGATATATAACAAAATATTTAAAAAAATGTTAGATATGCATTCTTATTGTCTAATATTTTGAAACTAACTACATGTAAGATGACACATTATTTAATATGTTAAATAAAAAAAAGATAACGGAGGTAATGTAGGAAAAGAGATACCCCAGTGAGAAATAATTCAAATAAGTCGATTAAACATCAAATATGTCCAATAGAATTCGACATCTTTTCAATCAATTATTTTTCACTGCAGTCAGTGCCTTCCATTTAATGTACTAATTGCTTAGATCATCTTACATGATTGGTTTGCAAATATTAAGCAGTACAAGAACACAGTTTAGATTGCATTTCTTTGTTGCCAGTATTGAAAATCTATAGTATATATAAAATGAATTTTAGATTTGGCTAACTTTGACTTCCTAATTTGTGCCGCATTAATTCTTCATTTGATTTTTGTTTTGTAAACATTTCACTTCATTAGGAAAAACAACCTGATACTTTTTTCTTGATGAAGTAAACTGAAATGTTCACGAAACTTAGAAATCAAATAAAGAATTTACACGACTCAAACCCAGAGGCCAAACTTAATATTCATGTAGACTACAAAAGTCTCAAATATCAAAGAACGTGAACTATTTTCAATATTAGATTTTCAGTACTGGCAATAAATAACAGGACACAATTTTCAAAATTTGCTCCCTGAAACGTACGAAGAATATCCCTAACATATCCCATAGAAATCCTTAGGATGTTCCACAGGATCTCCCTGGATTCTCCAGAGGCTAGTATACGGCTATCATTTACTCTTCCTCAGGACATCCAGAGGAGATCCGAGGATTAAAATAGGACATCCTCAGGATATCCTACATGTATGTCCTGGATGCCCTTTGGACGTCCTAAGGACATCCTTGTGCTGTCTGGGTACTTTACGTATGCCCTTAAATGATTTTGTTTTTACTCAGGAACCAAACTGGGCATTTGTTTTCTTTATAAAAGATAAATTTCTGTACGACCAAAATGAGAATCCAACAAATTGGGACCATGCTAATATTAAAAATATTCAAATATTGTATGGAGAAGCAAGACATCCTTCCGAACCTCAAAATTATGAAATTGAAAAAGGAGATTATTATGAGTTATATCGTTCAAGTTCAGAATACGATGAAGCATTATATGATCCTGATAGAATGATTTCTCAGTTTCACACGGTTGACAATTTTATAAAATATAATTGCTTTTTTAATATTGATTTGAGGAATAAACCAAAGAGTATTTCCACTGTGGAGAAATTACCAAAAATTTTAATTGCTGATTCTTCCAAATCTTTCAAGGGATTAAATTGTTATGTAGTATTTGTAAACCAAAAGACTATAGCTTATGATATGGTTATGAGTAGAATGATAGTTCAATATTTTTAATTAATTTTAAATTAATTAAATTAATTGCTAATAAATGCTGTACAAACTGAAAGGAAATTTAAAAGATGGTGTATCTTTTAGTTTTGATAAACTTAAACACATAAAGTTTGGTGAAATAGGGTTGGTAGATACCCAGTCAGCCAGATCTGTTCTAACAGATATTGCCAAGTGCTTGCTATAAATTATTGTCAGCAAAAAGGCTACAAATTTGGTACAAGAGTTGTTATTACCGATTAAGCTGGCAGATTGCCGGCAAGAATCAAGCAAAGCTTGCTAACATAACTACACAGCAAATTGGCGGCAGAAACCGAGCAAAGCTTGCTGACATGACTGACATCACATTGTCGGCAAAAACTGAGCAGGATCTGGAGTGCGCAATCTGATGGCAAATTGGCAGCAAAAACCGAACAAAATCTGCAGCTTATTACAAAGTATTATAAAATAGTTCAGTAGCTTATCGCTATGCGGCGCGTTATTCATTATCTATACCCGTATTCAAATTCTTGTCATGAGTGTATATAAAGCCTACAAAATGCTAATAATATTATAATATATATATATTTCTATCAATTCAATTTTTGACATAATTCTTATACAGGAAATTCAGATATTGAATTGATTTTTGGTAAATCGGACAGATAATTGTTCGATTTTCACTTATTCAAACAATTTCTATCCAAAAAGATCTTTAATTTTATAAATTAAGTTATTTGAATTTACCTATATGTTTTAACATATTAATATATGATTTTATATAATGTCTAATTATCTAATGGTCATTTTATGACCAAAACTTATCATCATTTTGTTACTTAGGGTTAAGGCTTTAAATCTATTTAAATATATACTTTTATATGAATGGCCAAAAGCTGCAGAATTTGTTCGGTTTTTGCTGACAATCTGCTATCAGATTGTCTTGCGCAGATCTTGGTCGATTTTTGCCATCAATTTGACGTGAAATCATGTCAAGCTTTGCTCGGTTTTTGCCATCAATTTGCTGTCAGGTTATGTCAACAAGCTTTGTCACCAAAACACAAGCTTAATGCGGACACAGATGGCACTGGATTTGTTACCAAGTTTTGAGCGAATTTGATGCCAATTTGGCAACAATTTGTTATCAAATTGCTTACTGGGTATATACCCAGTCAGCCAGGTCTGTTCTAACAGATATTGCCAAGTGCTTGCTACAAATTATTGTCAGCAAAAAGGCTACAAATTTGGTACAAGAGTTGTTATTACCGATTAAGCTGGCAGATTGCCGGCAAAAATTGTCGGCAAAAACTGAGCAGGATCTAGAGTGCGCAATTTGATGGCAAATTGGCAGCAAAAACCAAACAAAATCTGCAGCTTATTACAAAGTATTATAAAATAGTTCAGTCGCTTATCGCTATGCGGCGCGTTATTCATTATCTATACCCGTATTCAAATTCTTATCATGAGTGTATATAAAGCCTACAAAATGCTAATAATATTATAATATATATATATTTCTGTCAGTTCAATTTTTGACACAATTCTTATACAGGAAATTCAGATATTGAATTGATTTTTTGCAAATCGGACAGATATTTGTTCGATTTTCACTTATTCAAACAATTTCTGTCCAAAAAGATCTTTAATTTTATAAATTAAGTTATTTGAATTTACCTATATGTTTTAACATATTAATATAGGGTTTTATATAATGTCTAATTATCTAATGGTCATTTTATGACCAAAACTTATCATCATTTTGTTACTTAGGGTTAAGGCTTTAAATCTATTTAAATATATACTTTTATATGAATGGCCAAAAGCTGCAGAATTTGTTCGGTTTTTGCTGACAATCTGCTATCAGATTGTCTTGCGCAGATCTTGGTCGATTTTTGCCATCAATTTGGCGTCAAATCATGTCAAGCTTTGCTCGGTTTTTGCCGTCAATTTGCTGTCAGGTTATGTCAACAAGCTTTGTCACCAAAACACAAGCTTAATGCGGACACAGATGGCACTGGATTTGTTACCAAGTTTTGAGCGAATTTGATGCCAATTTGGCGACAATTTGTTAACAAATTGCTTACTGGGTATATTCCTGGATATGATAACACGTCAGAAAATCTAAGCGTTAAAGGGGTATCTGAAGGGCACCTTAAAGGCGCCGAAAAGGTATTTGAAAGACTAAATCTGAAGGATGAGTCTGAAAGACTAAGTCCAAGGGACGCTAAGTCCGAAGAATGCTTAGTACAGGGGACGCTTAGTCCGAAGGATGTGTCTGAAAGACTAAGTCCAAGGACGCTAAGTCCGAAGAACGCTTTATCATCTGAAATTACATTTTTATTTGTGCCGGAAGAACTAAATTTAGAGGATGCGCATGAAAGGTGCCAGGAAGGCTATGCCCGAAGGATACTAACAAAGTATACAATAACTATTAATTTAGGTCAAGGTCTTAATTCAGCTGAAGACATTCAAAAGAATGTCATATATAAAGTTAAAAATATTCTAGAAACAGAAAAAAAGAACTGGGCACCAAAATATAAAATTGATTTAGAAGTGAGTTCTATTAGTATTGAATTTGATAAAAATGATAAATTAGTGAACAAAATATTTGACGCAATAGAATCAAGGGTGTTAAACTCTGAAAATGAAGGACTTTCTCTTATTAAAAAAGAACCTGGTAAAATTAATCTAGGTTTACAAATCCAGGATGTATTTACTATTCAAAACTTAAAAAATCTTATAGAAGAAGAAAGAATAAATCTCATAGAAGAAGTACCGTTAGCTTTTGATATAAACAAATTTAAATTTGAGAAGAATAATAATGAAACAAGGGTATATAGTCCTGTAAAATTAATAATAGCCCATTCTGGTAAAATATTTATTTCAGGTCAAGCCCTTGATATTCCACAATATGCTGTTATAGAGTCGGGTAAAGAAATTGTATTCAAAGGTGAAAACCAGAAGGGAGTCACTCTTAGTTCAGGTCAAGCATCTGAAAGACTAAATCTAAAGGATGCGTCTGAAAGACTAAGTCCAAGCGACGCTAAGTATGAAGGATGTTTAGTCCAAGGGACGCTAAGTCCAAAGGACACCATTGATATGTGTGTATATTCAAATTTTGTGGAAGGACCAATATTTAGATTTGTTGTAAATAAATTACCTGCTTATATTAAACCTGCTAATGTAATGTATTTTCGTTTTGGAGATAACATAGGTCTATTTGATAAATTAAAACTTACTTTCGAAGGAGAGGGTCTGAACTTAACTCAGGTCAAGCGCCTGAAAGGCTTAGTCCAAGGGACGTCCTTAAAAAATGTGAGCGTAATGATTGACTTACATGAAGTGCATCCTACGGACTAAGCATCCTTCAGATTTAGTCTTTCAGACGCATCCCTTGGACTTAGCATCCTTCAGATTTAGTCTTTCAGACGCGTCGCTTGGACTTAGTCTTTCAGACGTTCTTTCAGACGTTCTTTCAGGTTTTATCTGGTATTCTCATAACCAAAAGGAGACGTTTCTATATTATTATTTAAATATACTTTATCGTCGTATGCTGATAATGCTATTTTATTTGTTTTAATAGTATAAAGTTTCAACTCTTTTGATGTAATATTGTATACAGTTTCAGTTGTGCTTTTACCTTCAAACAAACAGTTTTTGTACATATCAAATTTCATTTTTTTTATATTTGATCTTTTTATTCCTTTACATACTTTTTTCTCTTTTATTTTTGTTATAAACTTTTTAGTATTTTTACAAAACTTTGTTTCAGTTTCGTCATATCTAAAAGCATACATTTTAGATCTTAATCCAACCCATTCTCTTAAGGGTATTCCGAGATATTCATCTTTGAATAAACCAATTACTTTTTTATTTACTCGTGGCATCCAATCGATTTTATAATCATTCGTATCGAAATAATGTATGTTGTTTTTTATATCCATGTAAAGATCATCTGTTTCCACATAAATAATAAATGAATCAGTATCAGTTCCTAACAATTTAGCTTTATCATTATACTTTTTTTTCAAAAAATTATAATAAAACTTATACATCAATAACTTTGATAACTCTAAAACAACAAACCCACCATATATGGGTTTATTTAATGTTATTTCTTTCTTTTTCCGATACACGAGAACTTTATCATCATCTATTATTTGCCTATCTTCATAATTTTTACATCTTGCAAAATTTTTATATGAATAAAACAAATCCACTTGACATCTGTTTCTTACCTGTTCCATTTGTTTTCCATATACTGAATTATTCATGAGTTTAAAAAAGTCCTTTTCAAATCCATTTTTAGCTTCTTGTCTAAGTTTTGTGTTTAAGTCAATGTAGGGTTTCAACCATGCTTTTTGCCTAAATGATATTACTTTTTTTATGTCTTTTAAGATTATTCCTTGATTAAGACATTCTTGTAACATTCTATAATCAATTAAATAATTATTCTTTGATTTTAACGTGCACATAAGTTTAGTGCCAGTTGGTATTTTACCAATTCCCTTAGATATCATTTCTTTTTGATATTCGGATAATTCATCATAACTAGGTACATAATGTTCGGGTAACATTGAACAATTTTTAAATTTATCATGTAATTCCAATGGGATATCCAAATCAACGAGAAACGAATAACCATATTCTCCGTCATAGGGTAAGCTCTTAATTGTTTCAAGAGTTAAATCATTTACATCTTCATATTTAAATTCTCCTATAGGAAGAGGTTGACTAAGCGCATATCCATATAGATTATTAGCATCCAAGTATAAAATATAGCTAACATGCTTTTTACTATTATATATACCTTTTTCTATCGCTTTTTCTTTGGATAGTTTAACAGTCTTTCCAATTTTATTATCATAAAAGTAACAATTATTAGCTAGTGCATATCTGTGTGGAATCATAGATATTCCACCCCTTATTCCAGTTTCATATGTTTCATACATTTCTCTATCTGATAATAATTCTAATGTTTGTTCAGTGTATTTTAATGAAGCATCATTAGCAAAATGTGGAGCAGATATATACAGGGTCAAGACCATATTCTTTATAGCATTTTTCTCTGAAATTGTCAAAAACGTCATGTAATAAAACAGTATCTAATTTCAAGTATAAATTATGATATTCTTTTACAGTTTTACATTTAAAATGTCTGTATACTTTATGTGCAAATTTAAGTTTAGAAGGACTCACATTTTCATCATTTAAAGTTGAATACCATTCTTTACTTTTGCTAGGTAAATATAACTCATACATTTTAGCATAAGAGTCCATCCATTCATACATATAAATTCCCTTTTGTAAAACTAAATGTAAGTCTTCTTTTTTAAATCTCTTTAACATAGTTTTAAATTTGGAATAATCAATTGGCTTAAATACATTTCCATTACACTTTTTGCATCTTCCAATCATTTTAAGTACATCATGTTCGTTTATAGGAAGTAACTTCATATTTGTTATTTCTTAGACAGATTTGCAATGTGAACAAAAACAGTCGTTTACATCGAGTAAGTTTTTAATTAATGAATCTAAACTTTTGTCCATAAATCTAAATGTATCAATGAATCTCACCTCCATATGTATATTATTAATATCTCCTTTCTTTTTAATGATGGTTTTCGAATTGCATTCTTTACAGGTTTCAATAATTTCATTCTTATATTTTTGATTGCATTCTTTACATTTTGATACGTCATACTGTTGTTCATATTGATCAACAACTACGTTATTTATGGAAATTGTAACATAATTTTCTTTTGTGTTTGGCATTATATTTAGAGCTTTTTTATTTTTCCGTGTGTATTTAGCTCCTAGTTTCAGAATCCATCTTAGAAATAATTTAGAATCGTATTTCAAATTATGAAATAATATTGGTACAAAATTTGGTAATTTTAGTTTTAAATTGCAGTTGGTATGGGCTGCCCCGCGATAACGTCCTGTATAATGATCGTGATCTCTTACTTTACTTAGCGTCCTTTGGACTAAGCCCTTCGGGTGCCTTTCCTCGTCAGAAAATTCACCATTACAAATATGACATTTTTTAGCTTTTCTGAAATTGTCAATATCTTCTTTTGTCATTGCTATTGGTTTATTTACTTTTCTAAGTTCATAATATCTTTTTGCATATTTAACAATAAAGTTGTTAAATTCATTCATTAACTGTTCAACACTTCCATTATTTATTAATTGTGTTTCGTCTATTGTATCAAAGCAGAAACTATTCGGCTTATGCTCGTGAATAACATGCTTCATAATTGACTTTTGTAATGTTGCTTCAAAATCTGAACTAACTGTATATGGGTGATATTGCTCCGCACCTATGGAAAAATATTGTCTATTTAATTTAGTGGGCATTTTTATTTTTTGTTTTTCATATATACACAAAGCAACATGATCATTATACTTTTCTTCTTTCTCAAACGAATCGTTGCATTTTTCACACAAGTATCGCTTTCTGTGTCTTTTTATTATTTATCCTCTTAATAAAGCACTCATATTTTTAATTCCAACTACATGCTCTTTGTATATTAAAAGATGTATACATTTTCTATCTTTATAATTATCACTTACAATAGCTTGACCAATAGTAAACGACAAACCTTCGGTTCTTGAATGCGTCCTTCGGACTTAGCCTTTTCGGCGTCTTTCGGACTCTTTGCATTCGACGAATCATTATTCTCATCTACTCTAAAAACATTTATAGCTATATTTAAAAAATCTTCGTATTTTTTTATATTTTTTTTTATAATTTGTACAGGATAATTCATATTTAACACTTCATACCTCGATATATTATAATTAGAAGGTCTTTTTGCATTATCATCAATAGGATTAAGTATACTCTCTAATGCATACTCAAAACATCTAAGATTTTCTTGCTTCTCGCATTTAAATTTATTAGTTTTAGTATTGTTAACATTAACACAGCATTTTTTTGCTATAATATAATTAGGTAATTTAACATAAGTTCCACCTCGAAGAGGGGTGTATTTATCGGACTGTAAATCAAGTTGAATAACTCTATCGAATGTAAACTTGGTGTTTTTTGCATTAAAGCTAGCAAATTTATTTAAAATGATATTATGCATAAAATTAATTATATCTGATATGATATCCTCAGATAAAATATGCTCAACATTACTATGAAAATAATGTGTGTGTAAGTCAGTTACATTACCACATAAATCCAATACATGATATTGCACCTTTGCAACTAATTTTACTGTTACAGCTGTATGTTTTCTAAATCCGGTTCGTATTTTATCTTCTACGTATGGTTTGGTTCTTCTAAGAAATATACTTAAATCACAACTATTTATATCCGAGTAGAATGAATAATCAACAAGCATGTTATTCCACACGCCTTTAGCTCTAACAATTTTTACTTCTTCTTCTTCATTGCAATAATTATTTGGTAATTCTTTAAAGTCTTTTGATTTATTTATAATCCTATCTTTCCTTTTTCTTGGTTGAGAAAAAATATTTTCATGAAAAGGAAATTCGTTACTAATTGATGGCTCCATTTATTAGTGAAAATTTTTATCAACATAATTTTTAGAGTTAACATTCTTAACATTCTTAAATCTGTGAAAGTTCTGAACATAATTCATCATTTTATTAATTCAGCTCAAGCACTTGAAAGCATCAAAAGGTGCCTGAAAGGTGTCTGAAAGACTAAGCGTTGAAGTGCAAGCGTCCTACGGACTAAGCCTTTCTGGTGCGTCGAAGCGCTCGGATCACATATCACTCAGTAATTAGTCATGTTTAACTGTTATCTTCGTATGGCTCAGGGAGATAACACATGCCTAGTAATCTTGAGATTGCCGGTTCGAATCCCAACAATTCAAGATTTTATTTGCCAAGTGCGGCCGGCTTGGTAAATAATATGGCATGTAAAAAATAACTGAGTGGCGTTGTATGTGTGTGTCCTGGCGCCAGGAATAGGAATAGGCAAACCTTCAGTTCTTAACCTTCCAATTCTTCAACAAACTTTCGGTTCTTGAATGTGAAACATTCGACAAGAGCTATACAATTCTCTCTGTCACATCTAGGAAATTAGATATGAATTAGAAAAGAATGTATACCTCAGGGGCCCCCTATAAGAGTGTTAAACTTTGAATCAAGAAATAAATTAAAGTTAAATGGAACTAAAAAGAAAAAAAATCACCTGACGGTATGTACTCAAAATAAAAAAAAAAAAAAAACAGCGCTGGCGAGCACATACCGTCAGGTGATTTTCCTCACAGAGGTTTTTGCATCTTTCAGCAATGTCTTAGTAGGTCACTGGCACAGTGTTAATTCACTTGTAAACCTGCTTAAGATATATTTTTTTCTTTCAATTAATATTTTTTTCCATACTGGAAACATTCTTTTTAATTCAGGTCAAGCGTTTGAAAGGTACCTGAAAGGCAGCTGAAAGGTTTAGTCTGTAGGACGTTTAGTCTGTAGGACGCCTTGTAATAGTTCATTAATAAATTTGTCTAATTTAATATGCCATTCTAGTTTAAAATGTCTAGTCATATATCGTTTTGGAACTTCTTTAAAGCATACACCACAAGTAATTTTTTCATTTTGAAGTTTTTTACATTCGTAACAGGTGTAACTGATTCCATATTTTAAATTATTTGATTTAACAAAATTACAATGTGGTTTAATGATTTGACATGTGGAACGTTTCCTCTCCATTTATTATATAAAATTTTTTATTAATTCATCACTCTATTTAGTTGAAAAAATATTAAAAAGAAAAGGAAATAAAGTTTATGTTAAATGGTTAGGCTTTGATAATACACATAACCAATGGATAAATAAGAAGGATCTAATCACTTCGTAAGCGTCCTTGGACTAAACATCCTACGTACTAAACATCCTACGGACTAAACCTTTCAGGTGCTAGTCTTTCAGACACTTAGTCGTTGTATTATAAATGGTCTTGATTTAGAGTTTAACACTCTTGGAATTTAGGATTTCTGCCAATATTTTGAAAGTTCTTCTTTTTGTTGTCTTCTTTTTTTTAATTTGTTGCTTTTATGTGTGATTTTGTTGTTTTTATTAGTGATTTTGATGTTTTTTTAGTTGATTTTGATAGAGTAAAAAATGTGACCCAGAATGTAACACATTGTATACTACTTATAATCTAGGCGCCTTTCTAAAAATAATTTTAGATGCAATGGACATATCTATGGATAGGATAACGGGGAAGTAATCATTTCCACGTAAGTCAAGGAAGATACTCTATTCTGTCCGAAAACCCAAATTCGGATGAATAAGAGTGTAATCAAAAACAGATTCTCAGCCATTATTAAAGTCGATATGTGTTTGACTTTCATCGCCCTGATTTCCGCGTTTTCGCAATAGAGTGATTACGCAGTCGCTCGGGCTTTGCGCGTGGCTCGCGTTGTCAGCGCTTCGCTCGGTCAACGCTCATAACGTGATCTGTATTCGCGTTACACGTTGAGCAATGCCTTATCGTATAAAATAATATATATCTGAAATAATATATATCTATTAATTCGTGTATAGCCTTTTCGGGCTATAACATGTTAGAGTTCCAAGTTCTATTTACAATCCTATATGCTTCCATAAAGGAGATGTTGTCTAACGCCATTCCTTTCATCACACGGAAGCCTTCTTAAAGGCTGGACATATCCAGGATACTGGTCATCGAAATATCAAAAGGAAATATCAAAAGGAACGCCTTGGATGACATTTCTTCTCGCCAACAAATGTCTAAGAATAAATGTTGTTAGACCGAGTTCCTTTAACCATTTATTTGATAAAGAATCGTTAACTGCAGCTCTCGAATCGAAAGTTAATCTTCACGTATTCCATAAATGTAGTTTGCGAGAATTTGATACCCGTCTTCTTGCTGATACCATTGATTTTGCGGGAAATTTCTAGTATGAGAATCAATTTTTCATCTCAACAGTATTTCTCTTGATCAAAATCTCGTAGGAGGAATGGCTAAATTCATCATACATGTTCTCCGAAAGAGAATCATCGTTATCAGATTTTGTTTCATAGACATCGTTACATTAATTTCTGGAATGTCTATTATTGAAAGATGGAAAAGTTGAAAAAATATTTTTAGCGGATTGTTGGACAATTTTTTTAACTTGTCTTTTTTCTCTCTTTATTCACATACATGATACGACACTTTTGGCGGAAAGAGACGAAGCAATGTCTTTCACGTGATTAGGAAAATCCTTATCCCTGAACTCCAGACAGATTGAAGGAAAGTCTGTCCATTTAGTGAGAAATCTGTCTTTCCTATTTAATGTGAATGCTTTGACTATTTTAATCTTATTAATTTGTTCTTTGTTTATCTCTTCGATTATTTCTGTCATCGAAATATTAAAAGGAACGCCTTGGATGATATCTCTTCTCGCCAACAAATGTCTAGGAATAAATGTCATATTTCCGGACAAACCTCCGCTCACTTCGTCATGTATTCTTTTTTTGGTATAAGATTTATCAAGCACAATGTCCAATATTCCCTCTTTATACATTCTTGAAACGTCTAAATCAGTCTGATCAAGAGAATTTATAGAAATATCAGTATCACATCAGTCTAAGTCAGACGGGCAACACAGCCCCCTTCTTCTTCAGTAATGTTCCATTATACAAAATAGACTTTATTTTGTCTCCCGGCTAAAGCTAGCGCTAAACTGTGCATGTATTTGCGATTCGTTTATAATTCGTGCATAGTTTGGATAGAAGATTCGTCAAATTCGACCAAAGATTTCTTTATACCGTTCGTAAATTACGAATTACCAATATGTTATAAATTTTATACGATTCGTGAATTACGAATCACGAATTGCGAATACGCGCATAATCTGGCACTAGCTTAAAAGGAGAGCGCAAAACCGTTATCAGATTACAGAAAGAACGGAATAGTTGAGCCAAAACCGACAGGGACTCAGTACACTGTCAGAAACGCGTAAACAATGCTGTTCAAGATTGAAACGTTGAATTTAATCGATAAATTTAAACTATAAATTCAACCGACAAATCTGAACGGTAAGAGCCGCAATCAAAACACGAGCGAGGGTAAACATCGTCGATCAGCCATAATCGCGTGATATTCGAAATGAAAAACTGTGACAAACAGCTGGATCTCGAAGGTTCGACGTCGAAAAAACCTTGTTATTCCCATCGACAAAACGCGAGTTTCCGCGGTCGGTCGATTTAGTCTGCCTGTAACGACGTTTCGAGCCGGTCGACGTTCGTCGAGCTCGATCAACTTTATTTCTCTATTCTCGCTCGTATCGGAGTTACAGTGACTTACTCGTCTCAATTCCGAATTGTCTCGCATTCGATCGCGCATATATTCTCACGGCGATCAATTCGGGAACATCTCACAAATTAGTCTGCCGCCGACAACGGTTCGAGCTGGTCGATAGCAATCGATCATAATTTCTCATGTCATATTATCTCGTGTCGTATTTTCGCTCGTGTCGTGTCGCGGTACTCATAGACCATTCGCGCTGCTGTTGTTACCTTCGCTCGTGTAATTTATGCTTGTGTCGTTCGTTCGCGCATCTCTTATCGTTTAATTTGCTCGTGTCGTATGTGCTTTCGTCATTCTCGTTGTAAATTCTCAACCGACCTTCTAGCATACGATCGAGCATCGAACTCGGTGCGAAAGACGCCTCATTGTCTGTATTACTACCTGCTCTATAATTATTGAGTTTGTGATTGTTAATTGTTTGGAGTCCGAGAGTCGACGCTCGTTATCCGCATCGCGAATGTCCTCTGCCTCGCGCTAAATTCCATGCAGCGTTCGCGGTCAAGATTTCCGTTATCGCGAGAGTTTCTAGCAAGAAGCTCTTAATCAAGATTTCCGAACCGCGAAAAAGGGGCAGTAATTAACAGGACAATTTGAAGATTTCCGTCGGAATCGCGGAATACGTGCCGTCGCTCGCTCCTATTGTTCTAAATAAAACGAATAGTTAAAATCATCTGCACTCGAATCTTTTCTGAACTCTCCTTGTCCTCCAGCGGATCTACGGATTCGCGTTACACATCGCTTCTCGCTCATCTCTGAGCGTCTCTTTCAGTTTCGGGCGATCTCGTCGAGGTCGACTCCCGTACAAATGCCAAAAAGCAACTGAACCCGAGAGACAATATGCGCTCAGGATTGCTGCATGCAGTGCTCTCCTGTCTGTTCTAGTCAGCTCTAAGGTTACATAAAAGAAGGTTAAGTCACGAAACCTTCTCAACCCATAATGCAATACAAAGAATCGATGTGTGTGCAGTTACTATTAAAAAGAGATGCTAAATAAGGTAGACTATTATTGGCACTTGCGACCTTTCGCAAAACATCATGGGTTGCGCAGGTCAATACATAGACTAAATATGTGACTTATAGCGTTGTAATAAACCGCTTTCGCGAGGCGGTCGCGGATAACTCGGTCGGGATCCGGGGCACGTGAAAGGGATATCGAGAGAGGAAAGAAAGTATTGTTAGGTAAAATATAATTTATTGCGTATAAATGTGTAGGTGTACAGCGTGAGTGTAAGTGTATAAACGGTGTATGTGTATGGGTGTGTGTAGTTGTGTGCGTGTGAGACGAGAAGCGAGTGAGTGCCTGCGCGAATGTATAATAGTAGTATAGCTAGGCCGGTTCTAACTCAGGTCCTCTGGGGGGGGAGGACATCGGCGCGGGGAGTATAACGTCACGAGGGGGGGGGTGACGTCACGGGGGGAATGACGTCACGGGAGGGGCTATGACGTCACGATGAGGGGACCGCGGCAGAACCGTAGGCGCGGAGGCCGCGGAAAGGGGGGTGGGGGACCGCGGCGGAACGGTTGGCGCGGGAGCCGCGGAGAGGGAGGTGGGGGACCGCGGCGAACCGGTAGGCGCAGGGGCCGCGAAGGTACGATGCCGCGAGTAGGTGTGACAGAGATAGCGCCAGGCGTCCGCAATGTGTAAGAGAGGGATAGCGCAAGGCGGTGCGAGAGAGAGAGAGCATACGCGAGGCGGTGCGAGAAGGATAGCGCGAAGCGATCACAGACACGAGGGAAAAGGATAGCGTCCACATTGGTGTTGGAAAAGGATGACGTTCGCGGGAGAAAGAGATAAAGAGAGAGATAGCGCGAGGCATGCATGTACCGATGAGATAGCGCGAATCATGCATGTAGGAAAAGGAAAGAAGGTGCAGAAATAATCGATACTTTAATTGTAATAATAATAATAAGTTTATTTAATAATTGTGTGTATAATACAATGTGTGTGTGTGTGTTAAAATAATAATAATAATAATAATAATAATAAAATAAAAATATAAAAATAATAAAATAAAATTATAGTAATGATAGAAATATAAAAATATAAAATATGTGTAATAGGGCGGCGCTCCTTCTGAAACAGAAAAACTGTGAAAAGGTGCGAGAGGGATAGCGTGAGGAGTTCGTATGAGCGTGGGAGAGGGATAACGTTCGCATGGATGTGGCAAAAGAATAGCGTTCGTAAGATGGTGGGTATGAGATAGCGCGATGCGACCACATGCACGCATGTGGGAGAAGGATAGCACGATACGCCCATATGAGCGTAAGAAAATGATAGCGGACGAATATGAGAGAGAGAAAGAAAGAAAGAAAGATAGCGCGGGGCATGCATGAGTAGGAAGAGGAAAAGAGAAGGCGCTGAAATAATCCGATATTTTTTAAAATATAATAATTTTATTTAAAAAAATGTGTATATATATACAAATGCGTGTGCGTGTGTGTGTGTGTGTGTTTAAAAAAATAATAAGAAATAATTAAAATGATAATAAAAATAAAAATATAAAAATATAAAAAAAAATATATATATATATGACGATACTCCTTCTGAAACAAAAAAATTAAAGTCTTATTAATAAATCTATTGGTTAATATTATAAAATTTTTAAAAATGGATACTTACATTATCCTCCTGGAGCCGCAAGCTCTTCCTCCCAATCCTCCTCCCATTCTTCCTCCTCCTCCTCCTCCCAATTTTCATTCACCTCCTCCAACATTTCTTCTTCCGGCTCCCAATTCTGCTCTTCTTTATATGGTTCGAGGCCGAAAAGAGGTCGCAAAAAAAAAATGTCCTCGAACTGCGATGATTGCAAACATGCACACTCGCGAGCTTTGCGAGTATCGCCCCACAAATTGGAGTGCGCCCACCGCATTTCTCCGCGGATCCACCGCGGATATATAATGCAAATGGTTTTGTGACGAAAAATTATTGTATCATACGATATCAAACGTGAATTCTTGGAATAATAAATTTTATTTTGATAACGACGATAAGAAAATTACGATCATCGCAATTCATCACAAAACCATTTGCATTATTTTTAGCAAATGCCGTTTTTGATAATTTATCATAATTAAACTTCTGTGACGACATATTCAGTAACGACAGAGATTATCTTTTATTTTACACAAACACGCACGCACGCACGCACGCACGCGCACGCGCACACACACACACACACAATAAATGGATAAAAATTGTATTTATTATTATTATTATGAATGCCATACCTCGCGCTATCCTTCTCCCATGCGAACGCGGTACATCGCGCTATCCTTCTCCCATACCCGTACTTCGCGCTATTCTTTTTCTATTCTCTGCTTCTATTGTCAACTGCAAACATGCTCTGTCGAAACGCATATGATATGCATAAAACATTGAGAAACGGCAACGGCTTTTCCAACATTTGGCAAAGTATAAATGTATCCAGAAATTTATTCCCACTTTTTTCAGGAAAAGAAGAAGAAAATGTTATTAGATGATTTGAGAAAGTTGCTAATATCGCGCGGACGTATTAATTACCCACCGTCTTACGAACGCTATCCTTGTCGCACCGATTTATGAATGATATCCTTCTCACACAATCTCGCGGACCCTTCGCTTACCGATTTCACTACGGTTCCCCTCCCCTTCTGCGGACCCCTCGTCTACCGGTTGTGTCGCAGTTCTCCCGCGTGTAGATGTTACTAATACTGAGCGCTGTAAAAAACATTTTAAAAAAAATTGCGCTCTACAAATTTAAAATATTCAATTGATGGACGAATTATTAAAGATTCATGCAAATATTATTTAGAATAAACTATTGTTAAAATATATTTTTGTTCTCTTTTATTCTTTCTTTTCTTCTTTCTTATCCTAGTAGGCGAGTATTAACTTTCAGTACGTGATGTTAACAGCGTCAGTCATTCAATTAAAATATAAATATATTGTTTTTATCCTTTCTTGTAATATTTATCACACCGTTTATCAATTTTTAGTTATGGACGACTTCTAACATTTTTTATATCTATGATAGCCCAAAGATGGTCCGAAACTGAACCGAAACGTTTATATATTATATTATTAATTTTAATCTTTAGATTTATTTTGCGTCCTCTATCTTGCGCACGGCTCCTGTTAGCCCTCTATAATATATTTGTTACTTAACATTGTGAGTTTTTAGAATTTTATTATAAAATATAACTGATACATTTCTATAGACATACAATTTTTAAAATATTTATTTTATTCGTATATAAGTAATTAATTTGTCGTTTATGTAGTTGATATTGTTTTGATAGTTGCTCAATAGCTGTTCAATAGCTATTCAGAGCTGTTCGATAGCCGTTCAATAGCTGTTCGATAGCCGTTCGATAGCTGTTTGATAGTTATTCAAAGTGGTCCGATGTCTCTTCGATAGCCATTCAATAGCTGTTCAATAGACGTTCGATAGATATTTGGTAGCTGTTCGATAGCTGTTCAAAGGTGTTTGATAACTGGTTATTCGATAACTGGTTGGAAAGCGGGTGATACTTGAATATCAGTTTTCGCTATTGGGATCTATACGAATTTCCTCTATTGCATAATACGACCAAGCATTCGTGGACCGTGAAAGCCATCTTTCAGCTGAAGAAGCCGCGATACGTGATCTTTGCGCTGCAGACTGGCAGAAAAAATGCTGCGTCAAAAGATATTACTACATTTAACGATTGTAAATTGACCAACGTTAAACTCTATCTAAACTCGGAATTTAAAGATTGAGATTTTGTCAGCAGACGTACATCATTCTTGCAATCGTATGGTAATATTATCAACATGATTGCGCCAACGTTTGTGGATTCATTATCGGGCGAAACTTTATCGTGAAGGAAATAGCGATACTGAGAAATGGATTTGTTCTCTCTCACTAATTTGTTGCAAGTCCCGTATCATGGTGTGCGCTTACAAAATCTGAAAGATGTCAAGCTTCATGGCTAATCGGACATCACCATGGATTTAAATGGGAGGATGGAAGCGTTCCATACAGCTTTGCTAGGCGTTTGATTACGAGAGCTGTGATAGATGTGACGGAAAAGGAAGATGGAGCATCTCGTACGTCGTGTACGTTAAAGGACACGAAAAACGAGAATGGCTGGTCGATATACTTGACGAGAAACGATGTTATTATTGAGACCTTGGATGCGGACTATGAAGATATCACTTCGTTAAATAAGCTAGATGTTACTAATACTATGTGCTGTGAAAAACATTTGAAAAATTGCGCTTTACAAAATGTATTTAAAATATTCAATTGGTGGACGAATAATCATAAGGATTCACCCAAACATTATTTAGAATAAACTATTGTTAAAATATATTTTTATTCTTTTTTATTCTTACCTTTTCCTTTTCTTATCCCAGTACGCGAGTATCAAATTTCAGTACGTTAGATAGCGGCGTCAGCCGCCTAATCAGGCTACAGATGTTACATGTCTATAGACATATAATTTTTATAATAATTGTTTTGTCGTTCAATAGTCGTTTATAGCCATTCGATAGCCGTTCAAAACCGTTCGATAGCCGTTCAATAGCTGTTCGATAGCCGTTCAAAAGCCGTTCGATAGCTGTTCAAAGCCATTCGATAGTCGTTCAAAGCCGTTCGATAGCCGTTCAATGACCGTTCAATAGCTGTTCGATAGCCGTTCAATAGCCGTTCGATAGCCGTTCAATAGCCGTTCGATAGCCGTTCAATAGCCGTTCGATAGTGGTTTACATATTATAATAATATATTATGTACAGTTAAAAGACTTTAGATAATTGTCCACGTGTTTACTTTTGTTTTCTTATCATGTGCAGAAGGTAAGCGTTCTTTGTAAGTGATACATCCCCTACTCTAAAATGTTTGAGACAATGTCTATCCCATTGCATCTGTCAGAAAGTTTCGAGCGGTCTTCAAGAACAGTGAATAAAAATGTTTCGCCTTAATCTGATAAGTAGTGTTCAGTGTTTTGACATTATGTGTGATATTTGTTAATCAATAATATATTTCAGTTCGTGCAAATTGACATTATCCATCGGCAGTACATGCGGTGGATCCGCGGAGAAATGCGGTGGGCGCACGCCAATTTGTGGGGCAATACTCGCGAAGCCAGCGAGTGTGCATGTGTGCACTCATCGCAGTTCGAGGACATTTTCTTTTACGATCTCTTTTCGGCCTCGAACCATATAAAGAAGAGCAGGATTGGGAGCCGGAAAAAGAAATGTTGGAGGAGGTGAATGAAAATTGGGAGGAGGAGGAGGAGGAAGAATGGGAGGAGGATTGGGAGGAAGAGCTTGCGGCTCCAGGAGGATAATGTAAGTATCCATTTTTAAAAATTTTATAATATTAACCAATAGATTTATTAATAAGACTTTAATTTTTTGTTTCAGAAGGAGTATCGTCATATATATATATATATTTTTTTTTTATTTTTATATTTTTATTTTTATTTTTATATTTTTATTTTTATTATCATTTTAATTATTTCTTATTATTTTTTTAAACACACACACACACACACGCACACGCATTTGTATATATATATACACATTTTTTTAAATAAAATTATTATTATATTTTAAAAAATATCGGATTATTTCAGCTCCTTCTCTTTTCCTCTTCCTACTCATGCATGCCCCGCGCTATCTTTCTTTCTCTCTTTCTCTCTCTCATATTCGTCCGCTATCCTTTTCTTACGCTCATATGGGCGTATCATGCTATCCTTTTCCCACATCCATGCGAACGCCTTGCGCTGTCCTTTTCCCACATGCGTGCATGTGGTCACATCGCGCTATCTCATACCCACCATCTTACGAACGCTATCCTTTTGCCACATCCATGCGAACGTTATCCCTCTCCCACGCTCATACAAACTCCTCACGCTATCCCTCTCGCACCTATTCACAGTTTTTCTGTTTCAGAAGGAGCGCCGCCCTATTATACATATTTTATATTTTTATATTTCTCTTATTACTATAATTTTATTTTATTATTTTTATATTTTTATTTTATTATTATTTTTTTTAAATTATTATTATTATTATTTTAACACACACACACACATTGTATTATACATACAATTATTAAATAAACTTATTATTATTATTACAATTAAAGTATCGATTATTTCTGCACCTTCTTTCCTTTTCCTACATGCATGATTCGCGCTATCTCATCGGTACATGCATACCTCGCGCTATCTCACTCTTTATCTCTTTCTCCCGCGAACGTCATCCTTTTCCAACACCAATGCGGACGCTATCCTTCTCCCTCGTGTCTGTGATCGCCTCGCGCTATCCTTCTCGCACCGCCTCGCGTATGCTCTCTCTCTCTCGCACCGCCTTGCGCTATCCCTCTCTTACACATTGCGGACGCCTGGCGCTATCTCTGTCACAGCTACTCGCGGCATCGTACCTTCGCGTTCCCTCTTCCCCGCGGCCCCCGCGCCAACCGTTTCGCCGCGGTCCCCCACCTCCCTCTCCGCGGCCCCCGCGCCAACCGTCCGCCGCGGTTGCCCTCCCCCCTCTCCGCGGCCCCGCGCTTACCGTTCTGCCGCGGTCTCCTCACCGTGACGTCATACCCCCCCCACCGTGACGTCATACCCCTTCCCTCGTGACGTCATACCCCTCGCGCCTGCTTCCCCTCGCCCTTCGCCCCTCACCCCCCCTCAGAGGACCTGAGTTAGAATCGGCCTAGCTATACTACTTATAATATATGTGTATAATAAAATATAAGAATATCGATAGTACCATATATATGTAATGCAAATGGCGATATGTGGGTGACAAGAATGCAAACGGGTGCGTGTACGATGTGGAGTCGGATAGCGGTGCGGTCGTGTCGGGTGCGATGCATCCGAATCAATGCACGTATGCGCGGCACGGAACGCGATTTCGGCGGTTCGATATAATATCGATTACGGCTCGCGGGTCGTGATTTCGGCAGATGTCGCTAATTATCGGGCGATAATTTCGGTCGGGCCGGTGGGCGGTCCTTTGACGCGCCTGTATCGATTCGTGTACGTCGATCGGTGTCGCGGCAGGATATAGATCCTCCCCCTGAGCGGGACTTAGCGCGCCGTATTAATGGCGAGTCCGATCGCGTAAATGGCGGTCGCGGAATTACTTCGTTGCGCGGATAGCGCGCTATAGTTTCGTCCGGGATGGTCTTCCCGTGGAATTTCAGAAGTGCAACGGTTGACGGGAACACCCATCAATGGCAGGGAACTCCCTACCACTGGACGATCGCCGTTGCACGTAGATGGTCGGATTTATTCGGGGTACCGAAAACTCTCGACGGAGGTTAAGTACGCCCAACCCAGTTTTCCTTTTTCGTATAAGGCTGGATGGATCGCTCTCGGAGATGCCGCAAACTCGGCGGAGGCTGAGTACTCTCAACCCCGTTTTCTCTCTCTTTGAGTGTTATTAAGGATCGTTTCGGATTTCTAGGCGTCTTACAGACTCTGGCGGTTGCGGAAGATCTGGTCTCGAGATGTCGGAACGTGCCCTATTTATACCCCTTTTCGGCGTGTGTGCGTGCGTAATATGCCTTAATGTTTAAGGCATATTGTTTAACGTTGAACCGGCGCGCGCGACTCGGGTAGTTTCGGGAACGGTCGGTACGGTTACCCGAGCGCGGCGACGGTTCCGGGTAATCGCGCGTTTAAACGGCGGTTATAAATCGGCGCGATTCTTTTGCTTTTAAAAATGTGCGCTCGGCGCCTCCGCATTATGCCGACCGGTGTTTGTCGTGCAGCGGACTTCCGGCGGATCGACGGCCGGGTAACGGTGAAAGGATGCATCGTTACACTTTGTACAGATTCAATTTTTCATACTTCACAAATAATTGCTGCACGGCTATGGATAGCACGAGAAATGTTTTATCGATACTTGTGTCGATGTTATATCGACACTTTTACGCTTTTCCTCACGCACTTAATCAATGAATTAGAAAAATTAATTAACGATTATAACGATCACAATCGATCACTACCGATTAATTATTTATTTAATCTCTTGAGAAATATGTTAAATACACGGACGTTACTTGACGCGGAGACCGCAACAAGCAGGTTATGTCGGTACTTGCGCTGCCGATCGCGAACCGCAAACGTGTGTCACGTGATAGACGCGAGACGCCATCATCTCTTGTGATCGACTGAAGTCTCTGCATTTCGAACGCAATAGTTTCGAAAGAAAAATATAAAATAAAAGATAATAAAAAATAAAACGTATAACACTTGTTTTTTTTTTAAATAGCATATTAATCGTATGTTTTGCCTTTCTTTCCCAAGCAAGACGGAAAAGAATTGTTATGTTTTTGCGAATAGAAGATGTTCCATGTAAAAATGTGATAGTCGCTCTGAAAAGAGCGGATTGTCTTTGGTCGCTCTAAAAAGATCGAATTGGTTTCATAATGACCGCCATCCATTCTAACGCAAGCTCTCATGCGTTTTAATAAATTTTTTCCGACATCATTACTTCTTCTTCGATAGCCCAAATAGCATGTCGCAATCTTGTCTCTAAATCGTCGACATCCTCGGGAAGCGTTTTATAAATTATTCCCTTACAATATCCCTATAAAAGAAGCCTAGAGTGTTGAAATCCGGGGATCTCGCGGGTCAATGTATTGGGCCATACCGACTCATCCAGCATCCAGGAAACTGATCATTTAAATAATTTGTTACATTTCTGGCGTTGTGATCCAACACCGTCTTGTTGAAATACAATCTTGTTTCTCTCTAATAATGGCACTTCTTCTAAAAATCTGATAAATTATCTTTTAAAAGTTCCACATATGTTTGGCTAGATAAAATATCTGGAAGAAAACAGGACCAAGTATTTGATTTCCCATTATTCCAGCCCAAATATTTATCTTCCAGCGAGTTTGAAAGTTTCTGAGTCGTGTGACTCTGGGATTCTCTTCGCTCCAAAAATATATGTGAATTAAAAATTTCTTCTCGTGTGAATAATGATTCATCGCTGAATATCACACGAGAAGAGAATCTGGGATTTTGATTTACTTTCCTCAGAAAATGTTCACAGAATGTTCGTCTTGCACGATAATCCTCTGGTCGCAAATCTTGCACGCGTGTATACGCATGTGTACGCGTGTATGAAAGGCGTGCATGTTTTCTTCTTTGAGTATTGTACAGTTGCATAACATAAATTATGTTCTCGAGCAACCACCCAAATCGTTTCAGGGTTATGCTCGAAAGCACGTTTAACGCGCTCTATGCACTCCAAATTTCTTACATCACGATTTCTCCCAGTATCGTGTTTGTTTGAAAGAATACCGTCAGTCTCGTATAGTCTCTGAGCTGCTCGAAGAATGATGGCAGCCGACGGATGTTTTATTCGATTTGGATATAATTCGTATCGTCTTGCAGTTACGTGATACTACCCGTGACACTCGCCAAGTGCCACCAACATATTGTAAAATTCTTTGTTTGTCATATCGCCCTTTTAACGCTTCTAATGATCGAGGGATTATTGATTCCAATATTGATCGCCTTATCTTATTTATACGATCTTCGCAGGGGATCGATACTCCCTCCGCACCTCCCGCAACGAATAGGTGTCGTGTGTCGCATCTCATTGCCCGAATTGCGAGATCCCCGGATCTCAACCCTCTAGACTTCTTTTATGGGGATATTGAAAGGAAATAATTTATAAAACGCTTCCAGAGGATGTCGACGATTTAGAGACAAGATTGCGACATGCTATTTGGGCTATCGAAGAAGAAGTAATGAAGAATGTCGAAAAAAATTTATTAAAACGCATGAGAGCTTGCGATAGAATGGGTGACGGTCATTTTGAGCATCTATTATAAAACTAATCCGCTCTTTTCAGAGCGATCAAAGACAATCCGCTCTTTTCAGAGCGACTATTACATTGTTACATGAAACTTACATGAAATTGTTGTTTCTTCTATTCGCAGAAACAACAATTTTTCTCCATCTTGTTTGGGAAAGAAAAGCAAAACATCCGATTAATACGCTATTTAAAAAAAGAAAACGAATGTTATGTTTTATTTTTTATTATTTTTTTATTTTATATTTTTCTTTCGAAACTGTTCCGTTCGAAATGCAGAGACTTTAGTCAATCACAAGAGATGGTGTCATCTCGCGTCTATCACGTGACATACGTTCGCGGTTCGCGATCGGCAGCGCAAGTACCGACATAACCTGTTTGTTGCGGTCTCCGCGTCAAGTAACGTCCGTGTATTTAACATATTTCCCAAGTGATTAAATGAATAATTGATCGGTAGTGATCGTTATAATCGTTATTTAACTTTTCTAATTCATTGATTAAGTGCATGAGGAAAAGCGTAAAAGTGTCGATACAACATTTCTCGTGCTATCCACAGCCATGCAACAATTATTTGTGAAGTATGAAAAATCGAATCTGTACAAGGTAAGAATAAATGAATGAGTGAAAGAATGCGAGAGCAAGCGAGAGAGCGAGAAAGAGAGAGAGGAGGAGGAGAGAGAGAGAGAGAGAGAGAGAGAGAGTGAATGTGTATGTGCGTGTATGTAATACGTATGTACACACACACACACACAGCGCTACAGCGCTCGATCAGCTGTAGCGAGCGCCTCACGTAAGCGCCTGCATCGGACGATGAGTTGCGCCGCCCCTGTTTATCTTTTGTACTCGTGCCGTAATTCGCTAATCCTTTTTTGTAATAATCTAAAAACTGAAGACAAAATTTTCATAAAGGAAAAATCGTCTTAGAATTGATTCAGGAATATGATCTTTTAAGGACGAACGGTTGTTCTGAACCCTGTTTACTACTATCATCATTGCAATCTTCTAATTTTTGCGAATGAACATCATTTTTATTTGGAGTAAAAATATTCTCTTGAAGATTTATTTCTGCATTTGATGAAGAAGTTAAACTATGTTTATTGTTTAGAACTATTGGAATGCTGTAATAAAAGCAATAAACAATTTAATATAATATATTCTCTCAAGTCGTTCATTTTCATTCCATTTTTATTTTCTGGAGTGTCTATTATTTATTAAAATATTATTTTATGTCCGTCATGATAATAAAAAAACAATACTTTTTTGCTATTGTTTTATATTATTATTAATAATATTATTATTCTCATTAGGTCGATACACAAAAAATGTTAAAATAAAGTTAAATATTCCAAAAATTAGTTCAACTTTAAATTAATAAATAAATAAAAGCTACATTTGTATTGTAATAGTTCGATAATTGAAAAATGCAATGTGAACGTAGATATAATGTAAATACAATGTATACAGGGTGATTCAAAACAACCTTCTGTCCTTATAATGTCATATACTTGACACTATTCTAAGAAGATTTTTCCTTTGCCAAAATTTTTTCCGAGGCTTAGTTTTTAAATTATAAAACAAAATAGTTAACGAATTACAGGCCGCGTACGCGAGGCAGGCAGGGGCGGCGCAACTCACCGTCCGATGCTGGTGATTACGTGAGGCGCTCGCTGAGATCAACTGTTTGCTACATGCGATGGGGTGTATGTGTGAGAGAGAACGTATACGCATATATACACACATACACATTCTCTCTCTCTCTTTCTCTTTTACACCCATCGCGTGTAGCAACCAGCTGATCGCACACACGCACTCTATTTCTCTCTGTCTTTGTCTTTCTCTTTTATACCCATCGCGTGTAGCAAATAGCTGATCGCACACACGCACTCTCTCTCTCTTTCTCTCTCACTCACTCACTGACTCTTACCTTGTATGTAGAGATTTGTTGCCCTCATACGACTCAAGAAGTAATATTTTTGTATGATACAATGAATAACTAACAAACTTTTTTCACTCACGAATTGTACCACTTATCGAATTTTTACGAATTAATCCACGCACTTTATTGATAAACTGAATTTATTAATGATTATAACGGTTAATCACTACTACCGATTACTACCGATTAATTATTAAAACAACTCGAAGAAAGAAACGCGTTATTCGATGCGGAGACTGCGCGACGACAACAATCAGGTTATGTTAGTACTAGCGTTGTCGGCTGCCGCCTGCCGAACGACTGAATGTATCAGCGCAATTCGGGTAATGACACGCGACACACGACACCTGCTATTCGTTGCGGGAGGCGCGGAGGGGGTATCGACCTCCCGTGAGGATCGTATAAATAAGATAAAGCGATCGATAATAGAATCAATAATCCTTCGATTATTAGAAGCGTTGAGAGGACGAAATGGCAGCATACACAAACGAAGAATATTACGATATACTGATGGCACTTGGCGAATGTCAAGGACAGCATTATCTAGCTGCAAGACGATATGCCGAATTATGTCCAAATCAAGAAAGACATCTATCGGCTCACGTCATACTTGCAGCAGCTCAGAGGCTATACGAGACTGGCAGTGTCCTTGCAAATAAACACGACACTGGGAGAAATCGCGATGCAAGAAATTTGCAGAACGCGGAGCAAATTGTACCTGCTTTCGAGCATAAACCCGAAACGAGTATTCGAGTGGTTGCTCGAGAACACGATTTACCTTATGTAACTGTGCAAAGAATATTGAAAGAAGAAAACTTGCACGCATATCACTACACACGCGTGCAAGATTTGCGACCAGAAGATTTTCAAGCGAGACGTACATTTTGCGAAAATTTTCTGAGGAAAGTAAATCGAAATCCAAGATATTCTTCTCGTGTGATATTCAGCGATGAATCGTTATTCACACGAGAGGGAATTTTCAATTCGCATAACATGCATTTTTGGAGCGAAGAAAATCCCAGAGTCACGCGATTAAGAAACTTCCAAACTCGCTGGAAGATAAATGTGTGGGCTGGGATAATGGGAACCGAAATACTTGGTCCAGTTATTCTTCCAGATATTTTAACTTGCCAAACATATCTGGAATTTTTGGAAGAAAATCTGCCAGATTTTTTAAAAGAAGTATCATTATTAGAGAGGAACAAGATCGTGTTTCAACAAGATGGTGCTGGGCCACACAACGCCAGGATCGTTACAAATTATTTAAAACGAGCAGTTTCCTGGACGTTGGATGGGTCGGTATAGCCCAATACGTTGGCCTGCAGAATCACCGGATCTCAACCCATTAGATTTTTTTATGGGAATATTGCAAGGATGTCATTTACAAAACGCTTCCCGAGGATATCGATGATCTACATACAAGATTGCGACATGCAATTTGGAATATCGAAATAATGGGAAACGTCGAAAAAAATTTATTAAAACGCATGAGAGCTTGCGTTAGGATGGATGGCGGTCATTTTGAGCACCTTTTATAAAATGTTTTCGACTTTAAACCAATCCGCTCTTTTCAGAGCGACCAACACATTTCTACGTGGAACACCTTGTATTCGCAAAGACATAAAAATAATTTTTCTCATGTCTCGCTTGCGCAAAAAGGCAAAACGAGTAATAAATTAAATTATAAAAAAAAACGATGTTATTATACGTCATTATGTTTTCATATTTTATAGTTTCATATTTTCGAAACTATCGAATTTACAATGTCGGAGGCTTTAGCCGATCACAGGACACATGATAGCGTCCGCGTCGATCACGCGTAATGTGATACATTCAGTCGTTCGGCAGCCGGCAGCCGACAACGCTAGTACTAACATAACCTGTTTGTTGTCGTCGCGCAGTCTCCGCATCGAATAACGCGTTTCTTTCTTCAAGTTATTTTAATAATTAATCGGTAGTAATCAGTAGTTGTGATTAACCGTTATAATCATTAATAAATTCAGTTTATCGATAAAGTGCGTGGATTAATTCGTAAAAGTTCGACAAGTGGTACAATTCGTGTGTGAAAAAAGTTTGTTAGTTATTCGTTGTATCATACAAAAATATTACTTCTTGAGTCGTATGAGGGCAACGAATCTCTACATACAAGGTAAGAGTCAGTGAGTGAGAGAGAGAGAGAGAGAGAGAGAGAGAGAGAGTGCGTGTGTGCGATCAGCTGTTTGCTACACGCGATGGGTGTAAAAGAGAAAGACAGAGAGAGAGAGAGAGAGAGAGAGAGAGAGAGTGCGTGTGTGCGATCAGCTGTTTGCTACACGCGATGGGTGTAAAAGAGAAAGACAGAGACAGAGAGAAAGAGAGTGCGTGTGTGCGATCAGCTGTTTGCTACACGCGATGGGTGTAAAAGAGAAAGACAAAGACAGAGAGAAAGAGAGTGCGTGTGTGCGATCAGCTGGGTGTAAAAGAGAAAGAGAGAGAGAATGTGTATGTGTGTATATATGCGTATACGTTCTCTTTCACACATACACCCCATCGCATGTAGCAAATAGTTGATCTCAGCGAGCGCCTCACGTAATCATCAGCATCGGACGGTGAGTTGCGCCGCTCCTGCCTGCCTCGCGTACGCGGCCTGTAATTCGTTAACATTTTGTCTTATAATTTAAAAACTAAGCCTCGGAAAAAATTTTAGCAAAGGAAAAATCTTCTTAGAATAGTGTCAAGTATATGACATTGTAAGAACAGAAGGTTGTTTTGAATCATCCTGTATATTAGACAATAAAAATCTAGTAAATTTTTCGTTAATTTGAATTTTTCATATCTTTTGTTAATCGTGACTAATAAAGCTTCAGATATTTGTTGTACTATCAAACGATTAAGCTAGTGAAACTATATTTTCTTGTAATTTTAATATTTATTTTTCTACTAATTGAAGAACAAAATTCACTGCACAGTTATTGATATATATAAAGTATATATTCTTGCTGAATTTATTTAATAAATTTTAAATCTACAAATTGTGTTTAATCAATAAATATTTTCATTAACCATAGCAAAAATAATTTACTTATGTTTCAATCAATAGCATGTATTTTCGTTCACTTTATAACATAATGGTTCTAATGCATTTATTTAAAATAAATCTTTAAAATTAAGTTTTTCACTTGTTATTATTAAGTAAAAAATATATTTAGAGAAAAAATGAAAAAATTACAAGGTGTAGTCGACATGAATGCTGACTTTACTGATTAAATTCGATCTAAAAATTTTTAGTCTACACCAGTGCTGGGATTTACTTGCACATTTCGGCCCGATTCCGTGGCTCACGCCTATTGCCCCCCACTCACCGCTCGTGCGTTAGCAACAAATCGCCAGATATACGTAACTAAGGACCGCGACGCTTCGTCTCAGGAGCGTTCATATGTAAGAATGCTCAAATATAATAATAAGACAATACTTTTCTAAATACACCGCGAAAATTCTTAGAATTAAAAGTTTTTCTTCAATATTTTATAATTTATTGATATAAAATAATGAAGAAAAACTTTTAATTATAGAAAAGTATTGTCTTATTATTATATTTGGGCATTCTTATACAGGGTGTCCTAGACCACCCGTACACCCTTTTTCTTTCAAAAACTAAGCATTTTAAAGAAAAACGTTTTGAACAAAAATTGAATGGTTTAGAGGGGAACATAAGATATGTTGTGTCTCCGGAGAGGCACGGTAGTTGGAATCGTTTGCCGGAAGGAATTTAGGAATTCGGGCTCCGCTCGAGAATTTCACTAACTTTATTTAAATAATTCAGACATTTTCCACATTAAATAAATAGATAAATATCAGCTTTATTTGTGGTTTGGTTTATTTACAATGTTCCCGCACTTTCGCTCGCGTCACATATCGCGATAGCGGATATCTTGTCGTGCGCGTGTCTAGAGTCGAGTTTCGGTCTCGAGACTCACTTCTCGCTTCTTTGTATGTATTTCTGCCGACTGTTAGCGATTTCACACGCGTGGAGGTAATTAGGAATAAAGATTGCCCGTTTGGTAGTTATTGTGACTATCAGCGTAATATTAATTAATGATGAAGACTGCCCGCGTAATATTAATGGTAAAGACTGCCCGCCGTTCGTTAGCTGGGCCTTTTTATTAACTCCCCTTGGCTTTCCGGGAGGGGGTCGTTTAGCGACAAGGCTGTGTGTCGTGTCGCTTGATTTTGGCAATATCCGGATGCAAGCTAAGAAGTTCTAAGTAGGACTTCTTTGCTTGCACTTTCGCAATTTCTTTATTCTTTTTTATTTCGCTTTTAATTAGAACTTCTACGTTGCATTTTCGCAATGTCCTTCCGCTTGTCCTGATTTCCGCGTTTTCGCAATGAAATGATTGCACGGTCGCTCAGGCTTCGCGCGTGGCTCGCGTTGTGAGCGCTTTGTTCGGTCAACGCTCGTAACGTGATCTGTATTCGCGTTACACGTTGAGAAATCATATAAAATAGTATGTATTTAGAATAATATATTTAATAATTCGTGTATAGCCTGTTCGGGCTATAACAGATAGTATTGTCGTAACCCGACCAAATTCTTAATATATTAAAGAATAAAACAATAAAGTGACACAGAAAAGTGTAAGAAAGAGCTGAGTAAAGCAAAGCATTAAAATTAGAAAAGAGATCAACTAAAATTAGGAAAGAGTAAAGTAATAAAAGAATATTAATAAAATAAAAGTAAGATACGTGACTAAACAGAAGGAAGTCACGGTCAAGTTCTTGGAAGCTGAGTAAGCAGCTGACGAGACAGACTGACAAGCGGAGCACGAGATATGCTCCGGTCAGGGACACCACACTCCTCCCCAATCAACGACCTAATTAATTAAGAGATATAATAAGCGCGAGATGCACCTCGCGAGACGACTCGCAGACTACTCGCTCGCTCAATATTATCGAAATACCGTACGTATCGCGCCCGACTATTCTAATCACGAATAAGTGAAAGTGTATTAAATCTTGCAAAATATACTAAATTATACCTAACGTCCGGGAGTGTCTTATTTCGAGCGTGGATCCTAATCCTTTGGGCGTACAAATCCCAAAAGACTTCTTCCTTAGCGGCTAGACGCACAACATTAATTGGTGGCAGCGGTGGGATACGCCAGCTCTAACAAGATCAACACCGGCAAAGGTCCATAACCACGAGGCAGAAAATTCCGTAGAATCGACAGAACGAGAGACAGCAAGGATAACTCTGTCAGACAGTCGACACTTACAACCGAGGGAAAAGGAAGTCTAGCAGGAACTTCAAGACACCCGGTATATCGAGGCGACGACGATAAGCGCAACCTGAGGAGGCGCACCGACCTTTTTTTTTTTTTTGTAACGGAGGGGAAATGCCTTTACGCATACCCCGCCTCGATGGGGTTCGAGGCGGGGTTATGTGGGACTACCCCCGGCCTAAACAAACGGCCGGGGACTACCCACTAAAACCCCTCGGGTGGCCTATCTCGGGCGTTTCAGGGGGCCTCTCTGGAAACTGGCGTATGCACTACATCAGAGAGATTCCCCGCCCACGGGCCGTGCCCGCTGGGAGAGCGGTTTCTGTCTCCACCAGTGTCCCCGTTGTTGATGGGGACATCATCCTATCTTGGCGAGAGGGGGACCACTGCCCTTCTCGCCGCCATCCCGGTGTTATTCCCGGGGAGGGCGTGGTCGGGCCCAGGTACCCCACCTGGGTTCCGACCACCGGGCCCAGTTCGGGGTGAGACGTCCGCGACGAAATAGCGGACGACCCCCCGAGTTGTCCGGGCCCCGCGCATTCGCTGGGGGAGTTCGATGGGGACGGTTGCGACCCCGTCCCCTCTCCCTGCGTGCGCCCCCCCTTTGCTGGGGTGGGTTTCTGGGATGCCCGGGGGCTTGTGCTGCCCCGGCTCCCATCGGCCCACACCCGGGGGCCCGTCGGGCGCGATTGCGGCCCCCCGGGTGTTCTCCGGGAAGCCGCTCTAGCTCCCTTTCGGCCTCCTCCTTCTGGAGCATAACTGCTTCATAGAAGGAGGAGACCGCCCTCCAGGACTCCTCGCTCTCGAGCATAGCCGCTACGATGCTCGAGAGCGAGAAGTCAATATCCCCTATTACGTTGACGAGAACACGGCGCTCTTCTGCCCACGCTGGGCACACCTCCAGCGTGTGCTGCGCCGTGTCCTCGTCCCCCCCCCCGTACAATGGTGGCAGCGTGCGCTGTCCTCTTTACCGATGCGACACAGGTACGAGCCGAAAGACCCGTGGCCCGTAAATACTTGTGTCGCACGGTACGACATCTCGCCACCCGCCCGTGTGACCCACTTGATCAAATGAGGGCGGATGGCCTCGACGACGCACCCCCCCGATGTATCTTGGGGATTGGAGAGGTGTTCGTCCCACCTCTCCAGAGCGCGTCGCCTAGCCTGGAGTCTCACGGCGGCCTTGACCTTAGGGGTCAAAACCACGCCGAGCCCGCCGAGCTCTCGCGTACGCGCGTAAACGTGCGCGTACATGTCTGCGTAGAGCTCGACGGGCGGCATCCCCGCCAATAATGAGGCCGCCGTGTGCGACACCGTCCTATAACCTCGGACTACCCTGATGGCCACCCTCCTAAATACTCTGCGCAGCAGCATGCTGCCGCGCCGATTGGCCACCAGGGCGTCCGCCCACACCGGTGACCCGTAAAGGGCCACCGCTCGGACGGTGTTCGCGTATAGGCGCCGCACCCGGCCATCCGGACCCCCGAGATTGGGCAAGAGTCGGCCGAGGCTAAGTGCCACCGACTCCGCCCTGGGGGCCAGAAGCTCAAAGTGCGCGCCAAAACTCCAGGCCGCGTCCAGGTAGAGACCAAGGTATTTTAACCTGTCTCCCACCCGGACGGAGACGTCACCCACCATGACATGGGCCTCGGCGGGGGGAGCCCCATGCTCCCCCCTATGCATGAATAGCGCCTCGGTCTTATGAGGCGCTACCTGCAGGCCCATGCCACGGATCGCGCGGACAGCGCACGCTACCCCGACGTTGGCGATATGAACCGCAGCCCCCCAGCTCTCTCCCCCGACCAATAGCAAAGTGTCGTCGGCGTAACAGACGACACTGCAGCCGGGGGGGAGGGCAATACCCAGCACCCTATTATAGGCGAGGTTCCACAGGGTGGGGCCCAACACGGACCCCTGTGGAACCCCGCAATATACGCCCCTTCTGCTTAGGAGTACCCGGTTGTTGGGGTACTCCAGCCACCTGTCCCGGAAATAGCTTCTCAGGACCTCCACCATGTAGGGGGGAAGGCCGAAGGTGTTCACGGCCTTCCCCACCATACTCCAGGGCAGGGTGTTAAATGCGTTGCGGATGTCTAACGACACCGCAAGTACCACCCTGCCCTCCTCTATAATGGACTCCGCGAGGGACCGGACGCGCAAGATCGCGTCAACGGTCGATCGCCCCCCGCGGAATCCATACTGGTCTCGGTGGAGGTCCATCACTCCCCAGGACAGGTGTTGGACGAGACGGATCGCCAACACTCTCTCCAAGAGTTTCCCCGCCTCGTCCAACAGGCAGATAGGCCTGTATGCAGAAGGGGCGTTGCTGGGCTTGCCCCCCTTCAGGATGAGGACTAATAGGGCCCTCACCCATGCTGGGGGGAATATGCCCTCCCTGAGGCAGCTGTTAAACAGCCGCCTCAGGCGCCCGGACAGTTGGGCCAAAGCCAGGACCCAGACCCGGCCGGGGATCCCGTCGGGACCCGGGGCCTTGTTGCCCCGGAGTCTCAACCGCCGGATCACCTCGGCCATCTCTTCCTCCGAAACCTCCAAGTCCTCCGACCACGGGATGGTTGCGTCTTGGCGACCACCCGCGTCAAAGGGGGGACCCTCGGATGGGAAGAGGGTCCCCAGGATATTATCGAGGACTTGGGGTTCCAGAGTTTCCGTCGCGGGGGGCGCCCAAGCTTTCAGCTTGTTCATAACAAGCTTATACGGGCGCCCCCATGGGTCTGCGTCCAAGGAGCGCAGGAGCTCGTCCCATGCTCGGGCCTTGGCCCTCCTGATTGCGGCGCTGAGATCGTTCCTAGCGGCACGGAACGCCCCATACGCCTCTGCCGTCCTCTCGGCGTCGGGTCGACGCCGAGCCCGGGTGAAGCGGCGTCTGGTGGCGACGGAGATTCGCCTGAGTTCGGCGATCTCCTCGCTCCACCAGTACGCCGCCCTTCGCGGGCGGGGGTTGATCCGGGGCATCACGAAGTCGCAAGCGTCGCTGAGCGCGCCCCGGAACCATTCAACTTCTTCATTAATCCCCCGCCCTTCCCGCCCGGGACACGGCCAGTCGGCCGCAAGAACGGCTGCGATCAGCCTGTCCGGGCTCATCTTTTTGAGGGCCCATCTCCTCGGCCGGGCATCTCCCCGGTCTTGGGCGCGGCTGAGCACCCCGTGGCGGGTGGCATTTAGGACCACCTCTATATAGAGGTGGTCGGAGAGCGTCTCGCACTCTGCCACCAGCCAACTTACTATCATTCGTGCGGCGGAGGGGGTGGCCCACGTAAGGTCCAGGACCGATTCCCACCGGACTAGGGTGCTCCTCGACCCTGTGTTTATAAGACACAGGCCGAGTGCCGCCGCCCAATCCTGTAGGGCCTCGCCCCTGGCGTTCGTGAACCAGGAACCCCAACGCGTTGACTTTGCGTTGAAGTCCCCGGCCACAATAATGGGACGGGGCATCTGTCGGCGGAAGCATGCCGATACCCCGTCCAAGAACGCCTCAAACTGGGCAAGGCCCACGCTGGGGGAGATGTAAACCCCCAGCACGGGAGATAAGCCCCCACCCGACCACCACCACTCCCGCCCCGGCCTCGACCGGTGTGCAAGGCGGGAATGTGGGGTCATTCCTTCACGTGATCGCGACGGAGCCTGCACGGTCGCCGATCCAGCATGGACTGGCTTCCGGGACATAATATGGCTCCGCCGCGATCCCCAACCCGAAACCACGCTCCGCCAGGCTGTGCAAGAACAGGTCTTGCGCCCGGCGGGCGTGGTTCAGGTTGGCCTGCAGTATGCCTAAGGGGGGGGGGGCATTATTTGACGCCACTCGGTTCCGCCATCTCCACCTCCGCCATAGGGGCGGGTGGGGTGGCGGCTACAGGCCCGGCCTTTGGTGGCCTCTTCTCCTTAGGGGCCTCCGAGGAGGCCCCGCTATCCTCCACCCCGCGTTTGCGGATGTCGGAGGGTGCTGCGGTACCCTCGGCCGGTTCTGCCGGCCGAAATCCCGCCGCGGCACTCGCCGCCGGGAGCGTCTCCCGTCGTCGGTCCGGCCGTTTTTTGGGGGGGGTGCACCTCGCACTTCCCACCCTATGGTCGGCCGGACGACCCAGTCCGGAACAAACCGGGCACCTGACATTATCGGCGCAGTCCCGCGCCAGGTGTCCCGGTTTGCCGCACCTGTAGCAGCAGCCCCGTCTATCTATGGGGCTGCTGCAGTGCTGCTGGACATGTCCCTTCTCCAGGCATCTAAAACACTGGAGAGGGCGTTTGTCCAGCAGCTCCACCTATGCCCGGGACCATCCAACTTGGATGGCCCGGGCTGCCGCCAATTTGTTGGCGGCCTTCAAAGGGCACTGCACCCATGCAGTGCCCAAGCCGCGGGTGGGGAACTTAATGTCTCCCACCCGCACTTCCTCCGCCGCACAGCCTCCTCCCCCGGCGACGGCCGCCGCTATGTCGGCGGCCGTAAGGGAGCGATCGAGGCCGCGGAGCCGCAGCTCCGCCTTCCTGACGGGTCGGGCGAGTCGGACCTCCTCTTTGCCGGCAAATACCCGGCAAAGGTCCGCGTAGAGGGCGTCGGCCCTCTGTGCCGCCGTCGGCCCGTCCTTCTCACCCGACCCGGTGAGCTCGATGACCATGGCCCCCGTGGCGGCTTCACGGACGCGGAGGGAGTCTATCCCCAACTTGGGGAGGTCGATCTCCCTCCGGGCCACGGTCATCGTCTCCTGATATGCCCCGTCGGCGCAGGTAATCGTTACCGCAGCCGAACGGGGCACTCTGCGCCTAGAGGCGTCTCCTCCCCGACGCCCATTAGGCCGCTGCCTCTGGCGCCTAAGAGAAGGCGCCTGCCTGGCAGCTCCCTTCTTGGCTAGGGGTTGGGCCTGTTGTGCGGCCCTCGCCCTAGCCGTCCGTTCCCTCCGCCCCACCACCTTAGACCAGGGCTCGCCCTGGCCGGGTACGTGTGGGGGGGGAGGATGGACCTCCTGCATGGGCCTTGTCGGCCGGGAGTCGCCGGGGGTGGCATCCCCCCCGTCCTCCCGCTCTTGCCGGCGGGCCTCGCGGGGCAGTGGGGGGGCTTAGAGCCCCCTTCCCCCTCCCCCGTGCTACGCCCTTTTTTCTTCTTCCTCCTCTTCCCCCCCCCGACCCGGTGCTACAGCGCCGGTGGGGGGGAGAGGTGGGAAGGCCCCTCCAGGCGGGCGGCCGGCTGTTGCGGTGGGTCCATGGGGCCCACCCCGGCCTATTGCCGCCGGCAAGAGCGGAATTTCCATTTGGCGAATTAGATAACAGTTTAATAGCGAACAATATAGAACTAGATGTTGAGGTCGAATCATCAATAAGCGCGTCTAGTAGACTAATACACCGCCGCGAATTCTCATTAACGTCATACGATTCAAGTATCTTTGACCCCGACGAAATCTATCGCATTCGAGACATGTATAACTCAAACGCTTCCGCATCGCAACCCATCACATCGGAAGATATCGATGAGGGAATTAAGCGATTACAAGAAGAAGCAATTAGAAACGCGACACAATCAAACGCGCGAGCTCAACACAAACCGCAGAAAAAAACGGACGAAGCAGCCGACGACTTTAGGGAAATATTGCAGGAAATGAGAGAGGAAATTAGACGAGAAATTAGAAGTATGCATGCCGAGATATACGAATTGAAAATTAGAAGACCGCAACCCCGACAAAACAACGGGCATAGAACTTCGCCGGGAGAAAGAACCGAGACCGTATACGAGTTCATACCCGAGGATGTACGACATCGAAGAGGACGCGGATTTTTACCATTAAAAGAGGCTCGTGGAATGATTCCGGAATTCGACGGATCACCCAATAAATTACAAGAATTTTTGAGCGCGACTACATATGCAGTAGAATACATCGACCCGTTAGATGAAGTAACGCTATTAGGAGCAGTATTATGCACGAAATTAAAAGGCAGAGCGATGCTAGATTTCCAAACGCGAAAAATTCGAGACTTCGCACAATTAAAAAATGAATTAGAGGTCTGCTATGCGAGTAAAAAGAGTACGACGCATCTACAAATTGAATTCAATACGCTAAAATAGAAAAATGGAGAAAGCGCACGAACTTACGGACTGAGAGCAGACAAATTAGCCATGGAGCTATACAAATCAATGATGGAAGGATGACATCATACAGTAGATAATAAACGCGCAATAATGGAAATAATACAACAAGCCTTAGAGAATTTCCAGATAGGATTGCAGGACGAAATTAAAACAATTGTTCGATCGCGAGGATATGCTACGTTGCAAGAAGCAATAGCAACGGCCAGCGCGGAAGAAAAGGTTAAAGGACCACCCGCGACCGGTATGCGAAGCAAAATAAATTTCACACCGACCTATAAACAAGAAAATAAAATAAACGTGCAATGTCAAAAATGCGGAAAAATTGGGCATGACGGCCGAGATTGTCGAACTAGCCGATACACAAATCGATTCTCATTGCCGAAACCCGATAGACAACCCCGCGTAAATACGGTAAATAAATATTGCCACTATTGCAAGAAATCCGGATATGATCGCGAAGAATGTTGGTTATTACACGGACGACCCAATAGAGATCAATCGAGCCGAATCAAACAATATAATTCGCGACCGGAAAATAAAAACCGCAAGAATAGCGAGCAAGGAAAAAATAAATTTAACTCCACGCAAAGTAGCGATGAGGAGGAAAGGAACGAACGAAAGTCGCACTGACCTGCAATGGAATATCAAGTATCATACTTCAAAAATACGCCGCATATACAGACAGGATTGGACCTTGTCACATTACCAATGCGAGAAGCGAAACGCGAAAAAATAAATTTACTATTCGATACAGGAGCCGCAATATCATTAATTAAAGTGAAACATTTAAAAGGCGAAACGTTAATAGAAGAAGAAAAAACAACGCTCACCGACGTAACGGGACATAAGATATGTACACTTGGAAAATTTAAGGCGACAATAACTCTGAGAGAGCGCCAAATTAAGCACACTATGTACGTTGTTAAGGATGATTTTCCGATAGAATATGACGGAATACTAGGAGTTGATTTCCTACGAAAACATCAAGCCACTTGCAATTATAAAACAAAACAATTAAAGGTAGGACAGCATATCTTAAAGCTTTACCCCTATCTAAAAATGACGCTGAAACCACGTAGCAAAACTATAATACAGGTCGCTACTGACAAGAACACGATAGGCGTGATAAAGGCAGAAGAAACGATACCAGGAATATTCATAGGTAATTGTCTAGTAGAATCTACGAACTACCTATGTGCAGCCAGCATTATAAATACAACAAATAACACTATCGAAACGCTAATGCCGCAAGTAAATATAGAGGAAATCAAACGAGGTGAAACAGAAGAAATTAACGTAATACGAATGCCAAATAAAGAGGAAGTAATTCCACGTAGTGAAAAGGTATTACGATTATTACGTACACAACATTTAAATAAAGAAGAAAAGAAAACAATAATGGAAATCTGCAAGGATTTTAGCGACGTGATGCATATCGAAGGAGAACCACTGACATGCACAGATACCGTCGCGCATAAGATTGCAACGCAAGATAGCTCACCGGTCAACGTACGGCCTTATCGCCTGCCGGAGAAGCATAAAGAGGAAGTGAATCAATAAGTCCGAGAAATGTTAAGAAATAAAATAATCCGACCAAGCACGAGTCAGTGGAACGCACCGTTATTGGTAGTCCCTAAGAAAGCCGATGCGTCAGGAAAACCGAAATTACGAGTAGTCGTAGATTTCAGAAAATTAAATGATCTAATTATAGGAGATTCATTTCCCCTACCGAATATAACGGATATATTAGATCAGCTGGGAAACGCCAAGTACTTTACAACCCTGGATTTAGCATCCGGATACCACCAAATTCCGATGGAAGAAGACGACAAATGCAAAACTGCTTTTTCCACACCTCACGGGCATTACGAATACAATAGAATGCTCTTCGGATTAAAAAATGCGCCAGCCACATTTCAAAGGCTAATGAATTCAATACTGATAGGCATACAAGAAATAAAATGCTTGGTATACTTAGATGACATCGTAATCTACGGAGCGAGCTTACAAGATCATAACAAGAGACTCATCGAAGTCCTACGAAGATTGCGAGAAAATAATCTTAAGCTACAGCCTGACAAATGCGAATTTCTACAAAAAGAAGTGACATATCTAGATCATATAATTACGGAAAACGGAATATCGCCGGATCCATCTAAACTGGAAGAAATTTCCCGACGCCTAGAAAAGTGAAAGATATTCAAGCTTTTACAGGATTAGCCGGATATTATAGAAAATTTATTGAAAATTTCTCAAAGATTGCGAAACCACTAACGAAGCTAACGAAAAAGGAAAATAAATTCGAGTGGACTCAAGAACAACCACAAGCATTCGAAATGCTTAAAAAAAAATTAATGACGGCACCCTTATTAAAATATCCAGATTTTGAAAAGGAATTTATAGTAACAACCGACGCATCAGACTATGCAATCGGAGCGATATTATCGCAAGGAAAAATAGGCCAGGATCAACCAATAGCCTATGCCAGTCGAATACTAGCAAAAGCCGAACAAAACTACAATACGACCGAAAAGGAACTATTAGCAATAGTATGGGCCGTTAAACATTTTCGACCGTACTTATACGGGACAAAATTCACGATAGTCACAGACCATAAATCGCTCGTATGATTATTTAATGTAAACGACCCTGGATCTCGATTAATTAGATGGAGACTAAAATTAGAAGAATACGATTACGAGATCATCCACAAGGCCGGGACAGCGAACAGAAACGCTGACGCACTAAGTCGACACGTGGCGGATATCAACAGCGTCGAGGAGGATGAGAGCCCCGACATGAGGATAACGCGAGAATACACGGAAGACAAGAAGCGACGCATTCTATACGAATATCACGATGCACCTGTGGGAGGGCATTAAGGAAAAGAACGCACGATTAATTGAATTCGCCTAGTGCACAATTGGCGAGGATTGACAAAAGATGTCGAAGACTATAATATAACAAAATGCGAATTTTGTCAAAAAAACAAATTATCGCGAAAAATTAAGGCACCGCTAATAATAACGGACACTGCCGACAAACCTTTTGAAAAATGTGCTTTAGATATCGTAGGTCCACTAACGATTACTAATAATGAAAATAAATATATTTTAACGTTCCAAGATAATCTAACAAAATTTAGTAAAGCAATTCCGATACCCAACCAGGAAGCCGCGACTATCGCAAAAGAATTCGCGACAAAAATAATCTTTGAACACGGTATCCCAGAAAAAATATTAACGGATCAAGGAACAAATTTTTTAAGTGAAATATTTAAAAACACATGTAAACTATTAAAAATCGAAAAGATTCAAACAACCGCGTATCATCCGGAAAGCAACGGAGCGCTAAAACAATCTCACCGAACGCTAGCCGAATACCTCCGACATTATATAAATGCCGATCAAACGAATTGGGACGAATGGATTCCCTACGCGATGTTTACGTACTATACAACACCGCACACGGCGACAGGGTTCACACCTTTCGGATTAATTTACGGGCCTACGTATACATACGATGATTACGCGCAAGAATTAAAAGAAAAATTACGCGCCACACAGCAAGTTGCAAAGGAGCAACTAAGAAATGAAAAAATAAAAACCTATGAATAATAAAAACCTAAAAATAGAAAACTATGATAAAAAGACGAAAGAAATTAAACATAAGGTAGGAGAAAAAGTCCTCTTGTACGACGAAACAGTTCGCCGAGGACGATCAAAGAAATTGGACTCCCTATGGACCGGACCCTACACAATAATCGAAAAGAATTCGGAAGTGAACTACACGATAAAAAGGGGAAGAAAAACCATACGCGTCCACATAAACCGACTGAAACCGTTCATCAAAAATTAAAAAAGCAGGAGAAAGGACAAGAAAAAAGAAAAACGCATGAATAAAATAAAAATAGAATAGATGATAAGGAAAACAAAAAACAAAAAATTAAAGAAGTTCCTACCTTAATGTCCTCCACGACCACGTCCAGCATCGCGACTCAGATTCCACTCCCGCATAGCCTAAAGGAGGGCCTGACCACGACTCACAGGACGAGGCTCAGGGTTAAGAAAATAACCGCGACCTACAAAACGAGGCGCCGGATTCCAACGGGACTCAAGTCCGCGACCTCGATTAATATGGGGCGGCGGCGCGTCTACAGGCACTTCCGGCACAAACGCAACGTCACGATCGACCACCAAATCTGGAAGACCCAGCAAGTCGACCTCGCGAACAAGCGTGGGCGCCGAGAGTTGATCGCGAAAGGAATGAGCAAAATGGTCCGACAAGTCTGGCACGTCCACTAAAGGATATTGACCCCTAACAGAAGCCTGAGCAGCGCTAAAGAATAGCTCGTGGCAGTTAGGAGCCATAACACAAAAAAAAACTTCTGCACAACACCAATCGTATATAACGCTCGTAAAAAACGACAGGACGACGTCGAAAGACAGACTGAATAAAAGAATGAATAAATAGCCTGGAGAGGGCTAGGTAAAACAAAAGTAGCTGCATATGCATCCAGAGAAAAAAGGAAGTGCACCGCATAATTCTAAGAAAATATTATAATATAATACAAAGCTTTCTATTACAGGAGTCTTATTGCATGGAGCAACCTGCAAGGAAACCAAACTCGATACCCAAGGAGAAATAAAAGAATTTAAAAATGAACCGGGTATCTATTACGAAAAATTGGGCAAGATAAGCCAAATCGAATCCACATAGAAAATGGTGATAAAACTAGACATTGCCGCAATGGACCATCGACATGAACAATTGAAAAACTATATGGCACAGACGAGAGCTCTATGCTACGATAAACCATTGCAAATAAAAATGAAAGAAACCTGCCACAACCTGCTACAGATAGCAGAAAAAGACAGAGAACAAGCAGAAAAACTGCTGAAACGTCTGAAAATCGCGTACCAAGCACCCAGGAAGACAAAACGAGGGTTAATCGACGGTCTAGGAACGATAGCCAAAACACTCTTCGGCACAATGGACGCAGACGACGAAAAAATTATAAAAGAGCAATTAAACCTCATGCAAAGAAATCAGCAAACGCTGCAACACGCGATGAAAAATCAGATTAAAATATTAAACGCAACAATTGCACATGTGGACAGTGATGCCAGAAACTGGTCCCGCGGCTCACGGCTCAGCAATGGAGGGGATAACGCACACAAGCGCGAACCGCGTACATGTGCGCTCTGCGGTTCGGCTAGCTTCGGAGAGTAGAGAAGAACAGACATATGTCTTCCGTCTTCTTCTCACTTTCTACCGAGCTGGCAACGAAGGCAATGTTGATCGCTTGGCTTATTATATACGACAGCGTTAAATGCTTTTCCGATTCGTGAACTTTTTATTATGTATATATATGTATATATATACATAGTTATATAAAACATTTTTTCGTTATGCTATATTAAGTTTTATTATTTATTATTGTTAAGGTTTGGTGGAAATCATTTATATCTCGATTGGATTGCACAATAGAATAAAGGTTTTATTTTAATATTATTACGAAAGATACAATAGCCGGCACGCTATGGCAAGCAAGAAGAGGAAGACACAGTAGCCAACGTATACACATGTACGAGAACAAGCGCTGCCAACTTATACTTGGCGTGCCGTATATGCCCGGGAAATTAAAAAGTTGCGTAGTCTAGCCAATCAACTTCAACACTCCCACTTTGGCTTGACTGCTATTGCTTCTTCAGTCTTTGGCTCATTCCCTGCGAGCGCATAGGGTGTCGCGTAGGTACTGGAACATTTGTCGTGTCAGCGGTTTGGTAAGGATGTCCGCTAGTTGGTTCCTCGTGTTCACGTATTCTAATACGAAATCTTTGGCTTCATGTCGTTCCCGGATGTAATGGTAACGAACGTCTATATGTTTCGTTCGTTTGTGAAACACCGGGTTCTTGATAAGTTGTATTGCACTGCTATTGTCCAAAAAAAGTGTCGCCTGCACTTTCTCCAGGTTGGTCAGCTCCTCCAGAAGTCTCTTGAGCCACACAATTTCTTTGACAGTCTGACATGCTGCCATGTACTCGGCGTCTGTAGTGGACAGTGCAACTGTCCGCTGCCTCTGTGAGTTCCACGATACTACACTAGATCCCCACTTGACGAGATATCCTGTAGTTGAACGCCTTGTCTCGAGCTCGCCCGCGTAGTCCGAGTCACTATAGGCTCGAAGATGCTCGTCCTGGTCGACTCCGAATTCCAGCCCGTAGTACGTCGTACCTTTTAGGTATTTTAGAATCCTTTTTACTGCATTCCAATGCAGTTTGGATGGTTTTTCCATGTATCGGCTCGCACGATTGACTGCAAAAGTGATGTCCGGTCTAGTTGCTGTTGACAAGTACATCAGACTTCCAATTGCTTCGCGATAAGGGGCTTTGGTCACTTCGTCTTGTTCGATGAGATGTATCTCTTTGCATGTCTCTTGATGTGGGTCGGCGGGAATGCTTACCGGGTTGCTCCCATTCATTCGAAATCTATTGATTATCTTCTGTGTGTACGCTGCTTGGTGTAGCAGTATAGAGCCGTTTTTCCTTCGTTCAATTTGGAGACCCAAAAACATGTCTGCCTTGTCGTTGGTGATCTCGAATTCTCGTCTCAATTCATCGAGTAATTCGCTGATCGAGCCTTGATCCTCTGCTACGATTAGCCCGTCGTCGATGTATATGGCTAAGATGAGTTTTCTACCTTTCTTGCAGCTTGTGAATATGCATGCGTCTGCTTTTGTTGCCTTTAGTTCGAACTTCTTCAGGAAATCCGTGAATCGCCGATTCCAACATCGTGAAGACTGCTTGAGACCGTAAAGACTACGCTTCAGTTTGCACACACGGTTAGTCCCGTCTTCGTAACCCTCTGGTTGCTTCATATAAATTATTTCATCGATGTTTCCATAGAGAAATGCGGTTTTCACATCGAATTGTCGTATTTTCATTTTTCGCTGAGCGGCCATAGCAAGGATGACCCTAAGCGAGTCAAAACGTACCACCGGACTAAAAGTCTCTTGATAATTGATGCCATGTTTTTGAGTAAAACCGCGAGCCACGAGTCTTGCCTTATATCGCTGCACGTTGCCATTTGCATCTCGTTTTGCTTTGAATGTCCATCGGTTGTCTATAAGGTCTTGTCCTTTCGGTGCCTGAATCAGCTCCCATACGTTATTTCGATGCAGCGATTCAATTTCATCGTCCATGGCTTCTTTCCATCTCGGTGCCTCGCTACTTTGGGTAGCTTCTTTATAAGATATAGGTTCTTGACCTTCGGTGAGGAGGATCTCATCGACGTTGACGAAATCGTTATATCTATCTGGGGCTCGTAGAGTAGCGCGATTGCGAAGTATCGGCCCTCTTCCGTTTTGTAGATCTTGCGCGTCGTTGACCGCTTCCTCGAATACTTCTTCATCGTCTTCTTCGTCGCTTTGACATGGATCTTCTCGAGGCTCTTCTTGTGCCACAGGCGCTGGTGCCTCTGGTTCATCTTCTTCGTTATCGCTCGTTTCTTTGTTTAAATCTTGTTTCGTGCCGATCCACCAGTCGTCGTAATTATCGTTCTCCTTCAATATATTCACTGGATTTGTATTTCCAGTAAAGATTACATTTCTTGCTGTTTTTATAACGTCTGCTTCGGGGTACCAGATGCGGTAGCCTTTTACATTTTCTTCGTATCCGATGAAAATCCCGCGCTGCCCTTTCGGGTCCCATTTCTGTCTGTTCTCTTTCGGGATATGTGAATAAACCTCTTCGCCGAAGATTTTCAAGTGACGAATGTCAGGTTTCCTTCCATACCACAGTTCGTATGGTGTTAAGCCTTTCACACAGCTTGTTCCTGTGCAATTAAGGACGTGTACAGCTGTATTAGCCGCCTCTGCCCAAAATCTGGTTTCAAGACCTTTCGCGTGTAGAATCGTTCTGGCTGCCTCCTCGATCGTCCGATTTTCTCGCTCCGCAGTGCCATTCTGCTCCGAATTGTATGCCACTGTCCTTTGGTGCCTTATTCCGAAACGGTGTGTTAAGGCCTTAATGTCTCGATTTATAAATTCGAGACCGTTGTCGGTTCTCAGAGTTTGAATGCTCCTTGGGCATTGTTTTTCTGCTTTTCGCAGGAATTCCTCCAGGCAGTGCTTCACTTCCGATTTGTCTGCAATAAAATATATTGTACGGAAATGCGAAAAATCGTCCTTAAGAAGCAGGAAGTACCGTGATCCGCCGACGGATGCCGTTTGCATTGGACCGCAAACATCTGCATGAATAATTTCTCCGATTCTTGTGGTTTTCGATAAACTCGATGGAAATGGTAAGCGGTGTATTTTCCCAATGGCGCACGCTTCGCAGAACGGTTCGTTTGTGTCTTTCACCGTGATCTGGAATTGGTTCAATACCTGTTTTACATGGCGGAAATTCTGGTGTGCCATCTTCTCGTGCCACGTCTCGAGTGTGTCAACCGCCGCCGCGAGGGCTTCCGACTGACCATGCTGGTAATTGGTTTTATTCGGCACTATCACTTCAAATTGCATGACGTACAGTTTCTTCTCGCGTACTCCCACTGCCACAGTGCGTTCGTGTCTAGAAAATTTGCATGTGGTTTTGTTTGATTGCATTTCTAGTCCTTTGTCCATAGCCGCACCGGCTGAAAAAAGATTATACTTGAGTTTTGGCACAAAAAGCACATTTGATAGGTGACTGCATTTCCAATTCAAGCCGTCGAAGGCTTGAACGTTGATATTTCCTCTTCCATAGGCTTTGATGTAGGCTCCGTCTCCTACTCGCACAGGCATTTCCTTTTCAAAAGATTCGAAATCTACGAACCAGTCCCTGCGGGGTGACATATGGTCACTTGCGCCAGAATCCATGTACCAGATTTCCATTCCTGCGTCAGCTGGAGTTGTTGATGCAAGAGCCTCTCCGATGTGTCCCTCTCGATGAGACAAGTCACTGCCGTCCTTCGGTTTGCGATCTGGGCAATTTTTGGCCCAGTGACCAGGTTTGTCACACCTGTAACATTTACCTTTATTTGATGAGTCACGAGTTTTCTTATTCTCGTTGCCTGATTTATATTTTCCTTTCCCACGGTGCGTCTTTGAGGTGAAGGCCTTGCCTTCCTCTTCTCGATGTCCAGAGTGCCTGCATTCTTCTATAGTTAAGTCTATAGACGTGAGATTTGCAAGCGTCCGCTCTGCGGTAGGGGCAGATTCCCACGCACTGATGAAGTGGTTGTAACTAGCCGGTAATGTCATCAAGATTTTGGTTATTATCATAGAATCGGAAATGTGCTCACCCATCAATTTTAGGCGGTATGCCGCATCCTCGAGTCGGGCAATATGCGCAGCCATGTCGTCAGATGGCTTTTTTGATATTGTAAACCATTTTTGCTGCAGCATGTGGACATTTGTCTCTGATTTTTGCTCGTAGACACTCACCAGTTTGTCCCACATATCCTTTGCTGTCTCACAGTGGATGATGTGCAGCGTTGGTTGTTCCGCGATCGTCGTTACGATGATTTTCTGTGCCAAGGCGTCCAGCTTCTTCCATGTTGCGACATTTTTCGCATGCTCACGTGCTGCTTGGTCGTTCATGCCTGCTTCGAGAGCATCTGGCAATACACTCGCACCGGTCACAATGTCCCATGCGGCATTCGCATTCAAGACAATGCGTATCTGGAATTTCCATACGTTCCAGTTTTCAACGTTCTTCAATTTCAGGACTCGCGACAATTCGTGCTCCATCGTGTCTCGATTATACGTTTCACTTTTGCACGTGGCTCGGAAATAACTTTGATCACGAATACGACTTTTCGCGCTTATTAGATTTCGTTACGCCCAAAAATAACTATTGCAAAATGACTCTGGGCCCATAACCTGTTAAGGTTTGGTGGAAATCATTTATATCTCGATTGGATTGCACAATAGAATAAAGGTTTTATTTTAATATTATTACGAAAGATACAATAGCCGGCACGCTACGGCAAGCAAGAAGAGGAAGACACAGTAGCCAACGTATACACATGTACGAGAACAAGCGTTGCCAACTTATACTTGGCGTGCCGTATATGCCCGGGAAATTTAAAAGTTGCGTAGTCTAGCCAATCAACTTCAACAATTATGATATGGTAAAAGTGATATATTTACGTATAAGGACATATGCGATTTCTTATTTCTTTACTTTAATAATTACTTTATTAATTATTTACATAAATATATATTTGTGTAAGATTATAAATATTACAATAATATAAGAACAAAGAGTGAATGGATTTCCACACCACCCATGAGGTTCCACTAAAGGCGCGTTAGATTTTTTTATGTGGATCTTCGCCTGGAGTCCTATTGTACCACATCTTATTGATGTCTCTTGTAGACATAATATTTTTTTACATATTTACTTTATTATGTCTTTTGCAAACATAATGTCTATTACAAACATCAAAATTTTTAGACGCGCCTTTTACAAATATGGTGTCTTTTGGAGACATAATATCTATTACCGACATGATATTTTTACAAGAAAATAAGTAAAGCAACTATTTTTATTATATTATATTATATGAATAATAATGGCCATAAAATATAAGTCATTATCTTCTGAACATTATTATTGCATATCGGTAGATGTTGAGGGACCAGCAATATCACAAACATCTGCAGCATATAATGTAAGACTGCTTTTTTGTTTTTTAGGAGGAGTGTTATATAATTTGTCCGACGACATGAGAGATAAATGCTTCTCATCAATCTCCATGTTTAGAATGGTTTCTTTTCTTGCTTTCAATGCTGATTTCAAAACACAAATAGCATTTATAGAGGAAGACGAAAGTTTATTTCGTTTTTTTGTTTTTAAATCTGTTAAAACAGAAAACATTCTTTCTGGATCGGCATTCGAATTTGGAAGTGATCTAACAGCATTCAAAAGACGTTTGAGATTGAGATATTTATCAATATTAGTGGAATACTGACTTTGTAAAATTTGTTTCCACATATCATCAAAGCTTAATTTTAATAGCTTTTCCTTTTCTGTTATTGTAAAATCTAGATGTAAAGTAAGCCATTTTTTCTTCAAACCGTTTTCGTCAAACCCGCCAAGAGTTTCAGCGATAAAAGAAACATCATTGAATGATGTTTCTCTATCAATATCTAATAATACTAGGTTATGTTCGAAAACTTTTAATTTTGATAAAAATTTATCATTAATTGGTAATCTTTTATAAATTTCCTCGGCGGCAGTTACATAAAATTGCAAACAATTCTTTCGAACATTTGCAACTATATCTGCATGTCCTTCCTTCATTAATTCATCGAGGTAGTCTTCACATTCAGATCCTAAAGAAACTTCTTCTAACAATTTTTGATTCTCTTTTTCATCAAATTTAATATTATCACATAAATTATTCAAATGCTCTGACTTTAAAAAATGTTTGCAAACTGTGGTTAAAAGTTCTACTGACTTTGGCTGCAATAAATGTATTCTAGTTTCCACATCTTGGAAAAATGCATTAAATGAATTAAAAAAATTTAAAATATGCTGTAAAAATAAGAAATAAGCTTTTATATCTAGATTTTGCATCATAGATAATAAATATGTTCCAGACTTTGTTCTTTCGCTTATGGTAATTTCATTCAGAAATAACTTGATAGTATCCCAAGAAGTCTTTCAACACATGAATGATGAGAAAGCCACCGTGTATCAGACAACATTAAAATTTTTAAGTTTGTTTGCTGAAAACATTCACAGAACTCTTGATAAATTGCCGAACATTTTGGACTACCGTTAATAAAATCCACGATTTTTTTTTAAAATTCCTCGCGATAATCCGGTATTTTAGCGCATGCGGCATGCGCAACTAATGCAGTGGAATGACAAGGACATGGAAGTGTAATTAAATTTTTACACATCTCTTTCAGCTTTTTTTTTAAATGAAAGATGTTTTCCCGTCATTACGGATGCATTGTCACATGATAAAGCAACAATATTTAAAAATGGAATATTCAATTTCCACATTTCAGCTTTAAAAGCATTAAACAATTTTTCTGCGCTGCAGTCTCTCGCATCAATATTAATTAATTTTACTAATTGCGAGCGAATGTTTAATGTTTTCGAATCAACATACCGAACAAGAAACGTCATCCATTTTTCATTTAAAATATCAGATGTTTCATCAATAAAAATTGAAAATTTAGTATTTTGAATGCTGTTAACTATACGATCCGTCTCAATCGGACATAACACATTTGAAATTATACTTGTACATTTTGTTCGGCCCATACTCATATTTTTCAAAACATTAAAATCTTTTCCTATTTCTTGGAAAAGAGTAAGAATATCTTTTGCCGTTCGATGCGAAATATTTTTATCAGCAATTAACGCGGCATAGCGAATTTCTGCTGATTTCTTTCGCTCTTCAAATGACAAAAGTGATTCGTTCACATTCATATCTTCACTGGATTTGTTTGTTTCATTTTCTTTACATTTTATAATATGTTGCTTGGATTCTGCGTGACGATAGATTTGAGACAAACCACTAATAACAGATATATTACAAAACGCGCATAAAAATGAATTAACGTCATCTGATACTTCGCGTAGCCATGGCTTAAACAAATCGATCTCTAACCATTGTTGTTTAAAACGTTTTCGTATTATTGTATTTGAACTTATATTGTTATTATTTAATAATGATGCATCTTCTTTATGACACGCAGAATCCGCATGTCTTATAAACCGCACGAAAAATTTTTATTACATATAATACAATGGAAAAGGCTATCGTCAAATGATACTTTGCGTATCCAAAATTTAAATCGATCATCACTAAGCCAAGCTTCTGAAAAGCTTCGCTTAGGTTTCTTCTTTAATGTATCACACATTTCTATATAGAATTGTCAACAACAAAGACTCTAAGAATAAAATATATATATATATATATATATATATATATATATATATATATAGATATAATGAATAAATATAATGAATAAATACAATGAATAAATATAATGAATAAATATAATGAATAAATACAATGAAGAATGTAATATAAATATATAAATATAACAGATAAAAATATAAATAAATTTGAGACTTACAATTGGAATAGTTCCATAAATTTTATCATCCGCGTATCTTGTCCGTAAAAGATATCACATAAGGTATAAGATAAAGTAGATATGTAAAATATATTATGTCTATAAAGGACATGAATAAACTTTCTGAACATTAAGATTTCATATAAGAGCACTGTTTAGGGAAAATTATTAAAAGGAAAGGTAGCAGCGTAAAGAATTCCAGATAAGTTTGAATTGATATAATCTATTGAAATGAAATTTGAATTGATATAATTTATTGATTTTGTGCCCGCGTACTACTTATCTATTCGACGTTTCGGCGAGAAAAAAGACGAGAGCCTATTCTACATGTTTAAAAACAACGAAATTGTTCCGAGACAATAACAAGAAAAAAATACTTTGTCAGCTGATTTGGGCATATCGAGACGAGCGGACACGACAGGCTGTGCGTTTATTTGTAAACACAAGCAGAAATCTGCTCGAGAAAAACAATGAACATATTGGACAATATTTCAGGTAAATATCATTAAAAATAATATCGGTAGTCTAAAGGAAAAATTTATTTTAATTGATGAAAGATTTATTTTTTGAATTTTATCATCCATGTATTTTGTCCGTAAAAGATATCACATAAGATATAAGATAAAGTAGATATGTAAAATATATTATTTCTATATAAGACATGAATAAAATGTGGTACAATAGGGCTCCAGGCAAAGATCCATGTAATAAAAAAATCTAACACGCCATTAGTGGAACCTCATGGATGGTATGGAAGTCCATTCACTCTTTGTTCTTATATTATTGTAATATTTATAATCTTACACAAACACATATTTGTGTAAATAATTAATAAAGTAATTATTAAAGTAATATAAAGTAATTAAAAAATTGCATATGTCCTTATATCTAAATATATTACTTTTACTATATCATAACAAAACTTATAAACTATAGCCAATGCTATACTAATATAGCATAACAAAAAAATATTTTATATATATATATATATATATATATATATATATATATACATATATGCATAATAAAAAGTTCACGAGTCAGAAAAACATTTAACGCTATCGTATGTAATAAGCCAAGCAATCAACATTGCTTTCGGCTGCGTTTCAATATTCACTGCCAGTACTGAAAATCTATAGTGCACGTGACGTGGACTATAGATTTTCAGTACTGGCAGTGAATATCGGAACGCAACCATCGTTGCCAGCTCGGTAGAAAGTGAGAAGAAGACGGAAACATATGTCTGTTCTTCTCTACTCTCCGAAACTAACCGAAGCGCAGAGCGCACATGTACGCGGTTCGCGCTTGTGTGCGTTATCCCCTCCATTGCTGAGCCGTGAGCCGCGGGACCTGTTTCTGGCTACACTGCAACTGATTTGCGAGCAAGGATGGACACGCGGCTGTATTTGTGAACCCTAGTTATACTAGAATGAGAAGCGGATTAGCAAAAAAGGGCTCTCGGTTCGTGGCGGTTTACTGTGGACCGTACATTATTATTTCCATATATGTGTCTCCCAGGCTAAGTCTCCGAGAGTTCAACAGTACCCTCGATGAGCTTACGGTGGTACTATCTCACCGAACGGATAAAATTATTATAGGCGGGAATTTTAACGCCAAGGCTAGCCTTTGGAATGCGGGTTCCACAGACGGTAGAGGTCTTCTCCTGACCAGATGGGCCGCAGAAAGAGACTTGCGGATCTTGAATACAGGCAATGCTCCAACCTGCGTACGTCCCCAGGGGAAATCCATAATTGATCTCACCTGGACATCCCCAGATCTGCTTCACCTAGTTAGAAAGTGGCGAGTCAGGGAGGATGTAGAATTTCTGTCCGACCACCTGTATATTGAGTATGATATCCATACAGACAGACCGAAAGTGCCATTAAACATATCTCTGCCACGCAAATGGAACAATAAGAAAATGGACAATGATCTTTTTCTGGCTGTGATGATCTAGAGAGGAGAAGGACCTAAACCGGAAGATCGAGATGATATGAGTAGGATGACCGTCTGGCTGGACCAGACCATGGAAGAGGCTTGTGACGCGGCGGCCTCAAGAGTTGGACCTGGTGGACCTCGTCGACAGGCGTACTGGTGGCAGAACTTCGCGGGAGCTGCATTCGTGCCAGACGTCTTTGGCAAAGAGCAAAGAAGAGGAAGCGAGCGCGTGAACTAGTTGTAGAATTAGGATTAGGCTATAAGACTAAGCGGAAAGAGCTGCGAGTTGAAATCAACCGGCTTAAATCATTAGCTTGCCAGGAGCTCCTTGACTCAATTAATCGAGATCCATTGGGTCTGCCATACAAAATAGTCTTTAGAAAATTGAAAACTGCATCACCTAGTCTCACCGAGCTTTTAGAACCAGACATACTGGAGAAACTGTTGGACTCGTTATTCCCTAGGAACACTGGTGTCGAAACCAGAAGGGATTGGTTGGATTGGTCGGTTTCTCTGGGTGAGGCCCATAGGGTTATTAGGAAGAGACCATCTTCGTCTACGAAGGCTCCGGGCCCGGATGGATTCCGTCTTGGGATGTGGAAGGGCGTGACGGATGAAATTTTGGAATGGATTAGGTTCACCTTTGAGCTATGCTTAAAGAAAGGCGAGTTTCCAACTCCGTGGAAATGCGCCAATCTTGTCTTAATACCGAAAGGCGATAGTCAGGAGATGGATACATTGGCGCTTCCAAAAGTGAGACCTATATATCTCATAAATGAGATTGCCAAGGCCTTCGAACGAATTCTGAGTGGAAAGGATTTCTTCTTGGCAGGCGGAACACCCCGAATCCGACCTTTCGGTGAACCAATTTGGCTTTCGCAAGGGTCGATCCACGTGCACTCCTCCATCTAAAAATGATCACCAATAATATCGTAAGATTAGGTGGTTTTGCTATCGTGGTAGCAATAGACATAAAAAATGCCTTTAATAGTATTTCCTGGTGGGTGATCCACGTTGAATTGAGACGGAAAGGCTTTCCGTCGTATCTAAGGAGAATAATCGACTCTTATCTCTCAGACAGAGTCATCCAATACGTAAGACCGGACGGCAAGCAGCATAGGAAGGGCTGTGGAGGCGGGTGTTCCGCAGGGATCGGTCCTAGGGCCGTTACTATGGAGCATTGCCTTCGATAGCGTCCTGGATCTTGCGGAGGGTGAGGAGCAGGTCGAAATCCTCTGCTACGCGGACGACATTCTTATCGTTGCTACTGGTAGGGATATCGAGCACACTCGACTTAGAGCAAGGGTATTTGCAACGCGTGTGGTCAATCATATCGAGGGTCTTGGTCTTAGACTGGCTGCCAATAAAACGGAGGCGATTCTGTTCCATCCGAGTAGTGACCAGGAACTTCCGGCTACGACAGCAATTGGCGATATCCTGATAACTTTTCGACCAAGTATTAAATACCTGGATATTATGGTGGACGATGGGTGGAAGTTTGGTGTTCATATCAGGTACGTGGAACAAAAAGCTAGCAAAGTTATCCGCGCATTAAATCGGCTAATGCCAAACTTAAGAGGGCCTGACGAGAGAAGACGAAGGCTCTACGCTAGTGTGGTCATGTCCGTTATATTATACGGAGCTCCGGTCTGGGGGGACGCGCTTGCATCTAGTAGGATGGCCGGAGTGCTGAATGCCATCGAACGCACGGTGGCTCAACGCGTAATTTCAGCCTATCGCACGGTCTCGTACAACGCTGCACTTTTGTTGGCCCGGCTGCCTCCGGTGCGGTTTATGGCTACAATGCGCAAAAGGGTGTACGTTCGCACGAAGCAGCATCAGGAAGATGGCACGTTGACCCGAGACATCATGAGTACGATCAAGGACGAGGAACACGATAGAATGCTGAACGAATGGCGGGAACTTTTGGAACGTCCCAACACACCGGGGGAATTCACGAAGATGGCCGTAGTTCCCAGGATTGGCTGTTGCGAGATTACGGTGGGATGACGTTTCATCTTTCTCAGGTGCTGACGGGACATTGATGCTTCGGTAAATACCTATATCGCATCGGTAAAAGGAACAACGCGAGCTGCGATCTGTGCGGCGAAGAAGTGGATGATGTGTACCATACACTTAGAGACTGTCCTGCTTGGAACCCCGAAAGAATCCGGATGAAAAGGGCACTAGGACTGGCAAGAGACTTTTCCTTAGGGGACGTAATGGAAGCCATTACCAGTTCGGAAAACAACTGGGAGGCTTTCGCTGCGTTCGTGAGAGCTAGGGAGGACGAGGAGAGACGTCAAGAGAGAGAGGTTCTTGCCGGTCCCCCATCGGAGGATGAAGGCTCCGATTGGTAACTACAATACTAATCATAGCCGAGTCGCATCTAGTAATAGTCACTATGTTTTCTAGGGGTTTTCCCTAGGAAATTCTCAATTACGCGCGTTGTCGATTGTTGAATGAACGTGATCGCATCTGAGGCAGAGCCAATCTTAGTCCTGGAATAACGACGATAGAAGGCCTGCCGGAATGCGCGGTTGGTCGGAAGGATCACCGTTTCGAGGTGATTAAACTATTCCTTAGTTCTATTATTATTCTCGGGAGTCCGGGCATTGCGGTGTAAAGCAATGTTGGTCGAGATCTCCTAGATAAATTTATATAGGGAGGGTTTGGGGGGGGGAAAATAGGACGCGTTTTTTATTATTATTATTTTACCACCTATTTTATCGTAACACAGGGCACACAATGACAGGAAATTTTGGTACCCTAGGGTGGGTTTGAGTTCGTTAAATGCACTTCTGGGGAGGGTGGTTAAGGGATAATTACATGTAAACAAATATATACACGCACGTACACGCATACACATTCAAATGAACATTTATATATACGCTGGAATGAATTATTCACGTTAAATTTCGTACATATGGGCAATATACATACATATATATACTGTAACCGTATATTTCTTTTAAAATTATTTAATTAATAATTATTTATTCGGCGGGCGGTTCTCCGATGCCCACGGTACACCTTCGGCGCGTATTTCCAATATCGATCTCGCGATCCACAAAAATTCCCGGAATCACAAATAAACCAAGTTGGGCGCCAGGTATGGCAGGCCGCACCATTCACGAAAAAACGCAACATCAAAAGATAATCGCGCGACCGATAATTAACGCGACGGCAAAATTCCGCGGCTATTCAGTATATCCGAAATGGTAGAGAGGGGGGGGGGTTCGGGGGAAACGGGAGAAATCTTGAGAGTCGAGAACATGGGAGCCAAAAAGAGCATTCGATGTATTATAATAGAGATAACAATGATATATTAAAACGAAAGAAACAAGAGTATATAGCAGTTCGTATAAATAATAGCCTTGGATGACAGTAATTATTTTACAGGCGAATAAGATATATTATTTCCGCGGAGATCGGCACGACCGTGCGTAACAGTATCAAATTACCGGGCGTCTTACGCGCTTTAACTCGACTTTTCGGCCGCGAGGATTTCCGCCGTACGAGACTTAATTAGGCCGCGACAGCTAAGGAAATCTCTCGAATACGCCGGTAACTACTTTACGCACGCTCGTGAATCCGCTTCGATATAATAGAAAATACTAGATTGCACGACTCAAATCGGTCCGTTGGTCCGGCTCGCGGTAAGCCGATATACGTCTCAATAACAATGACGGTGACCTTTGAGTTGAAATGCCTAATCTCTAGCTCGAATGACTCGCGGAAACTAATAGCGGGCTCAAAGACACTCAATAGATTTCTTGTACGAATTTTTAGGATTTCGCTTCCTCCTGACTCTAATTTCTTACAATACTCACAAAACACGCGCTCACAATACACAGAAACAATACGAAACTATCGATAACGACTGTGGTGTACGAGTCGCGCGGCGCAATACTTTGCGCGAGTCGGAATATCGATCGCGTGAACGCCAAAATCCCGATAATTCACAACATATTATACAGAAAAATGCGAAAATAACACTAATGACTGTCGGCGGCGGCGAAGTGAATAGAGAGAGAGCCTATTTTATCTAATTCGGATGAGCGACATGGGCCCGTCGGCCGTGCGACTTAATCTACCAAAAATATTCACTAAGTTAATTCACCAAAACGCGTGGCTCGACAACTATTAAGGGCGCGACTCATCCGAATTAATTACCTACAATTATTCGGCAACAAAATCGGTCGACCCACCGGCAGGAAGTTCTCAATGCTTCCCTTAATCGGTTCGGTATTTCGCTCGCTCCTGGGAAAACCTGCGTCCTCTCGTACAGCTCGCCGAACAGTGCCGAGCGAGAGTCCTGCAGGAGACACGGCGGCGCGATAAATCGTTATCGACCATTTGTGGCGCTTTCGCGTTACGCAGGGCCGTCTTGCGGTCCTCGCGATCCTTGTTGTCATCACGGCCATGTTGGTGGTTTCATCACCCCGGAGTTTCCCAGATTTTCTTGTTCGGCTTAAAGGTGCGGGCTTACTTCTGCGCCCGATCGGCTCTCTTCCCTATTTGATGGAATAGGTTCCGGATTGAGAGTCCGCTCGTCGCCCCGTCCTTGGGACTCCCTCGCTTCGTGCGGGTGGAGTGGCCTCCCCTTTGGCCGGATTATTCCGGCCCTCCGCTCTCCTTTCCTGCCATAAGAAATATACATTACCGGCAGCGATGTTTACTAGCCACCAAAAGTGTCTTTTAATAGTTAACAATTACGACCTGACGTCTCCTGTGTCCTTGGTGTCCTGGACTCCCGTTCTTCTCTCTTCCTCTCCTTCCGCCGGATGGGATCCCGCCGCTCGACTTCGTGCCGACAACCAATTCGCGGGTTCATCTCGAGCTTACATTTTCGATTTTTTTCTAACCGAAAGTCAGATCCCGCTGATCTGACCATCGGGCCGCTCTCTCCCTAAATTAGGAAGACGCAGGCCCCCGATCGGGCCATTCGGCCCTTGTGACGGACGTCCCAAAAACGTCACGTCACAATACATATAAAAGAAGGGGATGCATAATCAAAGAATGGAGAGTGGTTGGGCTGGGCAGGTGCCGGGGGAGGGGGGATGGGGGGAAAAGGAGAACTGGGAATTTTGCCGATCTGATTACGGGGGTAGTTATGTCAGGGCTATCGGGATATCGGGTGTCAGATGTAAATAGGTCTCTGGTATCTTGACTCATGGCTCAGCTGAGATCGCGATGAAGGGGGAGCTTTTAGCGGGTGAGAGTCCCGCACACGCCCCGGGACCGGTCCCGGGGTAAGGTGCATAATGCATTTTCTCCTTCTACGCAAAACAAAAAAAAGGTTGCATGGGGGTTATGCTACTAGTAGCATGAGATGCTAAAATGTCTAATGTAAATAAAACACAAAATACCTTGAATCCCTAGTTATATAAGGCATTATGCCTAAGATGCATCGAGGGATGCTGTTGTGTCGCTGACCTCCACAAATAAATGTACGTACAAGATTTAATTACTTAGTGTTTAAATTTGCAAGGCGACCTTGATAAGCCTAAAAACGGCAACATCTGAAATAAAGGTTAGCTGTCAGACTAGCTGTCAGATACAAGACATAGATTATAACCGGTTCTTTCTTTGAGTAAAGTGAAATTGGATTATGATAATATTTAGGAGAGGTTGTATTTCACAACGTATATTGATTAGTGATTGCGATGGTATTGGTATCCGTGGTGAGAGATATAACTTTAAACTCGACACTTGGATAATAACTCAAGCGCCTTGAAATTTGCGGTTGATCTTTACGCGTCATGAACGAAAAACTTAGTAGAGGGGATAGTGATCATGGCTGCATGCCCATACTAGAAGTTATTACTAGCAGATGAGAAGACCCAGAACTCAAAATATATAGAATAGAAACTCATCTCGATGTGACTGTGGATCTGGGGAAACGAATAAAGTTACCTACTGGAGTTAGGGACTTTCCCCAAAAAATCTAGGGGATTCTTTGAAATCTTCTTAATGCGGATTTTCGTTTAGGAAAGATGTAATAAAGCGCGAAACAAACAACAAACAATTATATACATTAATGAGTAATGGAAAATAGTAAAGATAAAAAGTTACTAGCCCAGGAAGCTTGGATCTCCCAGAGCTCGGCGTGCGGGGGACTATGGTCCCTGATCCCCCCCCGCGTCGTCATCAAGCGTAGAGCCCTTATGCATTGTAGAAACAGGACATCGGATAACAAGAGACTATGGGCAGATTTTTGGAAGGCCTACATTCGAACAAGGATCTGAGACCTTGGATGTGTATCAAAGTGCCATCGGAGTTGCACTGGACCTGGAAAACAAGGTTTCTTCGGTGCATAAACACGACGTGCGTTCGGCGATGGGGTCAATTATGAGCTATATTAGGGATCTAACCACAATGGTATGAAAACTAGAGGATATACGTTATACGGAGATACGTTATATAAATCTAAGAGGCAGGATGCACAGATTTACATCATAAGCTCTGAACTGGATATATGCAAATCCCTCTTAGGATGTAGAACCACTAGTAACGAGAGGAACCCTAAGGGCTATTCGTAGCCCAGGCATTCGTGCCTGGCTGAACCTTTTGAGGCGGTCCGTTGCAATAATCAGGACATCTCGGCTGATGGATTGGACCAGGATATTGTTTGGCAGCACTCCCTTTCAGGAAACCCCCTGAATGCCCCCATTATCGGAGAAATGGAAGATGAGGGAGGAGTTGTGATGGAGCTGGATTTGATGCAGGAAACCATTTATAATATAAATAATCGCATCTTGGAGGAATCGGCAAACTTCTTGGGGTTGGATGTAGCCACGGAATCGATAATCTCCGATATAGTCTTGATGGATGCCTCTAGCGGGGGATGTTGTGACGATCGGGCAGGACGGGCTCGCAGGTGTAGCAAAACCAGCCATCCTAGGGGAAGATCACCCCGAACAAGAAACCAAAATCAACTGGCTATGAGCATGGAAACGGACAAAGAAAACAACTTACCGCCACAAGGGTTTCGGAGCCCTAGTGACAGGCCTGTGTCTACGGTCCCTGGAATCCACCGGTCTTCATCGAGCGCAGGGCCTTCTCCATTGTTGTCGACGGGCGTGGAGATTTTAATTAAAGCTGCTACCGCCGCGGACTGTGAAGAGAATCCAGTAGATCCATTGAATCCTGCATTTATGGATTGCTTGACCTCGCCAATAGGAAAAGAGGGGCTATCACAGATAGAAGCAAGCAGTAAAGTTACTGCGGTGACTCCTTTAACTGGCAGGTCTACAAAGACTAGGAGCAAGACGAAAAGGAAAGCGCGCGTTTCCCCAGACGCAGTTTCTCCTAACGGAGAGGAACGGGATGATGAAAAGAGCAATTACAGCTCACCAGCAGTAGCCCTTAGAAAGACAAGGGCTAAGAAGAAAAGAGCAGTGATGAAAGTTTCGGAGGGATCTTCCTCGAATTTGTTGTCTTCTGACACCGATCGAAGCTTCGAGAGGGATATTAGGAGAAAGGAGAATGTCCCTAGTAAAAGCCTCAAAGACGAAACTAGGAAGGAGGATAGTATCTTGATTTCATCGGAGGAAGAGGATGTTGGCGAAAATTTTGCACCCATGGACTTAAGAATCATGAGAGTGATGAATGTCGGCTCCCTTGGATTAGATTGTCTGGCTGATGTCGAGCGCATGCGCGCTAAGAGCAGAAATTTGCAAGGCGGCATAAGCGGTAAGATGCGGAAGGATCTTGAAAGGGCTAAAGAGATTATCAATACATTAATTTTTAAGACTGAAGCGGCAGGAGATCCGGCTTACCTAAGAATTAAGAACAAAGAGCTAACAGCGCAGGTTGAAAAGATGAAATTGGAAGAAATTTTGAGGCAGAGGGAAATGGAGGAAATGAGGAACATTGTTGAGGAGCTAGGGAGAGAAGTCTCAGAATTAAGGGATAAGCTGGATGAAACAGAAGAAGACAGAAGGAAGGCCAGAGCTAGCCAAAGGATGGCGGAATGGAAGGCAAAAAAAGGGAAACAGGAGCTGAAAGAAAAGGAGGAATTAGAAATAATAAACTTCTCTAAGGTAGTTGATAGTGGACCGTCAACACATGGAAATATACAAATGTGCTTATCTTCGACGGAGGACAATCAGGCGAGTGATGTGGTGGCTGGACAGCAGAGCCCTGTTGTAGAACCTGGACCCTCGATGACTTGGAAACCTAGAAAGGAAAAAAGGAAAGAACAAATTAATCTAAGAGCTAAAACTGCAGACTGTAGCCAGAATAGGGACTGGATTAGGATGCAAGCAGAAATTAGGAGGAGAGGAGAGATTGGGAATAGCGAAACCGGAAGTGAGTCACAAAAGGGGGTAATAGAAGAAACACCTAAACCTCAACGTGCCCCTAGAAACGGACCGAGGATTACCTCGAATATTCAGATAGTCTCTCCAAAATCTGATGAAATCAGGAGTAGGACTAGAGAGGAGGAGAGAAATCCACTACCAGGAAAGGACTGGTTTGATAGTTGGAATGAAGTTGGAAAACGGAGGAGAAAGGGAGGACCTGCAGGCAAAAGGGAACAAGATGAGGCTCTACAGCTTAAGGCACAATTCAAGAAACAAATGGACCAAGCAAGAGGCTATAAGGTGGACAGTGTTAAATCGATAGGAACGACTCGCAGGGCTCCCAAAACTGCTGCTGTTATGGTAACAAAAGGGGATAATGACCTCCTTATGCAGAAGTATTAAGGAAGGCGCGTGAGGCTATTCCCCTTAATGAACTAAAGATAGATAAGACCAAAATTAGAAAAGCGGTTAACGGGGGCATGATCGTTGAGGTTATTGGCCCTGATGGTTCTGACAAGGCTGACGCCTTTGCAGATAGACTGAGGAACGTTCTGAAGGATCAGGCGAAGGTGGCCAGATCGGTAGCTAAAGGTGAGATTCAGCTAGTCGGCTTGGATGATTCTGTCTCGACGGGTGAGGTCATTTATACAGTGGCACAAAGTGGAGGATGCAGAGAAGAGGAGGTAAAAACAGGATCCATTCGTTCCATGAATAATGGATTATATACTATCTGGGCGCAATGTCCATTAAGTGCAGCAATCAAGATAGCTAATATGAGGAAAGTTAGAATCGGCTGGACGATGGCGCGGGTGGACCTTCTGGAAGCAAGGCCGGTCCAGTGCTTTAAATGCTGGAAATTTGGGCACGTGAGACTTGCATGTACATCTGGAGAAGACTATAGCAATTTATGCTTTAAATGTGGAGGGGACGGACATTTGGCCCGTAATTGTAATCTGCCTCCCTCATGTAAGCTCTGTGTGGCGGAGGGTAAAAACCCTAGTCATAGACTGGGCTCCAATTTGTGTACAGCTGAAAATAGGATAAGTAAAATTAAGACCAACTTTAGGACTAACTCTGAGATAATGGATAAGATTAAACCCAATCTGGCACAACAGAATACCCCTATGGACACTGATGCACATTAAAGTTCTACAAGCAAATGTAAACAAAAGCAAACCTTCTCTGGACTTGCTGGTACACCAAGCCAGAGAAAACTGCACTGGACTTCTGTTGATCTCGGAACCGAATTACGTCCCGAACACAGACAATTGGTTCACAAGTGAGGATAGGAATGCTGCAATTTTTGTGGATCTTAATTATGTAAGAATGAGATGTCAGGTGGCTAAGAGGGGGTCTCGCTTTGTGCGCTACAATGTGGTACATACCTGGTTGTCTCGGCTTATGTCCCTCCAAGCCTTGGACTGCGGGAGTTCAATGGTTTTCTGGACGAGCTGTCAGATGCTCTGCAATATCGAAACGATAAAATTATTCTTGGAGAAGACTTTAACGCTAAGGCTAGCTTATGGGGTTCCAACAATACGGACGGCAAGGGTTTACTACTTACGAGATGGGCTGCGGAGAGAGACCTACGCATAGCCAATATTGGAGATACCCCAACCTGTGTGCGTCCACAGGGAAGCTCTATCGTGGACTTAACTTGGATCTCGGCGGATTTGGTGCGGATGGTGGGAGACTGACAGGTCAGAGTAGATCTTGAGTCACTCTCCGACCATCTTCATATATCGTATAGTATTTGTACTACGCGGTCTGGCCTACCCCCAAATAGAACTGTGTCCCGCAAATAGAACAACAAAGGATTCGATAAGGACTTCTTCTCGGCGGTGATGATATGGAGAGGGATTAGACCTAAAACCGAAGAATGGGACAACGTGGAGAAGATGATAACATGGCTAGATCAAACAATGGAGGAAGCCTAATGCAGCGTCTGTTAGAATTGGACCTCGGAGATTTTGCAGACAAACCTATTGGTGACAGGATTCGGTGGCGGTTATACGCTACCAATGCATCTGTGCCAGACGGCAATGGCAAAGAGCAAAAAAAAAAGAAGCATCCGGACACGATCGTTGTAGAATTAGGGAAAGCGTATAAACTTAAGCGTAAAGAACTACGATTAGAAATAAATAGGCTGAAGTCACTAGCGTGGCAGGAATTGATCGATTCTATAGATAAGGACCCTTGGGGACTTCCCTATAGAATCGTATTAAAGAAATTAAGATCTGCGTCTCCTGGTATGACGGAGTTATTAGAACCAGAAACTCTGGAGAGACTTTTAGATAGCTTATTCCCTAGAAATGAACTAGCGGACCCGAACGGGGTTGGTCGAACTTTATAAGGTCCAATGAATGGTCGGTGGCGTTGTCTGAAGTAGATAGAGTAATTAGGAAAGTTACCACCTGTTCTACGAAGGCCCCGGGACCCGATGGGTTTCGTTTGGTCATACGGAAGGGTGTAACGGAAGAAATACTAGAGTGGATAAGACATATAAAAGTCTGACTAAGATTTGAAACGAATGTGCCAACAATTTTTCACATTTTGCGCGAGTCACGTTGTGCAGCGACGTTGAAATAATCTAGCAGGAATGAGCTGAATTCTCGTTGTAATGAAAATGCGTTACATAAAAAAAAATATATATATATATTTTTGTTACTTTAATTTTTATTATTTTTGTGTGCGTTAAAATGCATAAAATTTCTACAAAACGAGGAGATTATTTTGAAATAACGACGTCACCGACAATGCTCATTCGTTATTCGCGCAACTGTCATTTCTGTGAAATTTGCTAGAGGAAAAGATTTAATTATACTAGAAAATAAATGTTTGCGTAAAAAAAGCATAAATTATTATTTGAAAAATAATAATATGAGATCATTTATTATATTTGTATTCTCTATTTTCTTTTCTATCTTGCGAAAAAACGTCACAAAATACTAATGAAGCGAAAAACGATGTCGGCAAGGGGTTGAAGGAATTTTCATTCATTACCTGTATGTAAGATATAATTATATCATAAGATAAGTGAATCATTAACGAGAGTGCTGAAAAACTTTAGCCGCAATTAAATCCTTCGTCATTTATATTTTTCATACCTCGATCATCTTCTCGTTTTAAAGTTCACCTAGAGAAAAAAAAATTTTTCTTCTAAAATTCGGTATTGCTTTGTCAGAAGTTATTGTTGTATTGAATTTTCATAATTTGTAGTTCATGTCGCGAATGCTATGCGAGAATCACACATTGTATCCTGAAATAAAGTGAGTGAAGCGTGACTACTTAACGCAAACTTAGCGCTTTGTTTTAGTCCAAACAAAGTAATCGCGGATGTAGAATGTTTAAAGTGCCGATAATGCACCTGGGAATGGAAATGCGAAAGCGAGGCAAATGGATGTGATGCCTCATAACGCAAATATATCCGGCGTAAAATAAATAAGACATCGCCCCCTTAGAAATTAAACTCGCGCCGTGCTCTGAAACATTCGCAAATTTAACTTTGTCGAGCGCGATCTCGTACTCTGTTGAGAGATCTCGTACTCTTTCAGCTAATCTCTTGTTATACGTTACAGAAATCCGAATATCGCTTTTCAACGCTTCCTAATATCTTCGTATATCGCGCCGATCGTTAATTGCAACACAATGAACGTAAATGTGTTCATTCACGAATACGTATACGTCGTGAATAATACGTGTCGAACGATTCCCATGCTTTTTAAGCATTCCAGTAGACTGGAATTTTTCGCGTGTCGCTGTACTCTAATTACACCGACTTAGCAGCACCGACGAGAGATAAAAAAAAGGTTCGACTTTGATGATGAAATGAATTTACGGTGTACGCGTGCGACACAATGCGTTCGCTTTTTTTCTTATTTTCTTTCTTTTTTTTTTGCACCTTTCTATTTGCTAACGCGACGCGCTCCTTTGAACCGTCGTCCAATAGCGAGAATTCACGACGAGTTTTCCATCGTGGTGTTCTCCAATGATGGAGAATTTTCTTATTCAAGATGTGAGATTACCGATTGCGACGGACAAAGTTAATCGTTAAGAAACGCATTGGAGAGTATTTTTTTAAATATTCGTTAATTAGTTTATTAATTAGCGGCGTTAAATATTTTTGCAATTAATCCTCAAATTAAAATTCTGTTAGAATTGAAATTAAATAAAGAATAATTTGTTTTTATATTCCAAAACTTTGAAGTTATGAATTTTTCAATATTCAAATAGATATCAATTTTCTTGCTTGTAATGTCAATAATTTTAAAATATTAATATTTAAAAAATCGAGCGTTTTTAAGATCGTGTATAGAGTGTCGTTTTGATGAACCAGTGTGCTTCCATATCCTTCAAAATAATAAAATGTTTTATCCGTTTCGGATACGATTGCATCCTTCGCTTTTTTTTTCAATTGACGATATTTTGAACCGTCTTTCGATAAAACGATTAATCCAGAAATCGATCGTCGTCTTTATTAGATCAAGCTCCGTATATCATACCGAAAGAATTCGTGACAGTATGCATCTTTTAACAAAAAGTACCGAAACAAAAATTGTAGAGAATTAAATTCTTTTTCAAATGAGAAGAACCGTCAATAGCCGCAAAAACACTTTTTGGTACATTTGAAATTGTTTATTAACTGATTTATTTTAAAATGAAACGAACTACAATAATTTTGATCTCATTTGAAAGACAATTTAATAGCAAACAAAAAATCCTATAAACATGGATCCAAAAATGCTTTCTTAACAAGTTAGTGCCCGAAAACCTCTGAAATCACGATTATTTTTTACATTTTTAGAAAATACTAAAACAGCACAGGCACGCGCTGCGCGCGCGCTTTTATTTATGGATATATTCCAATTTTTAAAATTTTTCTTTTCTAACTTTAACTTTTTCTTTCACAAATTGTCAAAATTCGCATGATTTGACAGTTGCAAATAATACGAATGAAGCAAGTCGCAGCGCACAAGCGAGACAGCCAAAAGGAAAAGAGGCTTCAACGCTTCGATATATTCGAGTTCGAGGTTTCATGCCTTTTTTAGAAAGGGATACGATATGCAAATATTTCGACAAACGGCTGCGAGAAGAATATGCGAATAATGGCACCAATGAACAATTACGCTCGATCACTCTAGACCGTTATTACGATAATGGAAGCTTTCTATCCGCGGATACTTTGTTAGTGAAATGTTGCGATAACGCACGCTAATTGACGCCGCGGTTATAGAGTATTGTTGGATAATTCAATTTCTTTGCTATAATACGAGAAATATCGGTTAAAATTATACTTTTGGAATGCTAGCTAATTTGAGTGAGTGCGATAAAATAACCGGTAAATGATGACATTAGTTTTAAAAAAGATTTGCCTTAATTCCTATATGTTTTTATTTAAAAACATAATTAAATTATATATTTTTTATATTGTCTTGTAAAAATAAATATGAATTTTTGTCATTCTCTTCGATGATTTTATTCGAGAATAACGATTATCGAATATCGAATTTCCGAGTTCGCATTTCACATATAAGACAGCTCTTAAGTCTTTCGTTCTTGTATATACAATGAAGGAAAAAAGATGGAGAAAACGTCTCGCGATTAGTTCGGCTCGTCTGTAAGTCCTATGAATTCCACTCGCGGGATAACGAGACAATAGCGATTTATCATCTCTTGACTACATTGATCTCTCTTGACTTCTATCGCTGTACCAGCAACATGAGAAGAGGCATAAATTCTTTTAACATTCTTCAGTCTTTAATTGCTTCCGTTTTCTTGCCAATTACTCTTTTCGCTTATCTTTCCGCTTTACATAGAGTTTACATTCAGTTTTCCCATCAGCTCGTTAAAAAAAGGAATCGTTAATTATACTCTCGTCGTATTACAATGGTTTCTTATGTAAAAAAAATATTATTATTTATACCGTTAAAAATAATATCAAAAATTGCAATATACAATATATACACATCTGTACAATGCAACATTAAATGTCATAATAACATTCTTGCAAAAATTGAAATACATGTAATAATAAAAGCCATCATCATTATTACTGTCGAGTTTATTATTAATTCTCGTAACAAAATAAAATGATTCTCGTAAATATGTAAAAGCGCCGATGTAAACCCTAAGCATGCAAGATTTAATATCCGTCGTCCTCTTTTTCTCTCTCCCTTTCTTTTTCTTCATACTTTATGCAAGATATGACACATGATCGAGATACAAGAACGAAATTTCACGTAACATGTAGTAAAGTGCAATGTCATATCTGGCAGCATCGCGCATTCGAGAAATTCGGTATCGGAAAAAGCGTCGCGTGCTCGCGGAATTTTGTCACGAACATTACAGAACGCAGATACGTTCTATTTGTCACGTTCGACGCTCGATATTTTGTAAATAAAATCGACTAAAAATTCGAAACACTTATTCCCTTAAACTGAATCAGTGTATTTACTGATTTTCAATGAGAACATTCACTTTATACTCTTTCGTTTTATATTCCATTGTGATTATGACACTAATTGTAAAATTTTATTAAAAAATTAATAATGATCGTACAATATAATATTTGCAACATGTTTGTAACTTTTATTTATTTATTTTGTTGAGTTGCTGTTTTTAGAAAGAAATTCTCACTTATATGTGCATACATATCTCAAATGAAAAAATACTATAATCAGTGTATTCGAACTTATATACATAAAATTGGAAATTAATCTCGAAATCTTTGGCCGGAGAATGTAAGAACGGCGGATATAATTCGCGCACGAGTGAAAACGGTAATTTCGCCGTTCGCAACTCATCGAGCGAACGCACGCGGTCGTTCGTTCGTTATTATCGTATTTCGAGAAAAACGGAGCGGCCACGTGTTCCTGCACAATAATTCCGCGACGCGCATGCAAAATGTCACGCACGCACATATGATCTCTACCACATAATAAATTATAGCATTGCAATTAAGAGGATGCCGGAGCGACGGCCGAACTCCGACGGGTTAGCGCCCTCATCTAAGCGTAACTAAAATTATCGATAATACCGACCGAAATTATCGATAATATCAATAATTTTAGTACCGCTGTTACCAATATTAATATTTCTGCATGTTTTATGCATATTTGAAAGAGAATTGTGTTCATTATGTTGAAATCGGACAACATCGTATATTTCTACTGCTCTATTGCCTCGCACGCATATCTAAGCGTATCTAAGCGTATAGATAACAGTATAACATAGACACGTGTCTGCCTTTATTGCATATTTGAACACAATTGCACACATTACTTAGACTTACAAGTCTTATGGACTTGTGGCGAGACGTTATGGCCCCTAGGGATAATCACTAGCGCCACATGGAGGCGACACCTCCGCCCGATTCCGGAGAGAACGCGAGAGACGACTCTAGGGAGCTTCTTTCCCTTCCTCTCCGAGACCGGGTACTAGACGGATCATCACGCTTCTTGTCCGGCGTAGTATCGCATAAATACCAAAGAATATATCCTACTTCGATTCGTGTATTAAAGTACAAATAAAGTATTGTTACTGTTATACGTAACTTGTGTAATCGATAACCACTACACAAACTGGTGACCCCGACGTGATACGGCGAGCCGAGGTTAGCCTGAACACGTGGAAAGGAAAAAATAAAATTTCGCAATCATGTCGTTGCATCATGTCCCGCCCGACGGACCTGTCGACGCTGCGGATGCAACGACGTCCCACCAACCAACAGGGGACGACCAGCCTAACACGATAGATCCGCACAAGGCAAGGGCGACGGAAACATACGCCGCAGAATTCAGAAGCGTCCGACTACCCACATTCTGGAAGAATAGACCGGGGCTTTGGTTTATACATCTAGAGAGTGAATTCAACGCGTATAGAGTGCGGTCCGACGACGCACGATACAACGCGATCGTTCGGCATCTTGACGAAGAGGTTATGATCGCAGTAGCCGACATACTTGAAGCACCGCCGGTCACAGGTAAATACGATTCCCTTAAAAAGCACCTGATTAAACGATTCACAGACTCTCAAGAGAAACAACTAAGGACCCTGCTACGAGACATAGAGTTAGGAGATAAAAAACCCTCTCAGCTCCTAAGAGAGATGAAGACTTTGGCAGGCACGGAGGCGACCGAAGGGCTATTACGTACATTATGGCTTCAACGGCTGCCAGCACGTATCCAACAATTCCTACTTATTATCGAAGGCACAACAATAAGTAAATTAGCGGAATGCGCTGATAAGTTATGGGAACACCCCACTACGCAAGAAATACAGGCAGTCACGGTCCCGCAAGCTAGTCAGGAAGACCCTGTTAGCCAACTTGCCAAACAGGTGAGCGAACTTACCCTACGCATAGATGAAATGAGTCGAAACGGTTCCAGAAACCACAGAAGCCGTAGCAGACCCCGAACCAGACCCGGCTACAGGTCGCGCTCAAGAACTCCGTCAAATCCAAGTATGTGCTATTACCACAAACGATTCGCCGATAAAGCACGCAAATGCACCACCCCATGTTCCTATCGACCAACTGAAGAGTCGGAAAACAAGCAAGACCGGCGCCAGTAGAAGCCCTGTCCGCCGGACGTCATACATCATCCAGGCTTCATGTCACCGACCGCACTACCGGATGGACATTCTTAATTGACACAGGCGCCGACATATCCATCCTACCAGCCAAATACCTTCCCAAGCTGCCAACACCTACGCAGATGCTTCTTTTTGCGGCAAACGGAGAACGCATCAAGACCTATGGCGAGAAACAACTGACACTAAATCTAGGCTTGCGCCGTCCAATTAAGTGGTTTTTTACACTAGCAGACGTGACGCGACCTGTCATCGGAGCAGATCTCATAAAACACCAAGGACTTATTGTTGACTTACCAGGTAAACAACTAATTGATAAAGTCACCAAATTAACCACACCCGGTTTTAGTAAAGAGATAGCGCATATTTCCACGATGACACTGGACCCGGCCGATGAATATCATCACCTATTGGCTGAATTCCCTGGCATCACTCAACCATTACAAGCATCGCCCACACCGGCCCACGGAGTTTTCCATTACATTGAGACACAAGGACCTCCCGTCTCGTGCCGCCCACGCAGATTACCGGCAGACAAACTTAGAATAGCGAAGGCTGAATTCGCGCAATTGGTGGAAGCCGGAGTTTGCCGACCATCTCGTAGTCCATGGGCATCAGCTTTACATATGGCACCCAAAAAGCAAGCTGGAAATTGGAGACCGTGCGGCGATTACCGCGGTTTAAATGCTATGACGGTCCCAGACCAGTATCCATTACCGCACATACACGATTTCGCCACCAATCTCCATGGAACTAACATTTTCAGTACGATAGATCTAACAAAAGCTTATTATCAGATACCCGTCCACGAACCAGATATCCCAAAAACTGCCGTTACCACGCCGTTTGGGTTATTCGAATTTATAGCAATGCCTTTCGGACTGAGAAATGCCGCCCAGACTTTTCAACGCCTGATGAACAGCATCCTAAAAGACCTTGAATTCTGTTTTTGCTATATAGACGATATATTGGTCGCTTCAACGTCAAAGGAGGAACATCTACAACACCTCCGAATCGTTTTTAAACGCCTACAAGAAGCTAGAATAACAGTCAATCCAGCGAAATGCGTTTTTGGCAAGGAACAGATAGAATTTTTAAGTCATGAGATCACCGGAGACGGCACCAGGCCATCATCCAAACGGGTAAGCACGATTTTAAATTACCAAAAACCTGAAACGATAATCCAACTCCGCAGATTCCTAGGAGTAATCAATTACTACCGCCGCCACCTCAAAAATGCAGCCAAACACCAGGCACCGCTCAATGAATTTTTAAAGGATAGCAAGAAGAACGATAAGCGAGCGGTCCCATGGACACCTGAGGCTATAACTGCTTTTGAACAATGCAAGGAAGAACTTGCACAGGCTACACTTTTAGCACATCCTTCTGAACTTACACCATTTATACTGAAGACCGACGCTTCGGATACAGCTTTAGGAGCAGTTTTGGAACAAGTTAACAACCACCAAAACCGACCCGTAGCATTCTTCTCTAAGAAACTGAGTCCCGCGCAAAAGAAATATAGTGCTTACGATAGAGAGCTTTTAGCAATTTATGAAGCTATTAAATACTTCAAGGATGTAATACAAGGTTACGAAATATTAGTAGAAACTGATCACAAACCTTTAACCTATGCGTTCCAACAACGTCCCGAGAAAGCTTCACCACAACAAGCGAGACAGCTGGACTTGATTGCACAGTTTACAACCAACATTAAACATGTCCCAGGTGAGAAAAACGCAGTCGCGGACACATTATCTCGTATAGACGCAATTGAAACGCCGGTCATCGTGACGACAGAAGAATTAGCCACCGAACAGAGCAACGACGACGAACTCCGCACCATATTAGAAGGAAACACAACATTGCAGCTACAAGAGTTAAACTTACCTGGATCTACGTCACCCCTGTTCTGCGATTGTTCTAGAGGCACCATCCACCCTTACGTCCCCAAAACTCTAAGGAGAAGAATTTTCGACGTCGTACACGGTTTATCACACCCAAGTGCAAGATCGACAAGCCACCAAATTAGGCAAAAGTTCGTGTGGCCCGGGATCAACAAAAACATAACACACTGGACTCGAACCTGCCTTCCGTGCCAGCGTACTAAAATTCAGCGCCACACAAGAAACATACCCAAGAAAATTCCTACACCAGATCAACGTTTTTACCAGATACACCTAGACATTGTCGGACCCCTACCAGAGGTAAGAGGTTATAAATACTGCCTCACTATGATCGACAGGTTTTCCAGATGGCCCGAAGCTATTCCTTTAAAGGAAATCACAGCAGACACCGTCGCTAAAGCTTTTCACAACAACTGGGTAGCACGTTACGGAACACCGGCCATTATAACCACAGATCAGGGCCGACAATTTGAATCTGCCATTTTCCAGGCCCTTACTAAATACTTAGGAGCAAACAAAACGCGAACATCTCCTTACCACCCCGCATCAAACGGGCTGGTAGAGAGATGGCACAGATCCTTGAAGACTGCAATCACCTGCAAGGAACACAGCCACAGATGGGTGGACCTACTACCAGACGTCCTTCTCGGCCTCCGCACATGCTACAAGGAGGACCTTAAATGTTCAACAGCCGAACTGGTCTACGGCACTCCATTAAGACTTCCCGGTGAGTTTTTCGAAAACGGAACCTTTACACAAGAACCAGATATTTTTGTACAGGAACTCCGTAACCGCATGCGTCTAATCAGGCCACAACCCACGGCCCACCAAGGGAAACGCACATCCTTCATGCACCGCCAACTGATGGAATCATCCCACGTTTTCGTCCGAGATGACACTGTAAAAAAGCAGCTACAGCCTGCATACTCAGGACCACACGAGGTAATCAAAAAAATCGACGACAGAGTATTCACTGTACGGATCAATGGCAGAGACGTCAACATATCCACTGAAAGATTAAAACCGGCACACCTACTTCCAGACGGCTCTCCATTACCTACCACAGAAGACATATCACTCGAAGAACCCGTCCACTCCGGTAAACCGGAAAAACACGTGCAATTTACTCACGTGCAGCAAAACACTCGGGGGGGAGTGATGTGGCGAGACGTTATGGCCCCTAAGGATAATCACTAGCGCCACATGGAGGCGACACCTCCGCCCGATTCCGGAGAGAACGCGAGAGACGACTCTAGCTTTTTTTCTCTTCCTCTCCTAGACAGGGTACTAGACGGATAATCACGTTTCTTGTCCGGCGTAGTATCGCATAAATGCCAAAGAATATATCCTACTTCGATTCGTGTATTAAAGTACAAAGTAAAGTATTGTTACTGTTATACGCAACGTGTGTAAATCGATAACCACTACAGACTTATATATATATATATATATATATATATATATATATATATATGTACGTGTGTGTGTGTGTGTGTGTGTGTGTGTGTGTATATATATAAATTTTATAATAATTTATATATATTAATCTAATGTGAAAGATTATAGATAAAGGGAGCCTCACGAGCGAGACTTCGGAACTCTTCGATATTTGTCGTCTCGCTTGCTCCTTCATTCTTTCTCGCTTTCGCTTTTGTCGACTCTCCAGCATCGCGCGGGGATCTTTCCTTATCTACTATATATAAACATCTTATAAAATAAAAATTGAAACTTTCATATTGTATTTTATTAGTATAAAAATAATTATAATGGATTAATGAGATTCTTGCGATTAAAATAACACCAAATATGACATAAATCGGATAATTTTAAATAAAATAAGTAATCATAATTTTAATAACATCATTGATTAAAAATAATCCGATTTATGTCATGTTTCGTGTCATTTTAATCGCAAGAATCTCATTAATCCATTATAATTATTTTTATACAGATGAAATGGAAAATACAAGTTTCACTTTTTATTTAGAAGATGTTTATATTTTGTAGATAAGGAAAGATCCCCGATGCTGAAGAGTCGACAAAAGCGAGAGCGAGAAAGAATAAAGAAGTAAGTGAGATGACAAACATGAAAGAGTTCCGAAGCCTCGCTCGCGTGACTCCTTTTATCTGTAATCTTTCACGTATATATGTCATCTTACTATAGAAAATAAAACTTTTGTATTTCGCATTTTATATATCTGAAAATAATTGTAATGGATTAATTACATTTTTGCGATTAAAATGACACCAAATACGATATAAATCCGATTATTTTAAATGAAATAAGTAATCATAATTTTAATAACGTAACTGATTAAAAATTATCCGATTTATGTCATGTTTAGTATTATTTCAATCGCAAGAATCTCATTAATCTATTAAAATTATTTTGATATCGATAAAATACGAAAAACAGAAATTTTACGAACGATATGTAACCCGAGATATTATAGATAAAGAGAGCCTCGCGAACGAGACTTCGGAACTCTTTGATGTTTGTCATCTCGCTTGCTCCTCGTTCTTTATTGTATTCTTTCATCTCTATTATAATATTCTTTTATTTCTTCGACTTTTATTCTTTCTATATTCTCGTCTTCCTACATAATAATACATTAATTTATTCGTCTTTATTTTATACAACATAAATGAGATATTGTGTATGTCATAAATAGAAAAAGTATTTAATTATGTGTATTTTTGTATGTACATGTGTTGTATTTAACTATAGTTAAATAGAAAAAGAAAATAACTTGTGTATCTTATTTATGATGTATCAAATAAACATAAATAAATAAATTTATTTATTTTCATGTAGGGAGACGAGAATAGAAAGAATAAAAATTGAGCAAATAAAAGAATATAATAATGGGAATAAAAGAATACAATATACAATAATGAACGAGCAGAAAGAAAGAGAGAGAGAGAGAGAGAGAGAGAGAGAGAGAGAGAGAGAGAGAGAAGCGCGAGTGAACGCGTAAGTGAATATGCGAGGAGCATGAAGCTAAGCGATACGTAGTACATAGCGAGCGAGCGATTAGAAAGAGACAGAGCGTATGATCGAGAGAAAAAAGATACTGCAATAATGTTAGTGCGTACATGTATATTACTGTACACGTATGAAAGAGACAAAGGTAGTACGATTATGTCTGTCCTTGTCATGTAAGATTGCAGCTCCGTCTATCGCGACATCACGCAACTAATCTACTGCTCTGTTTTACTCTTGAGCATCCATCTCGTACACACACATATATGCACGAAAATTTTATTTTGCAAAATCTTTTTTATAAAGCTTCTAAACTCACTTCTTTAAGTTCACTTATACTCTTTGATGAAATGCCGAGTGCGGAGTTTACTGATTAGGCACGTGTAGATTACAAATTTGTTATATTAAGTAAATGTTGACGCAGAAGCCGATAACAAAACTGTAATTTTCTCATTTTTTTTAACTTTTCATATGAAATGTTAAACTCCGCACTCCGTTATTATGTGTACCTTAATTGTGGAAAAGGATTTGTTGATATCTATAATCAACAAAAAGATTTTGCAAAATAAAGAATATTCGCGTTCTGTCGGTAATCCGGCATCCTCTTAAGAAGGAAGTTCACGAAAGTCACGAAAGTTATGATGATACAAATTTATTATTAGTAATAAATATCGTGAAAAATTAATCAATATAGAACAGAGGAATAAACTTTTAGATTATTGATTTTGAATTTCGAAGATTATGCGATGTATTATTTGTTCTGTTTTGGCCGACGCATCCGGAAAACCTAAGCTCCGAGTAGTAGTAGATTTTCTGAAGTTAAACGACTTAACAATAGGCGATTCATTTCCACTGCCCAATATCACCGATATACTGGACCAGCTAGGAAACGCTAAATATTTTACTACACTAGACTTAGCGTCAGGATATCACCAGATACCGATATCTGAGCAAGATAAACAAAAGACAGCTTTTTCAACGCCCTACGGACACTATGAATTTAATAGAATGCCGTTTGGATTGAAAAATGCGCCAGCAACATTCTAGAGACTGATGAATTCAATTCTAACCGGAATGCAAGGACTTAAATGTCTAGTTTATTTAGACGACATATACGGATCGAGCCTAGAGGACCACAATAGAAGACTCAAGGAAGTACTATAGAGACTCCGAGAAAATAATCTAAAATTGCAACCAGATAAATGCGAGTTTTTGCGCAAAGAAGTAATTTATCTAGGTCACATTATTTCGGAGAATGGAATATCTCCGGACCCGTCAAAGTTAACGGCAATAAAAGAATTTCCGATGCCAAAGAAAGTAAAAGATATACAATCTTTCATAGGACTAGCCGGATATTACAGAAAATTCATAGAACATTTTTCAAAAATAGTCAAGCCACTAACGAAATTAACAAAGAAAACGGAAAAATTCGAGTGGACAATGGAACAGCAAAATGCTTTTGAAATATTAAAAGAAAAATTAATGACTGCGCCAGTGCTAACGTATCCAGATTTTAATCAAGAATTCATAGTGACCACCGATACTTCCAACTATGCAATCGGAGCAGTATTGTCACAAGGAAAAGTAGGTAATGACCGACCAATTGCTTACGCCAGCACAGTTTTATCGCGAGCGGAGCAGAATTACAATACAACCGAGAAAGAATTAGTGGCAATTGTATGGGCTGTAAAACATTTTAGGCCATACATATACGGTACGAAATTTAAAATCGTAACCGACCACAAACCATTAATCTGGTTATTTAATGTGAATGATCCCGGATCAAGATTAATCCGATGGAGATTAAAACTCGAAGAATATGATTATGAAATCATCCATAAGGTCGGACGAGCGAACGCGAATGCTGATGCACTGAGCCGCAATGTAATTAGAGAAATGCATAAAACAGAAGAGGAAAAACGAGAAATCCTCACAATAGAAGAAGAAACACCGACGAAGAAAAAATATACACAGAGAAAGACAAGAAACAGATATTATATGAATATCATGATGCACCCACAGGAGGACATCAAGGAGTTGAACGCACGATAAAAAGAATCCGCCTAAATTATAATTGGCCAGGAATAACGAAAGATGTAGAAAAATACATCGCAAAATGCAAATTGTGCCAGAAAAATAAATCATCGCGAAAAAATAAAGTACCGTTGTAACGCGGTTACTTTTCGCGTGGATGAGCTCGGTCGGGATCAGGGCTCGTGAAAAGGTGAGACACACGAAAGATTTGGTTAACAGGTATTGTCTTTATTTGCCTCTTTCGGCAATGGTCGATTTACAATAGTGAGCGCGCGGCGGATGATGCGATGCGCTAGATGCAATGCACGTTCGTTGTTCGGTGCGCGATGTTCGATATATCGAACCGCTTATAATATTCGTAAAACCGTGTTTATTTTGACGGCACGCGAAACGCGCAAGAAATCGGGCGCGGTCGTTCGGCGCGTGTTTATTTTGACGGCGCGCGAGACGCACAAGAAATTGGGCGCGATCGGTCGACGCGTGTACGGCAATGCCGTGTTTATTTTGACGGCGCGCGGAATATAATGGAATGATAGGTATTTCGGCGCGGTGATTATAATTCGCAAGTATAAAATTTGTTTTGATCGTTGTCGCGGGATTAATCGCGTATTTCCAGTGGTAGGGGAATGCGAGCGAAGATCGAGTACCCTCGACCGGGCGGAGAACTCTCCGTCCCTGCTTCCGTTCGCGGAGTTGAGGATAGCATGGCGGAGTCGAGAAAACTCGACGGGGCAGCGAACTCGCAAACCCACGGTCCGGCTGGCTGGAGCGGTCGGATGATAGACCGTAATCTAGGAGAGCGGCGAACACTCCGCTCTCGTCGAGTTAGTCGGATTTGTATCAGGAGTTCGGAGACTGCACGGAAACCGAGAATGCTCGGCGGAGGCTGCGAACACGTCAACCTCACGTTCCGTCGTTGCTGCGAATTTCAGGATCGGTTCTGGTATCTCGGAGCGTATTGCTCGAGCGGATTCAGGAATCGTTCTGGTCTCCAGATGCCGAAATGCTGTCTTTTTATACCCGAGCGTCTATCGGTAATTGCGTCGTTCACCCCCGGGTGGGGATAACGACGCGTTGTTTTCGGCGGGTAATTACGGTAAACGCGTCGCTTCCCCTGGGCGAAACGACGCGGCGTTTCGGCGGGTGACGCTCGGGATCTTCCGGCAGCGTTCGGCTGTGCTCGGGCTTCGGCGTAACGATGGCCGTATAACGGCCGTATGGTTGTTTATCACAACCGCGGTGATTTAAGTCTTAAAAAAGGGCGCTCGGCGCCTCTGCCACTGCCCGGCTGGTGTTCGCCGGGCGGCAGACTTCCGGCTGGCTACGTGCCGGGTAACGATGGGGAGTGCATCGTTACACCGTTAATAATCACAGATACGCCTACTAAACCTTTCGAAAAATGCGCGTTAGATATTGTAGGACCGTTAACAGTTACAACAAACGGAAATAAATATCTCTTAACATTCCAAGACAATTTAACGAAATTCAGGAAAGCAATACCGATTCCAAACCAAGAAACGAACACGGCAGCAGAGAATTTGTTACAAAAATTGTACTTGAACACGGAATACCGGAAAAAATTTTAACGGATCAAGGCACAAATTTCCTTAGCGAAATATTTAAAAATACATGTAAATTACTAAAAATAAATAAAATACAGACAACTGCCTATCATCCGGAAAGTAGTGGCGGGTTAGAACGATCGCATCGAGCATTAGCGGAATATTTAAGACACTACATAAACGAAGATCAGACTGACTGGGACGAATGGATACCGTTAGCAATGTTTACATATAATACGACGCCACATACAGTATACACCCTTCGAATTAGTGTACGGGCACCAAGCGGATCTACCTACGTCACTGACGAGACCGCCTAAACCGACATATAATTACGACGATTACGCGCAAGAATTGAAAGAAAGATTAAGGGCAACGAGTCAGCTCGCAAAAGAGCATATTAAAGACGAAAAAACTAAAGCCAAAAAACAGTACGACAGAAGTACTAAAGAAATAAAATTTAAAGTCGGCTACAAGGTATTAGTACACGACGAGACGCTCCGACGCGGACGATCCAAGAAACTTGAATCCGTATGGACTGGACCGTAGGTAATAATCGAGAAAAATTCGGACGTGAATTATACAATTTGGAAAGGAAGAAAAGCGGTGCGCATGCATACAAATAAATTAAAACAATTTATAGAAAATTAAAATACGACGATTTGCAAAACACTAACGACAAATTTTTTATGCAAAAAAAAAATTCGTATATTCTATAGCCAAGCGGAATAACCACAGTTATTATAATAATATTAATAATTTATACAATTATAAAAAATAAAAAGAAATATACAAAACGACCGTCAGTCAGGATATACGAAGAAAACGAACCACGTATATACGGATTCCCAAGACCCATACTAAAACGTAGTTTAAGCACACGATTTTAGAATAAGAAACGATTATATTCATATTATATACGGGGAAAATATTGTACATTAGAACAAGAAGAAATTTTGTTTTGCGAAAAATGTCACTTTTACACCTCCGTTTTTCTTTTTCTTACGGGGGAGGGATGTTATAGCCCGAACAGGCTATACACGAATTATTAAATATATTATTCTAAATACATATTATTTTATATGATTGCTTAACGTGTAACGCGAATACAAATCACGTTACGAGCGTTGACCGAACAACGCGCTGACAACGCGAGCCACGCGCGAAGCCCGAGCGACCGTGCAATCATTTCATTGCGAAAACGCGGAAATCAGGGCAAGCGGAAGAAGGACATTGCGAAAATGCAACGTAGAAGTCCTACTTAAAAGCGAAATAAAAAAGAATAAAGAAATTGCGAAAGTGCAAGCAAAGAAGTCCTACTTAGAACTTCTTAGCTTGCATCCGGATATTGCCAAAATCAAGTGTCACGACACGCAGCCTTGTCGCTAAACGACCCCCTCCCGGGAAGCCAAGGGGAGTTAATAAAAAGGCCCACCCCTAACGAACGGCGGGCAGTCTTTACCATTAATATTACGCGGGCAGTAATATTCTATATCAATAATTTACATAACGCGCGCAACCTTTATTCCTTTACGCGAGTAATATCGCTAACAGCTGCGAGTGTCAAAGCGAGTGTCAATAATTATTATAATATTGAATAGCCACGCAGTCGGCAGAAATATACACGAAGAAGCGAGAGGCGAGTCTCGAGACCGAATCTCGACTCTAGACACGCGCCCGTTAAGATATCCGCTATCGCGATACGTGACGCGAGTTAATGTGCGGGAACTGTGTAATTAAGCCAATTGACGAATAAAGCAGATATATATATTTATTTCAACTACAAAAGTGTCTCTATCATCAATAACCTCCGTGAGCTACTCAGACGAAGCCCGAATTCCCAAATTCCTCCCGGCAAACGATCCTAACTACCGTGCCTCTCCGGAAGCATAACATATCGATATACAGGGTGATTCAAAACAACCTTCTGTCCTTACAATGTCATATACTTGACACTATTCTAAGACGACTTTTCCTTTGCCAAAATTTTTTTCGAGACTTAGTTTTTAAATTATAAGCCAAAATAGTTAACGAATTACGGGCCGCGTACGCGAGGCAAGCAGGGGTGGCGCAACTCACCGTCCGATGCTGGTGATTACGTGAGGCGCTCGCTGCGATCAACTGTTTGTTACATACGATGGGGTGTATGTGTGAGAGAGAACGTATACGCATATATACACACATACACATTCTCTCTCTCTCTTTCTCTTTTACACCCATCGCGTGTAGCAACCAGCTGATCGCACACACGCACTCTCTTTCTCTCTGTCTTTGTCTCTCTCTTTTATATCCATCGCGTATAGCAAACAGCTGATCGCACACACGCACTCTCTTTCTCTCTCACTCTCTCTCTGTCTTTCTCTTTTACATCTATCGCGTGTAGCAAACAGTTGATCGCACACATGCACTCTGTCTGTCTCTCTCTCTCTTTCTCTCTCACACACTAATTCTTACCTTTTATGTAGTAATTCGTTGCCCTCATACGACTCAATAAGTAATACTTCCGTATGATAGAACGAGTAACTAGCAAACTTTTTTCACTCATAAATTGTACCACTTATCGAACTTTTACGAATTAATCTACGCACTTTATCGATAAATTGAATTTATTAACGATTATAACGGTTAATCACAATCTACCGATTACTAATTTAGTATATATTTTAATAAAAAAAAAATTAATTTGTATATTTAAATGTATTAAATTTATTAGAGGAATTCGGCAAGAATTATATTAATTATTAATAAGATTAAATTCACCTGTTTAATAAAAACATGGTTTTATGATTATATTTTAAGATTTATTCTGCTCAATGATAAATATATTATTAAATAGCCGCAGTATTTTGACTGTGCAAAGGTAGCATAATCAATTGTTTTTTAATTGAGAGCTGGGATGAAGGAATGAATGAAATTTAAACTGTCTTTAATAAAAAATTAAAATTTAAATTTTAAGTAAAAATGCTTAAATATTATTATGGGACGAGAAGACCCTATACAATTTTATATGTGAGCTAATAATATGATTTAAGTATTAGATTTATTATTAATTATATATTTTATTGGGAGGATAATTAAATTAAATGAACTTTATTATATATATATATATATATATACATACATGTATAAATTTGTTTTATATTAGTACATTAATTTATGAAAAAATGAATAAATTTATATTAAATTTATATAAAAATTAATTACCTTAGGGATAACAGCGTTATATTTTTTGAAAGATCTTATTGAAAAAAATGTTTGCGACCTCGATGTTGAATTAAAATAAAAATTAAATGAAGAAGTTTAATATTTTAGTCTGTTCGACTATTAAAATTTTACATGATTTGAGTTAAGATCGGTGTGAGCCAGATCGGTTTCTATCTATAATTAATTTTATAGAATAATTTTGTACGAAAGGACTAATTATTTAAAATTATTTTTATTGAAAATTTTTGGGTTTGAGTTAAATTAAAATTTTAAAATTAATAATTATTTGATTTAATTTAATTAAATAAATATTTTTAATATTAAAAATTACTTTGGCAGATAAGTGCGTTAAATTTAGAATTTGATATATATATATATATAATTTATTTATTATCAGATATATAAGTAATAATTTTTAATGGATTTTATTGATATATTAAGTTTAATATTTTAAATTTATTGATTTTATTAATAGTATTGTTAATAGGTATCGCTTTTTTAACTTTGTTAGAGCGGAAGATTTTAGGATATGTTCAGATTCGTAAGGGGCCTAATAAGGCAGGGATTTTAGGTATTATTCAACCATTAAGTGATGCTATAAAATTAGTTAATAAAGAGTTATTTTATATTTATAAATCTAATTATAATTTATTTTATTTATGTCCAGTTTTTAGAATGATAATTATATTTATAATATGAATATTATATCCTTATGTTACTAATATATATTTTTTAAATTATTCTTTATTATTAATGATTTTATTTATATCTATTGGGGGGTATGTTGTAATTTTTATGGGATGATCTTCAAATTCTATTTATTCAATAATAGGGTCAGTGCGATCTATCTCTCAGATGTTGTCTTATGAGGTTAGATTTATTTTAATTATTTTAGTTTTGATAATTTTGAGGGAGAGGTATTCTTTTTTAGATTTCATAAAATTTCAGATTTATGTATGATATTTATTTATTTTATATCCGTTATTTTTTATATATTTTATTAGTATTTTAGTAGAATTAAATCGTAGGCCTATAGATTTTATTGAGGGTGAGTCGGAGCTTGTTTCTGGGTTTAATATTGAATATTTTAGGGGGGGGTTTACTTTGATTTTCTTAGCTGAGTATGGGATAATTATTTTTTTTAGGTTCATAGGAGTTTTATTATTTACTGATTTATTAAAATATTCAGTAATTTATGTATTTTTATTTGTAATTGTTATAGTATGTTTAGTAATTTTTATACGGGGCTTATTGCCTCGAATACGGTATGATGAATTAATGTATTTGTGTTGAAAAATTATTCTACCTGTGATTTTAATATATATATTATTAATTATTAGGTTTAAATTTTTTTTAATATTAATTATTTAAGTTTCATGCGTAAAAGTTAATAGAAAGTTCAATATTTCTTTAATATGTTTTCAAAACATAGACTTTAATTTCAAGATCATTAACTATAGTTTTGTTTAATTAAATAAAGTATTTAAAAATTAATTTATTTCATATTTTTATAGTCATGGAGAAGAGTAAAAAATATATAAAATATGTAATTGATATAATTTGACTGATTAAAATAAAAGGGGGTTCGATTGTTTGGGCTCCTGCTCAAGTTAAAATAATAAATGTATTTATAAATATTCAATATATAAATTGATTAATCGGATAATATGTAAGTGAATTAAATTTAGTGTTAATTAATGGTAGAAAATATAGGATAATAATTGAAGATATTAGGGCAATTACTCCTCCTAATTTGTTTGGGATAGATCGTAGAATTGCATATGCGAATAGAAAGTACCATTCAGGTTGGATATGAATAGGGGTAATTATAGGGTTTGCTGGTGTGAAGTTATCTGGGTCACTAAATATATAAGGGTACTGTATATTTAATGTTATAAATAAAAATAAAAAAATTGTGAATGTTAAGGAGTCTTTTATCGTAAAATAATTATGGAATGGAATTTTATTTAAGTTTCTATTAATTCCTAGGGGATTTGATGAGCCAGTTTCGTGGAGATAAAATAAATGTAATATAACTATTATTGATATAATAAATGGTAAGATAAAGTGTATGGAGTAAAATCGGTTAAGAGTAGCATTATTAATAGAGAATCCTCCTCAAATTCATTGAACTATTAAATTTCCGATGTAAGGGATTGTAGATATTAGGTTAGTAATTACTGTGGCCCCTCAAAATGATATTTGTCCTCATGGAAGAACGTATCCTAGGAAAGCAGTAGCTATAGATATTAAATAAATTCTTACTCCGATTAATCAAGTGTTGTTTAATTTATATGATATATAGTAAAGATTTCGCCTAATATGAGTATATATACAAATAAAAAATAATGAGGCACCATTAATGTGGATATTATGAATTAATCAGCCTAGTTTAACATTTTGAATAATGTGGATAATACTAAAAAAAGCTATATTTGTGTTTGGACAATAATGAATTGATAATATAAATCCTCTTATTAATTGAATTAATAAAAATATTCCTAATAGAGATCCGAAATTTTAATCAATAAGAAATATTTATTGGGGATGGAAGATTAATTAAAGATATTTTTAAAAAATTTATTAAATTTTTATTCATATGTTATAATTAATTAATTTTACGTATAGAAATTGATTTTAATGAACAAATTTTAATAATAGAAAATAGGGTTATTAGTAAATAAAATATTGATCTAATAGTTAAATTATTTAATGGATATTCATATAAGTATAAAATATTTTGAAAGTTTATTTCATTAAATTTTATTATATAATTAGACTCTAAAAAATTATGTTTTTTAATTAATGAATAAATAAAATTTAATTTATAATTTAATAGTCAAAAAATCATAGAATTAAATAAGTAATATATTATAATAAATTTATTAATTTTAAAATTAGTTTGTTCATTAGAAATTAAGCTTGAAAAATATATAAAAATAATTATTAATCCACTAATTATAATTAAAAATAATATAATTGAGTATAAATAATTATTCTTTCATATAGATATATGTATGCAAATAATAAATCTATAAATTAAAGTAGTAATAATAATTATAATTGGGTGTATAATTATAATATTTGTTGATAAAATTATTAAAATTCTAAATATCATACTTATAAAAAAAAAATTAATTGTATATAATTCTTTGTTCATATTAAATTTATAATATATTTTATTTTTCAGAAAATAGTTTAATAATAAGAGAATATTAATTTTGGAGATTAGAGGTATAATTTTAAATTATTTTTTTGAATATTTTCATAAACTAATAATTTTTGGTTAAAATATTTTTAATTTACAAAATTAATGTTTTTAATAAACTATATAAGTTAGGCATTATTTGTTATTAAAGAATAGGGAGGGGGAGGGTAGGTATTTTATAATGAGTAATTAATTAAATTATATTTTAATTAATTAATTATATTAAATTAATATTGATATTTTAATTTATAGATATATATATATAATTATTTTATTTATATTAATTTTTATATATAAATTTATATTGGTAGTTTTAATAGTAGTAGAGTTAATAATTTTAAATTTATCGTTAGTAATAATTATTCTTTTTAGATTGTTAAATTTAGAAGTTTTTATAGTTTATTATTTAGTTTTTAGGGTTTGTGAGGGGGTCTTAGGATTGGCTTTATTAGTCTTAATTGTTCGGTTTCATGGTAATGAATTATATTATACATTTAATATAAAAAAATTTTAAGTATATATATATATATATATATATATATATATATATATATATATATATATATATATATATGATATGATATGATATGATAAAATTTTTATTTGTAATAGTATTTATGTTTTTAATAATTATAAAAAATACTAAAATTATATTTTATTATAATATTTGTTTTATTATAAGATTTTTTTTTTTATTTAATTATATATATAAAGATATAATTTGAATTAAGGTAGGTTTATTGTTTGGTCATGATTTTTTTTCATTTTATATATTAATATTAAGTATGTGAATTTTAGGATTAATATTTATAGTTATTAATAAAGAAGATAAAATTTTTAATAAAATTTATTTAAAAAAATTATTAATATTTATATTTATAGTAAGAATTTTATTGATGTTTTTTTCAAGAATAAATTTAATTGTATTTTATTTAATGTTTGAATTAAGATTAATTCCTACTTTTATTATAATTATATATTGAGGTATAAATTTTGAACGTTTAAAAGCTTCGTATTATTTATTAATATATACAATATTTATTTCATTGCCTTTATTAGTTTATATTATAAAATTATTAAAATTAAATGGATCGTTAGATTTAAATTTATTAATTATATTTATAAATTTTAATATTAATTTTTTAGATTATATAATTTTATTTATAGCATTTTTTATTAAATTACCAATTTATTTATTTCATATTTGACTCCCCAAGGCTCATGTTGAGGCCCCAGTTTATGGGTCCATAATTTTAGCTTCTGTATTATTGAAACTAGGTAGGTACGGAATTTTACGATTTATAGAAATATTTTTTAAATCTAGAATTAAATTTAATTATTTAATTATTAGAGTGGGGAGGGTTGGTGGATTATTAGTTAGATTAATTTGTTTAATTCAAATTGATATAAAAAGTCTTGTTGCTTATTCGTCAGTGGTTCATATAAATATTTTAATATGTTCTATATTAACTTTAATAAAAATAGGGCTTATTAGTTCATACATTTTAATAATTTCTCATGGTCTTTGTTCATCCGGATTATTTTTTATAGTAAATTTATATTATGAACGATCTAATAGACGATTAATATTTTTTAATAAAGGAATATTAAATATTTTGCCTTCATTAAGGGTTTTTTGATTTTTTTTATGTTCTGCAAATTTTTCTTTTCCATTTTCATTAAATTTTATTAGGGAGATTTGTGTAATTATAGTTTTAGTAGGATGAGATTTATGTATAATAGTTTATTTGATAATTATTTGTTTTTTTAGAAGTTCTTATTCATTATATTTATATTCTTACATTCAGCATGGATATGTCTATTCTGAAAATAAATTTATAGGAATTTATTTAAAAGATTATTTAATTTTATTAATTCATATTAGACCATTAATTTTAATAATTTTTAATTTAAATTTAATATATTAATTAATTTAAGTAGTTTATAAATATATAAAATATTAATTTGTGGAATTAAAGAAATTTTTTTATCTTAAATAATTAATAATTTAATAATTTATACATTTTTTATATTTAAAATATCTATTTTATTATTTTATCTAGGGTTTTATTTTTATTTTATGGATTTGGGCGTTATAATAGAGTGAATATTGTTCAATTTTAATTCAATTAACATAGAATTTTATATAATATTTGATTGATTATCTTGTTTATTTATTAGGGTAGTAATGTTAATTTCTTCAATAATTATACTGTATAGAATAATTTATATAAAAGAAGAGATTCATATTGATCGGTTTGCTGGGCTATTAATTTTATTTATTCTATCAATAGTTATAATAATTATTAGACCAAATTTGATTAGAATTTTATTTGGGTGAGATGGTTTAGGGCTTATTTCATATTGTTTAGTAATTTTTTATCAAAATTATAGGTCTTATAATTCAGGTATAATTACAGTTTTATGTAATCGAATTGGAGATATTGGGTTACTGATAGCTATTGGGTTAATATATATTTATGGGAGGTGGAGAATTTATTTTATGAGTAAATCTAATAAATTAATTTTAATGATGATTTTGTTAGCTTTGATTACTAAAAGCGCCCAAATTCCTTTTTCAGTTTGATTACCCTTAGCTATAGCCGCCCCTACCCCTGTTTCTGCCTTAGTTCATTCTTCTACGTTAGTAACTGCGGGTGTGTATTTGTTAATTCGGTTTAATAAGATTTTTATAAATAGAATATTTGATAAGATTATATTATATGTGTCAATTTTTACTATATTTATGTCTGGGATAATGGCAAATTTTGAGAATGATTTAAAAAAGATTATTGCTTTGTCAACTTTAAGACAGTTGGGTTTTATAATGATAATTCTGAGCCTGGGTTTAAATTATTTATCATTTTATCATTTATTAACTCACGCAATTTTTAAATCATTATTATTTATATGTGCAGGAATTATAATTCATTTAATGAACAATAATCAAGATATTCGATTTTGTGGTAATTTAAATGAATTTATTCCTTTTACTATATTGAGTTTTTATATTTCAATAATATCTTTAAGGGGGTTTCCGTTTATAGCAGGATTTTATTCTAAGGACTTAATTATAGAGTCTGTTTACTTAATAAATATTAATATTTTTTTATTAGTAATGGTAGTGGTGTCTATCTCCTTGACTATTTCTTATTCTTGTCGATTATTTTATTACATTTATTTTAATGAAAATATCAGAATATGTAGGTTTAATAATTATAAAGAGAGAAAATTAATAAATTTTTCTATAATTATTTTAATAATTTTAAGCTTAGTAAGAGGGTCATTATTAAGATGGATATTTTTTTTTGATAGATTTTTTATATTATTGAAAATTAATATTAAATTAGTTACTATAGTTATATTATTATTAGGTATTTTATTAAGGAATATAATATATTTAAAAAATTTAATAAGTTTGTATCTATATAGATTTTTTTTTAGATCTATATGATTTTTGAATTATATATTTTTTTTAATTTATAAACCATTTTTTAATTTTGGTAACAATATTTATGATGTAGATAAAAGATGGGTGGAATTTTCTAATAAAGAATTAGTTTTAAGTTTAGTTAAAGAGATTAGATTAATTTATGTAAATTATTATAAGATTTTTATATTTATTTTAATTGTTATTTATTTATTAATAATAATTTTTATAATTATATAAAGCAAATAAATATTTATATTAAATTATATTAATATTTAAAATTATTTATATAGCTTATTTTAAAGTTTAATATTGAAGATATTAAGAAGATAAATTTAATTTATTTGTAAATATAATTAATATTTATTTATAAATAATAAATAAATAATATTATTTTTATAATGAAAATATAATGTTTTATTTAAACTATATAAATTAATTTCATTAAATAAATATTTAAATTATTATTATTATTATTATTATTTAAAATTTGAGGTATTGATTTATTAATATGTTTAAGAAATAAAATGAGATTTTCATTTTTATTGAATTAGAAGTTCAATTTTACTTATTTCATGTTATTTTTATATTTATATTAATAGGAATATCTAATATATTCATTATAATTATTAACAATAATTAACCTCTTTTTGGTTTCAATTAATTTAAGTTAAATTATGAGGTTTCTTTTAGATCATTAATATAATAATCTATATTTAAGTCGAAATTAAGTGTAAAATTTACTTTAAAAGATTTACATTATTTTTGAGATTTATATAATATTATTTAATATAATTTTTAAATGCAATTTAAATGTTATTAATTAACTAAAATCCTAATGTATATAGTGCTAATTAATTATTTTCAATCTAAGGATCTTTCTAAATATTCAATAGTTAAGCCAATAATTAGAATAATTAGAAATAGAGATGACGATATAAATATAATTTTATTTGCGTAAAAAAATATATAGATTAATGGTATTAATAAAGTGATTTCAATATCAAAAATTAAAAAAATTAAACTAATTAAAAAAAATTGAATTTTAAATGGTAGGCGAGATTTGGAAATTGGGTCAAATCCACATTCAAATGGGGATATTTTTTCACGATTTATAATTATTTTTAATGAAACTGAAAAGTTTAATAATAAAATTATTATTGGCAATATAATAAATATCAGGGATATAATTAATATAGATAGAATTATTTATATTAACATTTTATAAGTTAATTTTTTTAATTGGAAATTAAATGTAATTTTATATACTATGTAAATTTATAAAAATTATTAAAATTTTAATATAAAAATATTAGTATCTTCATCAGTAGACTGAGATATATAGAAATAGTCAAATTACATCAACAAAGTGTCAATATCATGATGCTGCCTCGAATCCAAAATGATGATTTTTACTAAAATGTAGTAAATTTGTTCGAATTAAACAAATTATTAAAAATAGTGTTCCAATAATTACATGTAATCCATGAAATCCTGTAGATATAAAGAATGTTGATCCGTAAATTGAATCTGATATAGAAAAAGGAGATTCATAATATTCAATTATTTGAATTGAGGTAAAATAAATTCCTAAAATAATTGTTAAAGTTAGTCTTTTAATACATTCAATGAAATTTTTATTTAATATTGAATGGTGGGATCATGTAATAGTTATTCCTGAAGAAATTAAAATAATTGTGTTTATTAATGGGATATCGAAAGGATTGAAAGGTTTGATACCTTTTGGGGGTCATAATTGTCTAATTTCTAATGAGGGGGATAAAGATGAGTGAAAATAAGCTCAGAAAAAGGAGATAAAAAAGAAGATTTCGGAGATAATAAAAAGAATTATTCCTATTTGTAGTATTTTAATAATTATTATAGTATGTAATCCTTGGAAAGTGGACTCTCGGATTACATCTCGCCATCATTGATATGCACATAATAAGGTGCAAGGTATTGAAATATAAATTAAATAATTTATTTTATTAAATCATATAATTATAGAAATTATATTGTTAAATAATCTAAAAGAGGTTAAAATAGGTCAAGGACTAACAGAGACTAGGTGAAAGGTATGATTTTGATATATTTTTGTCATAGATATTTATATAGGATTAATAAAATTGGGTTAATTTGTTTAATTTATATATTAAATTTCTCTTCTATATAATGTTGATAGGATTGAAAATACATAGGCTTGAATGATAGAAACTGAAATTTCTAAAATTAAAAGCATTAGTTGGGAAGTTAATATTATTATAAAAATTAATTTATTGTTGATAATTTCCCCAGAAGACCCTAGAAGAGATAATAATAAATGGCCCGCAATTATATTAGCGGTTAGACGGATAGCCAGGGTTAGGGGGCGAATAATTAAGCTAATTGATTCAATAATTACCATAAAAGGTATAAGTATAAATGGGGTTCTCTGAGGTGTTAAATGGGCTAATATGATGTTTAAATAATTATGTATTCTATATATGATTATAGAAATTCATAAAGTTAGGGATAATGATAAACAGAAATTAAATTGTCTAGAAATTGTAAAAACATAAGGAAATAATCCTATAATGTTAGAAATAATAATTAATGAAAATAATCTTAATAAAATAATTAAATTTGAATATGAATAATTAATTAAAATTTTAAATTCTTTGAATAAAAAAATTAATAGTAGATTTCATATTATAATGTATCGAGATGGAACTAATCAAAATGGGAAAGGAAGTGTGAATAGAATAATTAGTATTCTTATTCAATTTAAAGATAAAGATATTCTAGTTGAGGGGTCAAAAATAGAAAATAAATTTGTTATCACTTTCAAGTTCATTTAACATTTTTAGTAATTATATTTAATGAGTTTAAATTTACAGGTATATAAATATAGTAAATTATTATTAAAGTAATAAATAAGTTTGATAATGACAGTAATAAAATTAATATTCATATTATGGGTATTATATGAGGGATAAAAGAATATTTTTTAAATAAAATATTTTTAAATTGACAATTTAATGTTATTGAAATTAAACTAATTCTTTCATTAAAAATAGATGTTAATCTATTATAATTGATTTAAAAAATCAAAACTTACAAAAATTCAGTCATTTAATGAATATAAAATTTTTTGATTTAAATTTTATAAATTATTATTAATTAAATATATTATTCAATTTTTGAAATAATTAAAATTAGTTGATTCAATTACAATTGGTATAAATCTATGATTTATACCACAAATTTCAGAACATTGACCAAAAAATAATCCTGGTCGATTTATGATTAGTATAGATTGATTTAAGCGACCAGGGGTTGAATCTATTTTGATTCCTAGTGATGGGATAGTTCAAGAGTGAATTACGTCTATAGAGGTTGTTAGCAAGCGGATAGGGTAATTAAATGGAATAATGCAACGATTATCCACTTCTAATAAGTTAAATTCATTAATTTTAAGTTCGTTAGTTGGAATTATGAAAGAATCAAATTTAATTTCTGAGAAATCAGAATATTCGTATCTTCAGTATCATTGATGGCTAATAGCTTTAATAGTAATTTTTCTTGAGTATATTTCATCTGTTAGGTATAAAATTTTAATTGATGGTATGGCAATAAAAATTAAAATTAATATTGGAACGATAGTTCAGATTAGTTCGATTATATTTCCTTGGAGTAAGAATCGGTTAGTAAATTTATTGAATATTAAAATTAGTAGAATAATAAGAATTAATAAAGTAATAAAAATTAAAATTATTATAGTAAAGTCATGGAATAAAATTATTATATCATATGTTGGGGAATTAGAATTTTGTAAAGTTAAAAGTCATGTATTAATTTTTAATAAAAGAATAAAACTTTATTTATGGAATTTAAATCCATTGCACTTGATCTGCCATATTAAAATTTTATAAATTTAATTAAATAGATGGAATTTCAGAGTATCTATGATTCATTGGAGGATATGAATTTAATCATTCTAGCGAAGAATTTAAGAAGAATAAATTTAAAATTATTCGTTTAGATGATAATGATTCTCAAATAATAAATATTAAAAAAATTATTCTAATAATAGAAATAAAAGATCCTATTGATGATAAAATATTTCAAGAAAGATAATTATCTGGATATTCTGAGTATCGACGAGGTATTCCTCTTAGACCTAAAAAATGTTGGGGAAAAAAAGTTAAATTTACACCAATAAATATAGAAATAAATTGAATATTTAACATAAAGTTATTTAAGGATAAACCAGTTATTAGAGGGAATCAGTGGATTAATCCTGCTATGATTGCAAATACAGCTCCTATAGAAAGTACATAATGAAAATGTGCTACTACATAGTATGTATCATGAAGCACAATATCAATCGAAGAGTTAGAAAGTATTACTCCAGTTAGACCTCCTATGGTAAATAAAAAAATAAATCCGATGACTCATCAAAGTGATGGATTATTGTTTATTTTTGTTCCATGCAAGGTTGTGATTCACCTAAAAATTTTAATTCCGGTGGGGATAGCAATGATTATAGTTGCGGAAGTAAAGTAAGCTCGAGTGTCAACATCTAGTCCAATTGTAAATATATGGTGTGCTCAAACAACAAATCCTAAAAATCCAATAGCTATAAGAGCATAAATTATACCTAATGTTCCGAAGGTTTCTTTTTTTCCTCTTTCATTTATAATAATGTGAGAAATTAGTCCGAATCCTGGGAGAATTAAGATATAAACTTCTGGGTGCCCAAAGAATCAAAATAAGTGTTGGTAAAGAATTGGATCTCCCCCAGGATTTCCCCCAAAGGATCTCCCCTGAAGGATCAAAAAATGAAGTATTAATATTACGATCTGTTAATAATATAGTGATTGCTCCTGCTAGAACAGGTAATGATAAAAGAAGTAAAATTGCAGTGATTAAAATTGATCATACTAATAGGGGAATTTTATCAATAGAAATGTTTTTATGGTGTATATTTATAATTGTTGAGATGAAATTAATTGCTCCTATAATTGAGGATATACCTGCAATATGTAGGGAGAAAATAGTTAGATCTACAGAAGGACCGCTATGAAAAATATTGGATGCTAGAGGAGGATAAATTGTTCATCCTGTTCCTGTTCCTTCATTAATAAAATTTCTTAAAAGTAAAAGGGTTAAAGAGGGGGGTAATAGTCAAAATCTTATATTATTTATTCGTGGATAGGCTATATCTGGGGCTCCAAGTATTAAAGGAATTAAGAAATTTCCGAATCCTCCAATCATAAATGGTATTACTATAAAAAAAATTATAATGAAAGCGTGGCTAGTAACTATTGAATTATAAATTTGATCATTATTAATTAATGAATTTGAACATCCTAATTCTAATCGAATAATTATTCTTATAGATGATCCAGTTATTCCTGCTCAAATTGAAAATAAAAAATATAAAATTCCGATGTCTTTATGGTTTGTAGAATATAGTCATTTATTCATAATTAGGTTAGTTATTTAATAATAATAATTAAAAATAAGTATTATGTCTGAATTAAAAGTAATAAATTGTAAATTTATTTATGAAAATAAAGTGTTTTCTAATACTAATGAATTATTTTATAGTTTATATAAAATATTAAATTGCAAATTTAAAGAAATTTTTAAACTATAATAAATTAAAATATAAGTTAAAATATAAGAATTATAACTAAAATTATATATTAAACTTTGAAGGCTTAAAGTTTCATTAACTTAAAATCTTAATATAATTTATATAAATAAAATTATTAAAGATATAATTATTCTAAAATATGTTAATAGAGGTAATTTATTAAAATTAATAAAATTAAATTTGAAATAATAAATATTATAAAAAAGCTTAGACTTTAAAGTAAATAAAAATATAGTTATATTTATTAAATTAATATAAATATAAATTAAAATAAAAGAGTTAATAAGTATTAAAATAAAAATTAAATATAAATTTGAATTTATAATAAAAATAAAAATTCTTAATCATTTAAAAAAAAAAAAAGAGAATGGAGGTACTCTAGATAAATTTAAAGATAATATTAGGCATATTAAGTTTAAATTAATTTTGGAATAATTATTAAAAAAAAAATTAGAGGATAGTTTAAAATAAGAAAAGATAAGACAAATAGTTAATAAGATTAGGCTATAGATAAATATATAAGTTAATCATAATGAATATTTTATAAAAATTAATATTAGTATTCATCTGGTTTGGTTGATTGATGAGTATGTTAATAATATTTTAAAGTTAAATAAATTAATTATTTTAATAACAGAAATATATGAAGATGTAAGGATAATAAAATATATAAATAAATTATTAATTTCAATAATTGAAAATATATAAAATGGAGTAATTTTTTGAATGGTTAATAAAATAAATAATATATTTCAAGGCATATTTAGAGACATTAGAGGTATTCATAAGTGAAATGGGGGGATTCCTAGTTTTAATATTAAAGATACAATAAAATTTAAAATAAAAAAGTTATCATTAAAAAATAGATTATTAATTATTAATGAAAAAATTAATATTAATGATGATATAACTTGAATAATGTAGTATAAAAAGATAATTTTTTTATTAATTAATTTTATACATAAATAACAAATAAATAAAAAATTATTAATTTCTATAAAAAATCATATTATAAATAAATCGGAAAAAAATAATGGAATTAAAGCAAAATTAATTAAATTAAAAATAATAAAAAATTTATTAAATAAATTGAAAATATAAATAAATATTATAATTTAGATAATTTTATTAATTAATAATTATATTATATATTTATTTATAATTATATAAATTAATTTATTATTAAAAATAATAAATTTATGTTTTAATGTAAGATGCATAAAAATTTTTGAAATTTTTTGTAATAGTTTAATTCTATTAAATATATAATATAATGAAAATATTTAATTTAAATATATAATTTATTCTATCAAAATAATCCTTTTTCAGGCATATCATTTTATTTATATAATTATATAAAATAAGAGATATTAGTCTATAATTAGGGTATGAACCTAAGAGCTTTATTTAGCTTACTTATTTTAATAACTATAATATTTATATTTAAAGTAAATATTTAATTGATTTAATTCACGTAGTTTTTAAAATAGTGTAAATAATAACTGTTTTGTTATAAATTTTAATTAATCTACGAGGAGTGTAGATCCTATTTGTTAAATTAATTTAGATAGTTTTTAAAATAGTGTAAATAATAACTGTTTTGTTATAAATTTTAATTAATCTACGAGGAGTGTAGATCCTATTTGTTAAATTAATTTAGATAGTTTTTAAAATAGTGTAAATAATAACTGTTTTGTTATAAATTTTAATTAATCTACGAGGAGCGTAGAGCTGATTTGTTAAATTAATTTAGATAGTTTTTAAAATAGTGTAAATAATAACTGTTTTGTTATAAATTTTAATTAATCTACGAGGAGTGTAGAGCCGATTTGTTAAATTAATTTAGATAGTTTTTAAAATAGTGTAAATAATAACTGTTTTGTTATAAATTTTAATTAATCTACGAGGAGTGTAGAGCTGATTTGTTAAATTAATTTAGATAGTTTTTAAAATAGTATAAATAATAACTGTTTTGTTATAAATTTTAATTAATCTACGAGGAGTGTAGAGCCGATTTGTTAAATTAATTTAGATAGTTTTTAAAATAGTGTAAATAATAACTGTTTTGTTATAAATTTTAATTAATCTACGAGGAGTGTAGATCCTATTTGTTAAATTAATTTAGATAGTTTTTAAAATAGTGTAAATAATAACTGTTTTGTTATAAATTTTAATTAATCTACGAGGAGTGTAGATCCTATTTGTTAAATTAATTTAGATAGTTTTTAAAATAGTGTAAATAATAACTGTTTTGTTATAAATTTTAATTAATCTACGAGGAGCGTAGAGCTGATTTGTTAAATTAATTTAGATAGTTTTTAAAATAGTGTAAATAATAACTGTTTTGTTATAAATTTTAATTAATCTACGGGGAGTGTAGAGCCGATTTGTTAAATTAATTTAGATAGTTTTTAAAATAGTGTAAATAATAACTGTTTTGTTATAAATTTTAATTAATCTACGAGGAGTGTAGAGCCGATTTGTTAAATTAATTTAGATAGTTTTTAAAATAGTGTAAATAATAACTGTTTTGTTATAAATTTTAATTAATCTACGAGGAGCGTAGAGTTGATTTGTTAAATTAAAAAATAAAATTTATGAAAATATATTTATATTATATATAATAAAAATGAATAACTTATTATAGAGTTCTTTATTAAAATATAAATTGGTATAAATAAGTAATTGGAAATTAAATATTAATAAAATTAAATTATAATTAGTAAAAGTTGAATAATTTATGTAAAAATTAAAAGATTTATATGAAAATTATAATATTTAGATTAAAATTAAGGCTTAGGTAAAATTTAAAGATATTAGATAAAAATTGAAAGATTTTAGGTAAAAATTGAAAGATTTTAGGCAAAAATTGAAAGATTTTGGGCCAAAATTGAAAGATTTTAGGCAAAAATTGAAAGTTTATAAAAATATACATTATTTTTAATTATTTATAATTTATATATATATATATAATATATTTAATAAATTTTTATTAATATATATTCATATAATTATAATTAATAATGATAAATATAAAATTATTTATTATTAATCATTATTATTATATTTTATTAATTATAATGTTAATTATTAAAAACATATAATTAAAAAAAAAAAAGAATAATTAAAAATTATTAATAATTAAGAAATTGTATTTATATTACTTTAATATAAAATAAATATACGGGATTAATAATTAAAAATTAATAGCCATTATTAATAAATAAATCATTAGATTAATTTATTTATTTATTTATATATATATATGATTTTATTATATAAATAAAATAAATTAATATAAAAAAAAATTTGTAATAAGAGGAGAATATTATAGATTTGATTGGGTAAAAATTTAATACCGGAAAATATTAATTAATTAGTAATTTTATTATATGAATAAAATAAATTAATATAAAAAAAAATTTGTAATAAGGGGAGAATATTATAGATTTGATTGGGTAAAAATTTAATACCGGAAAATATTAATTAATTAGTAATTTTATTATATGAATAAAATAAATTAATATAAAAAAAATTTTTTTTTAAATATTTATTTTTTAATTTGATGTATAAATAAATTTTAGTGTTATTTATTTATAAAAAAATTTAAATAATTTTTTATAAAAATTTAATATATAAAATAATTATTTTAATGAAAATTATGTATAGAAATTTGAAATTAATTATTAATTAATAAAAGTGCCAGCAATTGCGGTTAGACTTAAGATAAAAATAAATTAAATATAATTAATTAAAAAAATATATTTTATTTAAAATTTATTAAATTAATATATTAAATTTATGGTGAAATATAATAAATATTAAAAATTTAATGGTTTTAAAAATAAATAATATTAAATAAATTTATTTAAAAATTAGGATTAGATACCCTATTATTTTTATGAAAAAATTGATTAATTAGATATTAAATGTTTAATCATTAAAAATAAAAAATTTGGCGGTATTTTATAATTTTAGAGGAACTTGTTAATTAATTTGATAATCCACGAATAGATTTACTTAATTAATATATATCTTATATATTGTTGTTTAAAAATTATATTAATAGATAAAAATTAATAATTTTTTATTAATGAAATTAATTATAATTCAAATCAAAATGTAGAGTAATTAAGGTTTTAATGAGTTACAATTAATTTAGATTAATTTAAATAAAATTTAAATTTTATAATAAATTGGATTTAAATGTAAATTTATAGAAATTTATAAATTGAATTTTTTTTAAAATATGTACAAATTGCCCGTCATTTCCATTAATATAATTTATGGGAAAAGTCGTAACAAAGTAAATATATTGGAAAATGTATTTAGAATTTATTATGATAAAAATCTTATTTAATATTATATAATTAAAAATTTTAGTTTAATTAAAAATAATTCATTTACATTGAAAAGATTGATATAATAAATTAAATTTATATATTAAAATTTTAATAAATAAATTAATTATTTTTTTTTGTATTTTATTGAATTAATTTTTAAATAAAATTTTATGAGTTTGAAAAATTATTAATTTATTAATAGAATCAATAATATATATATATATATATATATATATATATATATATATATATATATATATATAATTTTATTTAGTTTTAGTAATGATATTAAATTAATTATTTTTAATAATAATTTAAAGTAATGTAAATGAATAATATTTAAGTATATTAAATAGTAAATTTTATTTATTGTACCTTTTGTATCAGGATTTATTAAATAAAAATTTTATAAATAAAATTTCTCGGTGAAAGAAGAGTTAAATAAAAATGGGAGTTAATGTTAAAAAATTATTTTTAATTTTTATTTAGTGAAGAAATTTTATTCGATTTTTTTGATATCTAGTTTTTTTTGATATAAATTTAATTTAGATATAAATTATTAATTATTTATAATTAATTATTATTAAATTAATTATATATAAAAATTCATATTAAAAATTTATGGGATAATCTGTAAATTATTTTAAATAATATATATATATATATATATAGATAATAAAAATATTTTTAAAATTTAAAATTTTTAGAAAAAATTTAGTAATTTATATTTGTATTTATTGATTATTAATTTATATTAATTTAAAATAAATTTATTAATAAATTTTGATAATTTAAAAATTATATTTAAAAAATTAATTGATTAAAAAAATATTTATAATTATAAAAATTATTAATTAATTATGATAAAAATACTTAATTATTAAAATATCTCGAAAAAAGAAACGCGTTATTCGATGCGGAAACTGCGCGACGACAACAAGCAAGTTATATCGGTACTAGCGTTGCCGGCATGCCGGCTACCGGCTGCCGAACAACTGAATGTATCACATTACGCGTGACCGACGCGGACGATATCATGTGTCCTGTGATCGGCTAAAGCCTCCGACATTGTAAATTCGATAGTTTCGAAAACATAAAACTATAAAATATGAAAATATAATGACGTATAATAACATCGTTTTTTTTAATAAATTCAGTTTATCGATAAAGTGCGTAAATTAATACGTAAAAGTTCGATAAGTGGTACAATTTGTGAGTGAAAAAAAGTTTGCTAGTTACTCGTTGTATCACACGGAAATATTACTTATTGAGTCGTATAAGGGCAACGAATCTCTACATACAAGGTAAGAGTCAGTGAGTGAGAAAGAGAGAATGTGTATTCGTATGAATACGCGTATACGTTCTCTCTCACACATACACCCCATGTAGCAAACAGTTAATCGCAGCGAGCGCCTCACGTAATCACCAGTGATGCCAGAATTGAGACGCGAGCAACATGCAACCGAGGTGGAAGGGATAACACACACAAGCGCAAACCGCGTACGTGTGAGCTCGGTGCTTCGGCTGGCTTCGGATAGCAGAAGAGGACAGATATACTGTTTTCTGTCTCTCTTCTTTCTATCGAGTCGGCAACTATAGCGACGGGCGTACGGCCAACGGCGACGAGCGATGTGACTCGCTTTTCGATTCTTTATATACATGAGCGTTAAATGTTTTTTTTTACAGCCTTTTTATGTCATATAATAAATGTTTTTTCCAACTTTCCTTCTTACATTATATATTATATGATTTTTCACGCTTTCGATATTATATATTTATATTAGACTTATAAGAGAAAATACATTATTATATTAAAACAATATTGCCTTACTTAATTTTTTTTTTATTTAAGTATACTGCATATAAAAGTATTCGAGTAAAATACTCGAAGATTGAACATTATATTAAAAATTTCATATACTACATACCGCGAAAAAAAATAATTTGATAGTAAAAAATTTTATTTTACTCGAGAAAGCTATTTATTCGGTGAATTTTAATAACGTTTCTGTTTATATTTAAATATTTAAGTTTCTTAAGTAAAATATATTTATTTAGTAAATATGAAATATATTTTTCTTATCAAAAACAATATCTATATTATTAAAAAATATTACTTAAATGAAAAGAAATTATACAAAGATAAAAAATGAATATTCTTAGAACAAATCAAATAATTTTTGTTAATAATATACTGGAAGAATAAAAATATATTGTTGCGTCCACGGATCGAAATCGATATAACTCGAATCCGCGTGACACAACCGACACTCGCGTACCGCAAGTAAATAATTAACACTCCTTTGAAAGAACGAAAGGAACTTTAATATAATAACACAGAACACTATTATACAAGGAACACAGAACAATAACGATTATCGTAATCTCGAATACGTCCGCCCGGAATGGCTTCCGTCGCGAGACTCCAAGATGGCCGATCTCTCTTCAGATGAACGCCGTTGTTTAACAACAACTCTTAGCAACGTTCTCCCGGAGATGGGTACAGCAGATTCAGGAATAACGGTCACAGACGACCCGCAGGGACGCAACACTACTCCCCCTCTTCAAGATTGTCGTCCCGACAATCAATGGTAGAAGGGCTCTTCCAAATTAAATGGGTTGATCGTTGTCCTCTTCTTCCAAGGCGTTGACTCCAGGGTACAAAAACGGTTTCCTGCCCTACCCTGAGCTGCTGCTGCAGGTTACCGAGCACCGTCAAAATCCAGAACCCAATCGACTTCGATAAATCTTGAAATTGCAGTAGCTGTCCCCCGTTCTTCGCCTGATTTCCGGAAATGTCCAATGCTGCCGCATCTCCGCATCTCAACATAAGGGAGCGAATCTTCGGACAAGAGGGGGTAACACCCGTGGACCCACCATCCTTCTAAGAGGACACCTCAAGTCCCTGTCTCGGCATTCGCCCTTCGTCCCACGGGAAAACCACGGTCAAAAACCGGGGAGAGATAGAGTCTTCAATGATGGTCTTTAAAGAACAAATTTCGAAAGAAGATTCTATAAAACATCTTCTTCAATTCCTTAAGAAAAAGAAACAGAAAGAAAATTAACAAATATCAAGTAACATAAACCATAAATCGGGTTTCGGATGTGATTTAAATCTGCCTTTCATGATACGAAGCTAATCGATCTAAATGAACTATTTTATTTCTATACCTTCTAGACTTCCGGATACAATAAACAACATCATTAAGCTTCTTAATTATTTCATAAGGACCTTCCCAATTGCTTTGTAACTTGGGAGACCTACCAACAATCCTACGAGGATTAAACAACCAGACTTTCTGTCCACACTCAAAATGAATTTGACGAGCCTTTCGATCATAGTAAGCTTTTGCTCTTGAAGACTTCATATTTAAGCGTTGCCTAACCCTATCATGAATTCTATTCAATTTTTCTTTTAGTTCCGTCACATAACTTTCTTCCGAAACATCCACTCCAACTTCTGGAGGACTACCACGAAGAAGATCTAAAGGTAGTTTCAAATCTCGACCAAAACATGATTCGGCTGGAGAAATTCCTGTAGTCTCGTGTTTGGCTGACCTATAAGCTAATAAACACATTCCTATCCAACGGTCCCAATCTCGTTGATTTTCCGCAACAAACTTAGCCAAATAATTTATAATTGTTTGATGCTGTCGTTCGACCAAACCATTGGACTGAGGATGAAATGGAGTAGTTCTGGTCTTTTTAATTCCCAATAAACTTGACAATTCGTGGAAAACACGAGAATCAAAATTCCTCCCTTGATCGGTGTGTAATTCTGAAGGTACACCGTATCTTGAAATTACTTGATTTACGAAGATTTCCGCAACAGTATTCGCCCTGAAATTCTTCAACGGAAAAGCTTCGACCCATTTGGTGAAACAATCAGAAACAACTAATAAGTATTTATTCCCTGTAGAAGATGTCGGAAATGGACCCAAAATATCCATTTGCATTCTCTCAAATGGAACTCCAGCGTTATAAATTCGTAATTCAGATTTTCCTTTATCAAAAGGTCCTTTTTTAGCAATACAAACGTGACAAGACCTGCACCAATTTTCAACGTCCTGCTTACAGGTGCCCCAATAAAATCGTTTTCGGATCTTTCCCAAGGTCTTGTTCACTCCGAAATGTCCACCAGAAGAAGAATCATGAGCTTCTTCCAAGATCTGCCGAATTCTCCTTTGTGGAACTACAATTTGAAAAACAGAAGTCTGTAAATTAGGAGATTCCCACTTCCTAAATAAAACACCATTTTTTTAAACGAGAGAATCCCACTGCGACCAATAAATTTTGGAAAACAAATTTTCTGAAACAATTTCCTGCCAAGAAGGACGCTGATCCTTTTCTTTTCCAAGTAAGATCTTCGCTATCGCCGGATCTTCTAATTGATCCTTCCTCCAATTTCCTAAATTTTCCAACCCAAAGACAATTCTTCCAACGAATTCCTCCTTTTTCAAATCAATTTTGTTGCAATAGTTGCAATTGATTTCTGCACAAGGGCGTCTCGATAATCCATCAGCGTTCCCATGAAGTTTCCCTTTTCGGTGAAAAATTTCAAAATCATATTGCTGGATTCGCTCTAACCATCGCGCCATTTGTCCTTCTAGATTTTTGAACGACATCAACCACCGTAAAGAAATGTGATCAGTTCTAATCACAAATTTACGTCCGTATAAATAGTGATGAAATGACTTCAATGAATCTATAATAGCAAATAACTCTCGTCGAGTTACACAATAATTTCTTTCTGATTTCCCCAACACACGACTATAATAAGCAATAACTTTTTCTGAGCCGTCCTGAATTTGAGATAACACTGCGCCAATACCATTGTTTGAGGCGTCAGTATCAAGAAAAAATTGACCTTCATTCCTGGGAAAAGATAAAATAGGAGAGGACATTAAATGTTTCTTTAATTCCTGAAAAGCTGATTCCCACTGTTTCGTCCACACAAACTTTGTCAAATTCTCGGTCAAAGAAAATAATGGCTTAGCTATTAAAGAAAATCCCTTCACAAATTTTCTATAATAAGAACAAAAACCCAAGAAACTACATACCTGCTTCTTGGTGCGAGGAACTGGCCAATCCCTAACAGCAGAAATTTTCTCAGGATCCGTTGTCACTCCTCCTTCAGAGACAACATGACCGAGATATTTAATTTCCCTTTTGAAGAAAGAACACTTCTTCGGATTCAATTTTAAATTGACAGAGCGCAAACGCAAGAAGACTTGCCTCAAATGGTCCAACATCTCCTCGAAATTTTTGCCGAAGATAATTACATCATCTAAATACCAGACAAATCTTAGATAATTTTCGTAAAACCTTTTCCATTAATCGCTCAAAAGTGGCAGGGGCATTGCAGAGTCCAAATGGCATACATGTAAACTGCCACAAGCCATTTCCAATTGAAAATGCTGTCTTCTCTTTATCTTCTGAACGAATTTTCACTTGCCAATATCCGCTCTTCAAATCTAACGAAGAAAACCAAGAGTTTCCGGATAATTGGTCAAGTATATCATCAATCCGAGGCATTGGATAGGAATCTTTTTTAGTCACGGCGTTTAATTTCCTGTAGTCGACACAGAATCTAATCGTCCCATCTTTCTTTTTCACCAAAACCGCAGGAGACGCCCATAGACTTTGTGATTCCTCAATTACTCCTTGACGTCTCATATCTTCAATAATCGTATCTACCTTTTCCCGCATTTGTAACGGAATTCGTCGGGGAGCCTGTTTAATTGGATTAGAATTGTTCACATTAATTTCATGCGCCTCCCCATTACAATTTCCAGCCACTATTTCCTCCGAAAATATATCCTGAAAATCTACTAAAAATCGAGCAAAAATATCCTTCTGTTTACTTGAAAAATCTTGAGATTCCTTTTGAAAGAGTTCTTTCAAAAATAGAGGAACTTCATTTGTACAATCTTCAATGCGTGAACATAAAAACTTTTCTTTTTTTTTCACACTAGGATTGCCAAAGATTGGCTCAAAAATGTTTTCCAAATTAACCATGGACAGAAAATCATTTCCCAATAAACAATCTTCAACTATATTAACAACAAAAACCGGAAGTTCTACAGAACATTTTCCCAAGCTAATCATCACGATTACCTTGAATTTTACGGGGACTTCTTCCCCCGTGGGATATTTTAAATGAAAAGAATTATCAAGAGGGATTCGCCGCTTAGGCATTCTAACAAAATTACTCCTGATAAGAGACACATCCGAACCCGTATCAATTTTAAAATTACACAATTGTTCATCAATAAACCCTTTAAAATTAAACAATTTCTTATTATTAGTGCCAGTATTATTGCTAACATTTTTACAATTACATAAATAACTCTGTAATTCTATTGGGGCTCCTTGTTCTCGCGTCGAACCTGCCCCGAACAGCTCGACAAAATTCAGTTTCCCCCTTTCTTTAGGAATGGACACTCCGCTCGAAAATGGCCTGAGCCTCCACATTGCCAACATTCTTTTACAAATGTTTTATTATTATTTGTGCCAGAACTCTTGTAAAAATTTTTATATTGTTCCTGTTTATTTTCTTTAGCTTTATCGCCAGAATTTCCAGAACTTCTTTTATTGTCAAATTTGTTAAAATTATTTCTATTTCCGAAATCAAAATTCCTTCCTCTAGCAAAATTATTTTTATTATTTTATTATTATTGCCAAAATTGAAATTATTATTCCGTCTTTCAAAATCACTTTCCTGTATAACTTTCACCGCCATGGCCCTTTGTATGGCCATTTTCAAGGAGGTGATTCCTTCCAACTGCAGAGTCCTTCTCACAAATCTATTAGACAACGCGGTAACAAACTGCGCGCAAGCAATTTTATCTCGAACTTCGTGCGTACATTCGGGATATGCTAACTGCGAAAGCCGTTCAATTTCAGAGCCCAAGGTAGCCTCATCTTCCCCCAACTTTTGCCTTCTGTTTGTAAATTGGGAATAATATGACTGTGACAAAAATCCTTCCCCAAACCGCAATTCTAATTTGGATTTCAATTCCGCGTAATCGAGATTCTCAATATTAATGACACACTCCAATACCGCACGCGCCTTTCCTCTAAGACATGATACGAGAGCGACGCTTTTCGCAGCGTCACTCCACCTATTTGCTCGCGCGATTAACTCGAACTGTGAGAAGAACTCCCTTAGCGGAACCGTCCCGTCAAAAATATCCGGCTTTAATTTAAAGCCTAATTCCGTATTAATATTAATTGAATTACGCGCGTCTCTCTCAAAATTAGGCGTAACATTAGGCATAAAATTTCTGTTCATAGAGCGACTTAGCTGGTTGTTATCATCCAGCAGACGAATTCTCTGCTCCATTCCACGTAACGCTTCGTCGCGTTGGCGTAGTTGTGCCTCAAATATAGCTCGCTGCTCATCGTGTTGGCGCAATTGCGTCTCAAAATCGGTTCGCTGCTGCAATCGCTCCTCGCGTAGCTCACAGATCTCACGCATCGCTGACTGAAGCGCAACCGTTTCCAATGATGGTCCCGATGTTGTAGCCGCCGTTGAAGTCAGACGACTCCTCTTTCTCGTCGTAACTCCTGCCGTCGGCAAATTTTCCTGTTCCATCTCCATTTTTATAGACGAAAAAACACACAATTCTCCAGAAAATCGTCCACTCCGTTATATCCCGGACGAGCCCCCAAAATGTTGCGTCCACGGATCGAAATCGATATAACTCGAATCCGCGTGACACAACCGACACTCGCGTACCGCAAGTAAATAATTAACACTCCTTTGAAAGAACGAAAGGAACTTTAATATAATAACACAGAACACTATTATACAAGGAACACAGAACAATAACGATTATCGTAATCTCGAATACGTCCGCCCGGAATGGCTTCCGTCGCGAGACTCCAAGATGGCCGATCTCTCTTCAGATGAACGCCGTTGTTTAACAACTCTTAGCAACGTTCTCCCGGAGACGGGTACAGCAGATTCAGGAATAACGGTCACAGACGACCCGCAGGGACGCAACAATATATATTATGCGAGTACTTTTATATATTTAAATAAAAAAATATATATTAATTAAAGCAGTATTGTTGTAATGTAATAATGTATTTTCTTATGACTCTGGTATAATATATAGTATTAAAAGGCTGTAAATATATTTTTAAATTGGAAAAATAATATTTGCAATTGTAAATATATTTAGAAGGCATTGCGGTTTAACTTAATAAAATAAATAATAAATTTTGAAAATAGTTACAAATTTCATTTATACAATTCGAGATATATCATTTATATGGGAATTAAACTCCTTTTTTTTTTTGTAACGGAGGGGAAATGCTTTTACACATACCCCGCCTCGATAGGGTTCGAGGCGGGGTTATGTGGGACTCACCCCGGCCTAAACAAACGGCCGGGGACTACCCACTAAAACCCCTCCGGGTGGTCTTCTCGGGCGTTTCTGGGGGCCTCTCTGGAAACTGGCATATGCACTACTTCAGAGAGGCCCCCCGCCCACAAGCCTTGCCCGCTGGGGGAGCAGTTTATCTCTCCCCCAGTGCCCACATTAAGACGTGGGCATCGGCTTAACTAGGCGAGAGGGGGACCACCGCCCCTCTCGCCTCCCTCCCGGTGTTAGTCCCGGGGGGGGCGTGGTCGGGCCCAGGTACCCCACCTGGGCTCCGACCACCGGGCCCGACCTCGGGCGAGACGTCCGCGACGAGTCTGCGGACGCCCCCCGAGTTTGTCGGGGTCCTGCGCTAGCGCAGGAGGTGTTCGATGGGGCCGGACCCGATCGTGGCCCGACCCCCTCCTCCCGCGCCCCCCCCCCTGTCTGGGGCGGGTTTCCGGGACCGCCATGGGCCAATATAGCCCCGGCCCCCGTCGACCTACCCCGGGAGGTCCGTGGAGCGCGGCGATGACGTGCCGCACCCCTCTGACCAGGGGGTGCGGGGGGTCCGCGGGTCCTGCCCGTAGTGGGCCCTCCCCGCGTTCCCCCCCCAGATCCCCCGGCTGTCCCTCCTCGGTCGCGGACTCCCCGGCGTCCGCCGGGGAGCCGCTCCCGCTCTCTTTCGGCTTCCTCCTTCTGCAGCATTACTGCCTCGCAGAAGGAGGAGACCGCCCTCCAGGACTCCCCGCTCTCGAGCATAGCACCCGAGAGCGAGAAGCCAATATCCCCCCCTATTATTTGGACGAGGACACGGCGCTCTTCCGCCCACGCTGGGCACACCTCCAGCGTGTGCTGCGCCGTGTCCTCGTCCGCGCCGCAATGGTGGCAGCGCGCGCTGTCCTCTTTCCCGATGCGACACAGGTATGAGCCAAAGCATCCATGGCCTGTAAACATCTGTGTCGCACGGTATGACATCTCGCCATCCGCCCTCGTGACCCATTTGATCAAGTGAGGGCGGATGGCCCCGACGACGCGCCTCCCCGTGTTGTCACGGGGGTCGGAGAGGTGCTCGTCCCACTTCTCCAGAGCGCGTCGCCGGGCTTGGAGCCTCACGGCGGCCTTGACCCTTGGGGTCAATGCCACGCCTAACCCGCCGAGCTCCCGCGTACGCCTGTACACAAAGGCGTACATATCGGCGTAGAGCTCGACGGGCGGCGTTCCTGCCAATAATGTGGCCGCCGTGTGCGACACCGTCCTATACCCGCGGACGACCCTGATGGCCACCCTCCGAAAGACGCGGCGCAGCAGCATTTTGCTGCGCCTTCCGGCCATCAGGACGTCCGCCCACACCGGTGACCCATAAAGGGCCACCGCCCGGACGGTGTTCGCATAGAGGCGACGCACCCGGCCATCCGGGCCCCCAAGATTGGGCAGGAGTCGGTTAAGGCTAATTGCCACCGACTCCGCCCTGGGGGCCAGGCGCCTAAAGTGCTCGCCAAAGCTCCAAGTCGCGTCCAGGTAGAGACCGAGGTACTTCAATTGGTTTCCCACCCGGACGGAGATGTCATCCACCGTGACATAGGCCTCGGGGGGGAAGTCCTACGCTTCCCCCTATGCATGAATAGCGCCTCGGTTTTGTGAGGCGCTACCTGCAGGCCCATGCCACGGATAGCGCGGACAGCGCACGCTACCCCAACGTTGGCGGTGTATACCGCATCCCCCCAGCTTTTTCCCCCGGCCAATAGCAGAGTGTCGTCTGCATAGCAGACGACCCTGCAGCCGGGGGGGAGAGCAATGCCCAGCACTCTGTTGTACGCGAGGTTCCACAGAGTGGGGTCCAACACTGACCCCTGTGGAACCCCGCAGTACACGTCCCTTCTGCGCAGGAGTACCCTGTTATCAGGGTACTCCAGCCACCTGTCCCGGAAATAACTCCTAAGGACCTCCACCATGTAGGGAGGGAGGCCAAAGGTGTTAGCGGCCTCCCCCACCCTACCCCAGGGCAGGGTGTTGAATGCGTTGCGGATGTCAAGTGACACCGCAATCACCACCCTGCCCTCCTTCATAATGGATTCCGCGAGGGACCGTACACGCAGGATTGCGTCCACGGTCGATCGCCCCCCGCGGAACCCATATTGGTCTCGGTGGAGGTCCATATCACCTCGGGACAGGTGTTGGACGAGGCGGTTCGCCAACACTCTCTCCAATAGCTTTCCCGCCTCGTCCAACAGGCAAATTGGCCTGTAGGCAGAAGGGACGTTGCCAGGCTTGCTCCCCTTTGGGATGAGGACCAATCTGGCCCTCACCCACGCTGGGGGGAATACACCTTGCCTGAGGCAGCTATTCAATAGCTGCCTCAGGCGCCCGGACAGGTGGTCCAAGGCTAGGACCCAGACCCGGCCGAGGGTCCCGTCGGGGCTCGGGGCCTTATTGCCCCTGAGCCTCAGCCGACGGATCACACCGGCCATCTCGTCCTCTGTAACCTTCAGGTCCTCCGACCACGGGATGGCTGCCTCCTGGCGGCCACCCGCGTCGAAGGGGGGGCCCTCGGATGGAAAGAGGGCCCCCAAAACGTCCTCGAGGACCTGGGGTTCCAGGGACTCCGTCACGGGGGGCGCCCAAGATCTAAGCTTGTTCATGACAAGCCTGTATGGGCGCCCCCATGGGTCTGCGTCCAGCGAGCGTAGGAGTTCGTCCCACGCTCGGGCCTTGGACCTCCTGATCTCGGCGCTGAGGGCGTTCCTTGCGGCACGGAACCCCTCATACGCCTCAGCCGTTCTCTCGGCGTTGTGACGACGCCGAGCCCGGGTGAAGCGGCGTCTGGCCGCGACGGAGCATCGCCGAAGTTCGGCGATCTCCGCGCTCCACCAGTACGCCGCTCTTCGCGGGCGGGGGCTGGTCCGGGGCATCGCGAAATCACACGCGTCGCGTAATGCGCCCCGGAACCAGTTCACCTCCTCGGTGATCCCCCGCCCCTCCCCCCCGGGACACGGCCAGTCTGCCGCGAGGACGGCTGCGATCAGCCTGTCCGGGCTCAACTTGGTGAGGGCCCATCTCCGTGGCCGGGCATCTCCCCGGTCTTGGGAGCGGCCGAGCACCCCGTGGCGGGCAGCGCGGAGGACCACCTCTATGTAGAGGTGGTCCGAGAGTGTTTCGCACTCCGCCACCCGCCAGCTTATGATCTTACGTGCGGCGGAGGGGGTGGCCCAGATCAAGTCCGGGACCGATTCCCCCTGCCACCGCACTAGGGTGCTCCTCGACCCCGTGTTTATCAAACACAGGCCGAGTGCCGCCGCCCAGTCCTGCAGGGCCTCGCCCCTGGCGTCCGTGAACCGGGAACCCCAACGCGTTGATTTCGCGTTGAAGTCCCCGGCCACAATAATCAGACGGGGCATCTGTCGGCGAAAACAAGCCGACACCCCGTCCAAAAACGCCTCAAACTGGACGAGGCCCACGTTGGGGGAGATGTATACTCCCAACACGGATATGGGCCCCCACCTGACCGCCACCACTCCCGCCCCGGCCTCGACCGGTGTGCAAGGCGGGAGTGTGGGGTCACACCTCCACGTGATCGCGACGGAGCCTGTTCGGTCGCCAATCCAGCATGGACTGGCTTCCGGAACGTGGTATGGCTCCGCCGCGATCCCCAATCCGAAACCACGCTCTGCCAGGCTATGCAGGAATAAGTCCTGCGCCCGGCGAGCGTGGTTCATATTGGCCTGCAGAATGCCCAGGGACATTTATTTACTTGTCCCTGGGCTCCGCCATCGTCACCTCCGCCAACGAGGCGGGGGGCGTGACGGCTGCAGGCCGGGCCCTTAGGGGCCTTTTTTCCTTGGAGGCCTCGGTTGGGGTCCCCCTATCCCCCGCCCCGCGTTTGCGGGTATCGGGGGGCGCCGTCGTGATCTCGGCCAGTCTCACCGGCCGAGTCACCTCCGCAGCGCTCGTCGACGGGAGGGGCTCCCGTTGTTTGCCCGGCCGTTTCTTGGGGGGGGGGTGCATCTGGCATTTCCCACCCTGTGATCGGCCGGGCGCCCCAGTCCCGCGCAAACAGGGCACCTGGCCTTGCCCGCGCAGTCGCGCGCCAGGTGCCCGGGTTCGCCACATCTGTAGCAGCAGCCCCTTCGATCAATGGGGCTGCTGCAGTGCTGCTGGACATGGCCCCTCTCCAAGCATTTGAAGCATTGGAGAGGGCGCTTGTCCAGCAGCTCTACTTGGACCCGGGACCATCCTATCTGGATGGCCCGGGCTGCCGCTATTTTATTAGCGGCCCTTAGTGGGCACTGCACCCAGACAGTGCCCAGGCCGCGGGTTGGGAACTTAATGTCCCCAACCCGCACATCCGCTGCCTCGCAGCCCCCCGGCCCAGCGATGGCCGCCGCGATGTCGGCGGCCGTGACGGACCGGTCGAGGCCCCGGAGCCTTAGCTCCGCCTTCCTTATGGGCCGGGCGAGTTGGACCACCTCGCTGCCAGCGAAGACCCGGCAGAGGTCGGCGTAAAGGGCGTCAGCCCTCTGCGACGCCGTTGGCCCGTCTTTCTCGCCCGACCCGGCGAGCTCCACCACCATGGCCCCCGTGGCGGCCTCCCGGACCCGGAGGGAGTCAATTCCCAGCTTTGGGAGATCGATCTCCCTCCGGGCCCTGGCCATGGTCTCTTGGTATGCCCCGTCGGCGCAGGTTATGGTAACCGCCGCCGATCGGGGCACCCTACGCCTCGAGGCATCTCCCCCTCGGCGCCTCTTTGGCCGTTGCTGTCCCCCAGTACGCTGGGTGGACTGCGCCGCCTTTGTGGCGCCCTTCCTGGCCGGGGGTTGGGCCGCCTGCGCGGCCCTTGCCCGTGCCATCCTCTCCCTCCGCCCCACGACCCTCGACCAGGACTCGTCTTGGCGAGGGGTAACCGAGGGGAGGGGAGGGAACCCCCGATCCCGTGCCACCGGCCTGGGATCGCTAGGGGGGGCGGGGCTCTGCTCCGTTCTTCCGAGGTCGCCGGTACGCCGCGTGGCGCAGGGGGCGGGGGCCTCGTGCCTCCGCCCCCCGCCGCGCCGCGCGACTTTTTCCTCTTCCCCCTCTTCCTCCCCTGCCCCGGCGCCGAGGCGCCGGCAGGGGGGAGAGGCGGGAAGTCTCTCCCGGGCGGGCGGCCGGCCGCCGGAGCGGGCCCGGAGGGTCCGCCCCGGCCTAACGCCGCCCGCATGTCGACGAGGGTGGCGATCTGCTCGGTATACCAGTCGTACCAAGCTCGCTCACCCTCGCCGACAACTCTCGGCGGGTAGCTCGCAGGGAGCGGCGCAGAGGTACCCCCCAAAGGGGGCCTCATCGCCACAAATCCCCGGCCACCCGCCGACGTTGGGGACCGCAGTCCCTTTCCCCCCTTAGGGGACGTTGGGGACCCCTGTCCCTTGCCCCCCCTATAAAACGTTGGGGACGTAAGTCCCTACCCCCCCCCCCAACGTGGGAATTAAACTCCTACTTTTTGTGCTTCAAACAAACAGTTTACAAATATTTACCGTGCTCAATTCAATCAGTTTAATATTCTGAATCTTGTATTGGGCTTATATCAGATATAATCAGAAATTAAACTGATTGAACACTACTACGCTTTAAATCTTACATTACTAGCCAAACCTTGCAGACTTTATATTCATTTGCAAGAATACAAGAAAATACATCATCTAACGAAGAAATTAGTAAATCGTTCGCATATTTAAATGAAATAAATCGATTTTTAATAACAAAAAATCTAATTGTCTAAGATACATATTTGATTAAATATTATATATTGATTAATATTATGTATTTGGGATGGCTTTACATAATGAATAGTGCTTTTCCACACCATCCATGGGGTATCACCAATGGCGCGTTCGGTTTTTTTAAGTGGACCTTTGCCTGGAGCCCTATTATACCACTGTATGTTATATATTATATTGTACCAAGGACAAAAAAGATAAATGATAAAAATGTGGGGTAAAAATAATTAATCCCAAAATTATTTATATTTATTTTTTATTATTTTTAAGATTTTTAATATTTGATATAAAAATTTTTTACAATGGTGAGGCCACTTCTGCCTCTGCCTCTTCCGCGGCTGCGGCTGCTTCCAGGGCCGTCTCTACTGGCCTGGCCGCCACGTACGCCCCATCCTCTGCCCCCTCGCTGGTTGTACCAGCGAGCTCGCGATTTACCGCGACCTCTTTTTTTTTCTTTGTCTGAAAAATAAACATATACATTTATAAATAATAATTAAATTACAATAATCATGCATATAAATTGATAAGTTAATAAGAAATAATTTACTATTTTTATTATTTTTCGGCGGCTGTTGCACTTCTTGCGGCTGTTGCTGTTGCATTTGCTGCTGCTGCTGCTGCAGCAAATATTGCAGTTGTTGCTGCAGTTGTTGCTGCATTTCTCCTTGCATTCTTTGTTGATGCAACAATTGTTGCATCAACTGCTGCATGTTGCCACATTCATTTTGCAGCACCAATTGCGGCATTTCTTCATTAATTTCTTCTGCAAAATATAAAATATGTAAATAAAACTTTGATAAATAAATTATTATGTATAATTACAAAGAAGAAAAACTGAAACTGAAACTTTCTTAAACTTTTCTAACATATACAAATAATAATGATTTAATTTACTACTTACGAGACATGATATGTTCTATGACAGCACGTTTCTTAGTGAACTGAAGTATTCGGTATTTTTTCATTTGTTTCGTACGCCGTGCATTTGTTTCATATGCGATCTGTTGTTTCACGGCGCTTCTGTGAAATAATTTCGTTGCTTTGTACTTGCGAGTCAACGTATTTTTTGATACGTGTCTGGTAAAGTCTTGATATCTAAGAAGCTGAATCAATTCTGATTGTGAGTCCCTATTGTTTATTGTTTATCTTTTACTTGATTCATTCTTCTTTAATTCTTTGTTTCTGCCTATCTTTTGCTGTATATAAAAATGTGTGATGAATTAAGAAAAAAATCTATGCGAAGCTTTTCAGAAACTTGGCTTAGTGATGATAGAATTAAATCTTGGATACGTAAAGTATCTTCTGATGATAGTTTTTATCATTGTATTATATGTAATAAAAATATTTCGTGCAACACACATGTTTTAAGACATGCGGATTCTGCGTGCCACAAAAATAATATGAAAGAAAGTACATCATTATTATTAAATGCTGACAATAAGAATTTAAATAAAAAATTAACAAAAAACATAAATTTAAACAACAATGGCTAGAGATCGAATTATTTAAGCCATGGTTACGCGAAGTATCACATGACAAAAATTCGTTTTTTTGCTCATTTTGTTATAAATCTATGATTGGTGGTTTATCACAAATTTATCGTCATGCAGAATCAATAACACACATAAAAATATGTCAAAATAATAAAACAGAAACAAAGAATATGGATGAAAGTATCAACATGACGGACGAATCACTTTTGTCATTTGAAGAGCGAAAGAAATCAGCAGAAATTCGATATGCCGCGTTAATTGCTGATAAGAATGTTTCGCATCAAACGGCAAAAGAAATTCTTAGTTTTTTCCAAGAAGTAGGAAAAGATCGTAACGTATTGAAAAGTATGACCATGGGTCGAACAAAATGTAAAAGTATAATTTCCAATGTATTGTGTCCGGTTGAGACGGCCCGTGGATTAGTAACATTCAAAATACGAAATTTACAATTTTTATTGACGAAACGTCTGATATTAGTAATGAAAAATGGATGACGTTTCTTGTTCGATATGTTGATTCTGAAACATTAGATATTCGCACGCAATTAGTTAAATTAATTAATATTGATGCGAGAAATAGCAGCGCGGAAAAATTATTTAATGCATTTAAATATGAAATGTGAAAATTAAACATTCCATTTTTAAATATTGTTGCCCTATCATGCGACAATGCATCTGTCATGATAGGAAAACATCTATCGTTCAAAAAAAGTTACAAGAAGTTTGTAAAAATTTATTAACATTTTCATGTCCATGCCATTCCGCTGCATTGGCTGCACATGCTGCATGTGCAAAAATACCGGAATATTGTGAAGAATTTTTAAAAAAGATGGCGAATTATATTAACAGTAGTCCCAAGCGTGCTGCTATTTATCAAGAATTTAGCGAATGTTTTCAGGAAACAAATCATAAAATTTTAAAGTTGTCTGATACACGGTGGCTTTCTCGCCATTCATGTGTTGAAAGACATCTTGAGTTGTGGGATACTACCAAGCTTTTTTTGACCGAAATGGTCGTAAGTGAAAAATCAAAGTCAGGAGAAAATTTATTATCTATAATGCAAAATCCTGATGTAAAAGCATATTTGCTATTTTTAAAACATATTTTGAATTTTTTTAATTCTTTCAATGCATTTTTCCAAGCTCTGCAAACAAGAATTCATTTATTGCAGCCAAAATCAGTAGAGCTTTTAATAACAGTTTGTAAACACTTTTTGAAACCAGAGCTTCTAAAATATGTATGTAATGATGATTTTAAATTTTCTGAAAAAGAAAACCAAAAATCTTTAAATAATATAAATGTAGGATTTGAATGTGAAGAATATCTCGAGAGTTTAATGAAAGAAGGACACGCAGACATAATTGGAAATGTTCAAGATAATTGTTTGCAATTTTACGTGACTGCTGCCGAAGAGATTAGTAAAAGATTGCCCATTAAAGATAAATTTTTATATAAATTAAAGGTTTTTCAATTAAACGCAGCATTATGTAACATCGATAGAGAAACATCATTTAATGATGTTTCTTTTATCGCTCAAACCCTCGGTGGTTTTGACGAAAATGCATTAAAAAAAGAGTGGCATGCCTTACATCTCGATTTTACAATAGCAGAAAAAGAACATTTTTCTAAATTAAACTTTGATGAGATGTGGAAAGAAATTTTAAAACGTAAATATCCCAACCTGAAGACTCTTTTGAATGCTGTAAAATCACTTCCAAATTCAAATGCTGACCCAGAAAGAATGTTTTCTTTTCTATCTGATATAAAAACAAAAAAACGAAATAAACTTTCGCCCGCGTGTGTAAATGCTATTTGTGTATTAAAATCAGCACTAAAAACGAGAAAATAAACTGTTCTAGACATGGAGATTAATGAAAAGCATTTATCTCTCATGTCATCGGAAAAATTATATTTTACTTGCCCTAAGAAAATGAACAGTCTTACATTATATGCTGCTGACATTGATGACATTGCTGGTCCATCATCGGTTAATGATATGTAATAATAATGTTGAAAATAAAATAAAAAGTATCTTATCTTTAAAAGACATCACACTTGTAAATGAAAGATACAATAAAATATGTAACAAAGTGGTATAATAGGGTTCCAGGCGAAGGTCCACTTTAAAAAACCGAATGCGCCATTGGTGATGGGTGGTGTGGAAAAGCACCATTCATTATGTAAAGCCATCCCAAATACATAATATTAATCAATATATAATATTTATCAAATATGTATCTTAGACAATTAGATTTTTTGTTATTAAAAATCGATTCATTTCATTTAAATATGCGAACGATTTATTAATTTCTTCGTTAGATGATGTATTTTCTTGTATTCTTGCAAATGAATATAAAGTCTGCAAGGTTTGGCTAGTAATGTAAGATTTAAAGCGTAGTAGTGTTCAATCAGTTTAATTTCTGATTATATCTGATATAAGCCCAATACAAGATTCAGAATATTAAACTGATTGAATTGAGCACGGTAAATATTTGTAAACTGTTTGTTTGAAGCACAAAAAGTAGGAGTTTAATTCCCATATAAATGATATATCTCGAATTGTATAAATGAAATTTGTAACTATTTTCAAAATTTATTATTTATTTTATTAAGTTAAACCGCAATGCTCTCTAAATATATTTACAATTGCAAATATTATTTCTCCAATTTAAAAATATATTTACAGCCTTTTAATACTATATATTATACCAGAGTCATAAGAAAATACATTATTACATTACAACAATACTGCTTTAATTAATATATATTTTTTTATTTAAATATATAAAAGTGCTCGCATAATATATATATGTTTATTCTTCCAGTATATTATCAACAAAAATTATTTGATTTGTTCTAAGAATATTCATTTTTTATCTTTGTATAATTTCTTTTCATTTAAGTAATATTTTTTAATAATATAGATATTGTTTTTGATAAGAAAAATATATTTCATATTTACTAAATAAATATATTTTACTTAAGAAACTTAAAGATTTAAATATAAACAAAAACGTTATTAAAATTCACCGAATAAATAGTTTTCTCGAGTAAAATAAAATTTTTTACTATCAAATTATTTTTTTTCGCGGTATGTAGTATATGAAATTTTTAATATAATGTTCAATCTTCGAGTATTTTACTCGAATACTTTTATATGCAGTATACTTAAATAAAAAAAAATTAAGTAAGGCAATATTGTTTTAATATAATAATGTATTTTCTCTTATAAGTCTAATATAAATATATAATATCGAAAGCGTGAAAAATCATTTAATATATAATGTAAGAAGGAAAGTTGGAAAAAACATTTATTATATGACATAAAAAGGCTGTAAAAAAAAAACATTTAACGCTCATGTACATAAAGAATCGAAAAGCGAGTCACATCGCTCGTCGCCGTCGGCCGTACGCCCGTCGCTATAGTTGCCGGCTCGATAGAAAGAAGAGAGACAGAAAACAGTATATCTGTCCTCTTCTGCTATCCGAAGCTAGCCGAAGCACCGAGCTCATACGTACGCGGTTTGCGCTTGCGTGTGTTATCCCTTCCACCTCGGTTGCATGTTGTTCGCGTCTCAATTCTGGCATCACTGGTAATCACCAGTATGGGACGGTGAGTTGCTCCGCTCCTGCCTGCCTTGTGTACGTGGCCCGTAATTCGTTAACTATTTTGGCTTATAATTTAAAAACTAAGCCTCGGAAAAAATTTTGGCAAAGAAAAAATCGTCTTAGAATAGTGTCAAGTATATGACATTGTAAGGACAGAAGGTTGTTTTGAATCACCCTGTATAGATTATATATCGATTATATATTGATGGTTATAAAATAATGAAAAATAAAAGTTGGCACCATTTAGTCTCAACCGTTTCCACCGACTAAATTTCGTGTCAATTCACTTATTACGTCCAGTGGACTCCACGATTCTTTTCTTTCATGTAACATTAAACCTACACTGTGGAACTCTTTGCATTTGGTACAAACAATAAACTAAAAGAATATCTAGCAGGCGAGACTAATACTTCAGAATCTAAACCATGCGCGATAAATATTCGAACACAACGGTCCGCTAGAAGACCAGGAATTTTAAACAATTAAAACCTACTCGAACCATGAGAAGGCGCGAAATCTAAACCATGCGCATGCAAGAGACAAACAAACGGACCAGATAATTTCTTTTTCTTGAGAGCCGCTAGTGAAAACGCGGTATAAGAAGAGTCTCGAACAAAGGTCCTTCTAAGAACGGAACCTATGTTTTATCAACGTAGTTATGATCCGCGACCGAAACGTGCGACAATTGACACCACGAGCTCGGCTGTAAGACACCCTTGCGCGTTATCTGCTTGAGATAAAACTCAAGTAAATAATCAACTTGGCCGATCATGGCGGGCTCTCCAGTGGGCGAGACTTAAATTTTTAAAACAAAAAGCCTACACCAATAAGCGCAATTTCCCGAACCTTCTTTTGGAAGGGTGGCACTCTCAACTCATGAGAGGGGCACCATTCAAAAGATTGATTGGGTAAAAAAGGGAATATTGCTTGCCTAATAGAGAGGGTACGCGAAGAGACGTCAGGATTCGAGGTACGCGAAATTCTCCCTCAGGAGAGTCAGTCCATCTTCGCATCTCGATTCAAAAGATCCTCTCTGCGATCGTGCGAGCGCAAGGAGTTTCACGGTAGACGAGCTAACAGTTTTATAATCTTGCGTACAAGTGACGAGTGCCCTTGAGTGCATCAACCAACACCACCGGAACCGGGCGGATCTCCGAACCAATTTTCCAGTCGGCTCTTTCACAGGAGGCGGAGGGTCACTCGGTTATCGACACACATCTTTTCCTTGCACACAACAAGTAGTGAGTCTACCAAAGATTTCTTTTCCCTTTGTTTGTGTTTTGTCTTTTTCTTACCCTTCTTCCCTTCCTCTCAAAGGAAACAGTTGTTGTTAAGTTAGAACCTTTAATTAAAATCCATGCATACATATTTATTAATTTAATTTAAATTTTTGATTAAATAAAATTCTGGTTATTAAATATTTGTCTCTCCCCCTTTGAACTTTCTTTCTCCTTCGCAAGTCCATAGGTTTGATTAGCCGAGATCTTGAATACTGTCAAGATTGGCATTCATACTTATTGTTAGACTCGAGCAATCCTTTCTTATCAAAAAAACGGTGAGAATGTAATCACTTATGCAAATCGAGTTAAAATGCTTGGAAAACAAATTTTGGAGGGTCATAAGAGACCCGGAAACACCTTGCCCGATCTACAAATTAAAGCGTCATTAGAAAAAGATATGTGCAAATGTTTTATAAGAGGATTAAAACCCGAAATAGAACAAAGAAATGCGAGAAATTTGGATGTACAGAATACGGTCACCGATGCCTTAAGAATAGAAAGAGAGCTTCGGACAATGACAGATTTACGAGGGGAAGAGAGAGACGACTCAGGCAAAAATACGACGCAAACCATTAATCGGGGACGGGAAACTTGTCAAATCTGCTTTAAGGACGGGCATATAGCAAACAATTGCCGAAAACTCGCACAGTCTCACCTACAAAATTTTAATAAAACGGGATTGGGAACCGAAATTTTAATATGTCAAATTTGCAAAAAACGCGGACATGGTGCTGACAGATGCCGTTTACGCGATCCTCAATCGCGACAACCAGTAAATGTGGTTCAAGAAAGAACTATTATTTGCCAATTATGTTCCAAAACGGGACATAATGCAAAAACATGTCGGCAAAACAATAATAACCAAATTAATAAAACATCCTTAACCTGTCAGTGGTGTGACAAACCTGGCCACTTAGTCAATAACTGCTCTAAAAAACAAAACGAAGAACGTAATTTGGAAAATAAGCAAAGAGTTATTTGTCAGAATTGCGACAGAATCGGACACGTCGCCAAAGATTGTCGCTCAAGAACAAATTCAAATTCAGTATCTAAACAGAACCTATTCTGTCGATACTATAAGGAAGAGGGCCATCTTCTTGAAAATTGTCAGTTAAGACTCGCGAGCAATAATCGCCGAAAAGAGAAAGACCAGGGAAACTACAACGGGCCCTCGACGTCGGGTGTGCAACAGGGGCCCGAGCGGACTCCACACCCGTCCGCTCCACGGGAGGTCAAATAGACCGATAGAGACCAGATGTACGGCCCGTGACAGTAAGCCTCACTAAACAGGATCGCGTGCCGACCGTATAGGTCAATCTTGACAAAATAACCCACATAACTCTCATGCTAGACACAGGATCAAGACCAAATATAATTAAAGAAAATTTTGTACCTAAAAATAGTATAGTAAATTTCGCAAACATTTTAAAATTAAACGGTATAAATAATTATCCTGTTTATACCCTGGGAAAAATTACTTTGATTCTTTTCGAAACGCCTGTATCCTTTCACATCGTATCTAGCGATTTTCCAATTCCACAATCCGGAATATTAGGAAATGATTTCTTTAAACAAACTTCTTCAAAAATCGACTATGCAGAAGGACATCTGGATATCTCTGGGATTAACGTATCTTTTTTCTCTCCGGAAACCATAATAGTTTCACCAAGATCTGAGTCATTATTCTATGTAAGGGTAGGAAATCCTGACATAAAGATAGGATATTTACTCAAATTGAAAATAGAGCATGGAATTTATTTGGGAGATACTATAATAGAAAACGTTTCCGGGAAAGCTTATTTGAATGTTATAAACACACTAGATGAAGAAGTGGAAATCAGAGTACCAACATTGCACTTGAAACCACTAAGTGAACTATTAGATAATCACGAATTGAACAACGAGACACGCAATAATCGCGAGAATTTTCCAAATTCACCAGGAAAACTCGTGAACATGGAAGAAACCAGCATTAAAATAAAAAGAGACAATCATGAAGGCAATGATGACATTTTTGAAGAAATCCAAAATGAAAATGAAAATGACCAAGAACCTATTGTTATTGAAAAAATCAATTACGAAAACGAAGACGAAATATTAAACCAAAAGGGAAATAAAAATGAGAATAAAAATACGAATAAAGACAAAATAAAAAATAAAAATGAGAGGAAAATTAAAATAAGTTCGAATAAAATTTCAAATAATTCTAAAACCCATGGAGAGAGAAATTACCAAACCTCTCCGAAAAAAATTTATTCTAGAATTTCTGAGGGAAGTTTCCAAACCTCGACAGGAAATTCTAGCTCCGTTAATTGTGAGGATGGAAATTACCAAACCTCTTCTGAAAAACTTAATAACCCGACCATTGGAGGGGAAAGTTACCAAACCTCTCAAAAAAAAATTAATTCTAGAATTTCGGAGGAAAGTTTCCAAACCTTGACAGAAAATTCTAGCTCCGTCGATTGCGAGAAGGGAAATTACCAAACCTCATTACGCAACTCGACACAATCTAATCCCGAAGAAAAGGAAAATTTTTACACCTTAATGGATATTAAGTTTCCAAGAATTGGATTAATATCGGAAAATAATGAAAAATCCTCTCATGTCATAATAAAAGACCTTCTTGAAAGGGCACAAAAATATAAATTAAATATTAAAGACTTAGGTATTGAAAATAGTCGAAATATCAAATGTAAAATTAAACCGTCTTCGAAAATTTCAACAGCGTTATTGCATAAATCTCAAGAAATTATGGATAAATTTATGCGAAAACGTAAATCGAAAAATAAAAGGAAGCAACAAAATAATATTGCAATTTCTGATCTGCATAATTGTTTAACAATATCCGAAGAAACAAAAGAAGATAAATTTATACAAATTATAGATTTATTGCGATTAGAACACTTGAATAAAAAAGAACAAGAAAACGTGATAAAGTTAATAACAAGCAGTCAAGACCGATTTCATACTCCTGGAGAAAAATTAACCGCGACTCATGTAATACGACATCAAATACCAACTACAGATGATCACCCAATCAATATTCGCCAATACAGATTTCCGCAAATACATAAGGAAGAAATAAATAAGTAGGTAGAGGAATTCCTAGAAGGAGATATAGTAAAACATTCGCAGTCACCGTACAATACGCCTATATGGATAGTGCCAAAGAAAGAAGATTCAAAAGGAAATAAGCGTTGGAGAATGGTTCTCGATTTCCGTGCCTTAAACGATAAAACTATCGGAGATGCTTATCCTTTGCCAAATATTATCGACATATTAGATCAGTTAGAAGGAGCGCAATATTTCTCAGTATGTGATCTTGCGTCCGGATTTCATCAAATAAAAATGGATCCTGCCGATAGTCATAAAACAGCCTTTACCACTCCATTCGAGAATTACGAATTCGACCGAATGCCCTTCGGATTAAAAAATGCACCTGCAACCTTTCAATGCTTAATGGACTTAGTATTAACAGGATTACAAGGCGAGGAGTTATTTGTTTACATGGACGACATTGTTATTTACGTTACTTCTTTAGAAAAACATGAACGAAAATATAACGCATTAATAGAGCGACTTCGTAAAGCTAATTTAAAATTACAACCTCATAAATGTGAATTTTTAAAACCAAAGTAACATATCTAGGGCATGTAATCGGCAGAGACGGAGTAAAACCAGATCCGAAGAAATTAGAAGCAGTACAACATTTTCCGAGACCAAAAACACCGAAGAATATTAAACAGTTTTTAGGCCTTGCCGGATATTATCGACGATTCATATCAAATTTCTCTAAATTAGCAAAACCACTAACGAATTTATTAAAGAACGATACTCGTTTTGAGTAGACATCTGAACAAGAAGAATCATTCGAAATTTTAAAGCAGAAATTATGTGAAGAACCAGTATTGCAATATCCTGATTTTTCTAAATCATTCATTTTAACCACCGATGCTTCCGGAATAACCGTAGGAGGAATACTTTTCCAAGGGGAAATAAACAAAGACCGACCGATAGCTTACGCCTCTAGAACCCTCACAGACAATGAATTGAAATACGACACGTACGAAAAGAAGCATTGGCCATAATTTATTGCGTTAAACATTTTCGACCGTATTTATACGGAACACTTGTCACAGATCACAAACCATTAATGTGGTTCAAAAACGCGCAAGACGCTAATATGCGAATACTCCCTTGGAGGTTAAAATTATCAGAGTACGATTATGATGTAGTATACAAAGCTGGCAAAACTAATGTGAATGCAGACGCTCTATCGAGAAACCCTATAAATCTGGAAGAAACTTATTGTAAAATAATAAAGGATCGAAAATTGCTAAATCCAGAAGATCCTGAAGATGCAAAACTAATTGCCGAATTATTAGAAAAATCTGATAGCAAAGGAAAAGAAAAAGAAGACGACGACTTCCATTTATATCTTTCGGATAACGAAGAAACCGAAGAAATAACACCGGAAGGTCATTTATTTGATAATACTACGGATACCTTTCCGTTCACACCTGCAAAATTAAACGAACCAGATTATACACCGATTACCGAAAAGGCTCTAATTCATAATTACCCTGCACTAAATAAAATTTTAACAAGAAGTCAAACAATAAAACAAAATACTGAACAAATATCAAATGAATTGGATAGTAATGAAGAAGAAATTGAAGAAATAGAAGAAAGAAATGATCCGCCAGACAAAGATTTTGATAGTGAAAAGGAAGATGAAGAAGGAGACGAGGAAAACATTATTAATCGGAATTTAAAAGCAAGGAAAACAAAACACGATTACCAAAAATAGATTAATTAAAAACAACATTATTGACTCTCGAGAATTATTATTTCTACGAAAAGATAACGTGACATATTTTGTTGATACACAAGGAAAACCGTTAGACTCCGGCTCGCAGAGACTACTCGAACGAAACGAATTCCTGAGCCTAGGATCTCTTGTCTTAGGCGAAGCTAAAGCCATAAAATATAAAAATCATTACCACACGGCCCATTAGTGAAACTCAACGGGAGGGCCCTACGGTAACCCGCAGCCACATCATCAAAACTTTAAAGGATTTACAACGCATAACAGAAAACTTGAAATTAGAAACAATCAGTATAGCAAAAACCGAATTTATTAACAATGTTCCCTGGAGTAATATTAAATCACAACTACAACTAATATTCATGGACACCTCAACCAAAATAATTGTTTGCCATGAACAAATTAAGTATCCGCCGAAAGATTTACGATCCATTATAATCGGCGAAACGCACTGTTTACCAACCGGGGGACATCGTTGGGTTTCAAAAACATATAACAGAATAAAACATAATTATTATTGGGAAAATTTAAAATCCGACGTTCAAAGATATATACAACAATGTTTGCAGTGTCAATTGAAAAAACTCGTTCGTGTTAAGACCAAACAGCCTATGATAATTACAGACACACCTGGATCATCTTTTGACAAAGTAGCCCTGGACATTGTAGGCCCATTGCCTAAAACAGAGAGAGGAAACGAATACATCTTAACACTACAAGATCAGTTAACTAAATTTTGTATGGGAATACCGTTGCAAAATCAAACCTCTGAAACAATCGCAGAAGCTTTCGTGGATCGTTTTATTTGTGTGTTTGGATCACCAAAGGCAATATTAACGGACCAGGGAAGAAACTTCATTAGCGAATTAACGAGAAAGCTTGCTAAAATATTTAAAATTCGTAAGTTTCGCACTACAGCCTTCCATCCGCAATCGAATGGGTCTTTAGAAAGAGCACACCACGCATTAGGAGAATATTTAAAACAATATACGAACGAACAAAAACAGTAGGATCGATGGATCGGCCTCGCAATGTTTAATTATAATATCAATGTCCATGAAGCAACAAAACATATACTGTATGAATTAGTTGTCGGAAAAATAGCTAGAGTTCCTTCGAACGAGCTTCTAGCTCCAGAAGATAAAATAGCAAATTACGGTGAATATTTAATAAATCTCGTGACACAACTCCATACAATTCAAGGGAACGCTCGTAAAAACGTCAGAGAAGCAAAACGCAGGTCAAAAAGGTCAATCCTCAGAATTTCAAGTCTGGGGATCATGTGTTTTTACTAAAAGGGCCGAAACCGGGCAAATTCGAAGACCATTACACAGGGCCTCATGAAATATTGGAAATACTAAACAAAAACAATGTAAAAATTAGAATAAAGAAAAATAGTCGAGTCATACATCCCAATCGCTTGCGAACCTCTCATATCAAAACAATTAATGAACAACTGACAGCAAATAGAAATAAATAATTTCCAAAAAAAAACATACACATACACACACAAAAACAAAGTATATATATATATATATATCCATCCAAATAATATCTGGAACTAAAAATTTCAGATGGATCGAGAAACGGGAAGAATAGTCATAATGATCCTATTAGCGAGCTTACCACCGGCATATGGAATAATAGGATATGACTGTGGCTTGGCATCCGCTAATCTTACAACATTATCGTTATTAGCCATAGAAGGGTGTGATATTCCCCAACAGCATGTAAATTCCAGTAGGATTTATATACGGGAGTGGTGCACTTGGACACAGTATAATTGGACACGGTGCAAATGGACACGTTACAAATGGACACGAGATTTTGCACACGGTTCAATTGGACACAGTGCATTTGGACACAGTAATTTTGGATACAGTAGCTTTTGGACACATAAGAAAATACGCATCGTTTACTTGGACACCGCTCAATTGGACACTGTTCATTTGGACACCGTTCGTTTGGACACAGAAAGATGCGCGCCGTTCATTTGGACACCGTTCGTTTGGACACCGTTATTTGCCCACCGTTCGTTTGGACACCGTTCATTTGCCCACCGTTCGTTTGGACACCGTTTATTTGCCCACTGTTCGTTTGGACACCGTTCATTTGCCCACCGTTCGTTTGGACACCGTTCATTTGCCCACCGTTCGTTTGGACACCGTTCGTTTGGACACCAAAATTTGATTTAAATTATACGACGTAATCCACACCAAATTTTTGTTTTAAATAAGAAATAGGTTTGGGTTAGGTTATATCTTCCGGAAGTGGAGCCCCCCCGCAGGGGGGGCGGAACCCACTGTATCCATGCATGACATCCAAATATGCGGAAGGCTAAACAAAGTGCTAAAAGCAATGTAAAATTAATGACATCAGTATCAGAGATATATAAGTATGAATATATTTTATTTTGACAGATATTATAACCTTCAAATGTATCTCCTTTTCACGATTTCATATTTTACATAGATTTACCAGTATAAAGTGTTATAAGAATACTGATTATATTTTCCCAAAATGATTTTTATTTCTCTCCATCTGTTACATATTCAAACAAACAGTGCGCATGTTTCTGTGTACAAATGAACGGTGTCCAAACGAACGGTGGGCAAATGAACGGTGTCCAAACGAACGGTGGGCAAATGAACGGTGTCCAAACGAACAGTGGGCAAATGAACGGTGTCCAAACGAACGGTGGGCAAATGAACGGTGTCCAAACGAACGGTGGGCAAATAACGGTGTCCAAACGAACGGTGTCCAAATGAACGGTGCGCATCTTTCCGTGTCCAAAGGAACGGTGTCCAATTGAGCGGTGTCCAAGTAAACGATGCGTATTTTCTTATGTGTCCAAAAGCTACTGTATCCAAAATTACTGTGTCCAAATGCACTGTGTCCAATTGAACCGTGTGCACAATCTCGTGTCCATTTGTAACGTGTCCATTTGCACCGTGTCCAATTGTACTGTGTCCAAGTGAAGGCCACTCTTTATATACAGCTATTACAAATCAACGAATTTGAATCAGTAAAAGTAATACAATGCAAAGTCGAGATCGACTGTTTAATTAAAAAATGTGGGATGTTTTCTCACACCATGGATGTATTCAATGGAAAATATGCATATGTACAAGAAGTATGTCGAGAGGCATGTCAACGCATGCACACTTACGGCACTTTCCAATTATCTGATACTTATATAACTGGACTCAAACCTAATCAAATCACAACTCGACCCGTAATATTAGCTGGTCGTTTAGATAACGATGGAGTATGTTCCGGAAGCGTTTATTCCGATCCGTACAGAACATGGGCTGAAGTTATCGTATTACGCAGTGTCAAAATAACGTTGCAAGATTACGTAGTCGATGTGCGAATAAACACTAATAAGGTGCAATTTAGATCAAGTGTAGCCTGCGAACTCAGCGCCACTCATTGCTCTGATATAGAAGGAGGGGATACCTTCTGGGATCCCGTACCTGCGGATTCTTGTAAGTTTTCCAATTATGGGATATTGTATGAAGGATATGCCGACAAAATCATTGACAGTATGAACCAACAGGCTCAGGTAGTTTATTCACTGACTACACAGAATACCCTATTCGCTTTAACTAGCAAGGGAAAATATATAACTTGTGGGTATACGCTTACGCGTACGGAACATCTAAAATTAATTATTTTCGAGAGCACGCTCGGCATTACTATTTTTAAGAAATCAACTCGTGCTACAAACTTCGACATTTTTACGTATATAAACTCTAAATTTGTATATGTCGAAAAACATATTCGCACACAAATAAATCAATTATACCGGGATATTTTGCTACAAGAATGTAATCTTGAGCAACAATTGCTGCAAAACATACTGGCAATAGCTACTCAATCACCAGATATTTTTGCATACCATTTAATGAAAGGTCCCGGTTACATGGCATTGTTGGCGGGAGAAGTAATTCACATAGTCAAATGTTTACCGGTCGAAGTAAGACTAGCTCGAACGGACAATTGCTATGATCAATTACCAGAACTGCGCGGAAATCAAACATACTTTTTAACACCTCAGACGCACATTTTGTTGCGTCAAGGAATGCAAACTATATGTAACGCATTCGCTCCTGCCATGTACCTCTTAGGAGACTCTTGATATAAACTCACGCCCAGACCGGTTGACACTATGCCACCTACAATTATGAAACCTTTAACTAAACCTACTTGGAAATATACAAGCCCAGGAGCACTCGCCACAAGCGGAATATATACCGAAAATGATCTGGAAGACCTGAGAGATCACATAATGTTCCCAGCTGAACGACCTGCGGTGCTTAATAGTATAGCGAGAGGAGTAATGGGAAGATCCGCATCCATATAAGACGGCTCCATTTCTAATTTGTTAGACAAAAGCGTTGTGGAAAAAATTGCAATTTCTACATGGCAGAAATTTTGGGATACATTTTTAATTTTTGGAAATATTAGCGCTGGAATAATGGGAATTTACCTGGGTGTAAGAATTTTTAAGCTGATATTGGACACAATAGTACACGGCTACGCTCTACACACAGTGTATGGATGGTCTTTATATTTGCTAGGGGCCATATGGGATTCTCTCACTCAGCTGTTATTGCACTGCGCCTCCTGTTAAAGAACCCACAATCCCGAGCCCTAACCCTCAGAAAAATGAACCTGAACAGATCATTTATACTGAAGTTAAGAAGCAGCATGACTGCGTCTATCCTTCTCTCCCTACCAAGCAGAACCCAAGCTATACATTGCAACTCAAAGAATAATAATAATAATAAACAAAAAGAGGGGGGGAAATATATATACACAAAACCCCCCATTATTGTCCTTTCCCTCTCCGCTTCCTTTTCTCAACTAATGTCAAACATGGAACCGCTAATTAAACCAGGATTCCGCTCTTTTATAGAACATAATAACATGGAGATTAAGGCTATCAATACAAGCCACTTGATTCGCTCACGCTTGGAGGTAACGATCATACGGGTATTATCACCATTGCTGTTCTGGGTACAACTTAAAAATAGCGAGAAGGACTTGGAAGAACTGCAAGAAGAGCTTGATTTTTACATGCCGAGAAAAGCTAAATACTTGCATTATCGGCCTCAAGACATAAAGGAAAACAAAGACATCGTAATAAAGGAAGACAACCACTGGCGAAGAGAATGGATCGAGAAATTTAATAAAGCCACAAATATGGTAAAGATATGTTTAGGGGATTTTGGACGTACAACCTGGCGCCCAGTACACAACATATATTACCTAGACGATCGCTTCCGCAAATTGCCTTGACAGGCCATTACTTCCCTCTCAACGGCTGGCCACCTTGACGTGGTGAGAGGGCTCCCCTGAAGCTTCCCGCCTTGTGCGGGAAGTGGAAGGGATCTAAGAGCCAGTCAAAGGAGGAGCATACCTCTCTAAAAAAGCCGGCCAGGGCGGGCTCGTGAGGCGTGATGGAGCCAACCGTCCTAGGGGAAGGAAAACCCCGAAATCAAACCAATTCTTTGTTACAGATGAATATGCCGACAAAGAAGCGAACGAACACCAAGGGTTCGGATACCTTGGACCGGCAGAGGAGTGGTATCGTCCCAGCCACTCCTAGGTCGTCATCCGACGATGGGCTACCGGCCGTGTTGCCGACGGGCACGGCCGGGGAACGGACTACCGCCCAGGTGGACGTTAGGAGCGCGATGGAGGTGGAGGTGGAGGATATCCCGCAGGAAGGGATACCCCCATCTCCAGAAACAAAGGCCGCTAAACCACCGAGCGGCGAGAGGAGGAGGAAGAAGAAATCCCCGGTGGTCGTACTGGATCGGCTGCCGAGGTATTTGGATGATCCCGAGGTTGGTGGCTCGACGGTCGAAGAGTACCTCGAGTGCACGAAGGGGATACCCCTTGTGGAGGGTGACTGTGGACGGGAATTGGAGGAGTTTTTCACCAATTGCTACACCCGCAAAGGAAAGTGGATTCCCCCCGAAAAACACCAATTGGACACCGGGGGCGCGTCTGGGTGCTCTAGGGAGGGTGCTCCCTCGAGGACCGTGCGGAGGCAGGAGGCGGAGGCCCGGCGGACCACTAGGAGGACCACCGAGGTAGAAAGGCTCAGGGCGAGAACTCCATCGAGCTCGAGCCTGGACCTTGGTGCGGGGACGAGGAGCCGCAGTGTTTCCCCGGTGCGATCCGAGGACCTGGAGCTGGCGGCCCTGGCCAAGAGGAAGAGGGGACGCCCACCGACGACGGGGGAATATGTAGGTAGGGCGGAGGCGATCGAGCGCCTCGCGGCGGCGAAGGAGCGGGAGCTGAGGGTTCTCGAGGAGGAGCGATCCCTGCAGGCTGGGTTCGTTCCCCCGGAGACCCAAGGCACTCGCTCGCTGCCTTCGGAGCACGAGGTGGCCGAGCAGGCCTGGGACCTCACGGCGGCGGAGATCGAGAGGAGAGCGCGCGAGTCCCTTGGGGAGCTGGAGCGAATGGTGTCCGTCTCCAGCAACCTCAAGGGGACTTTTAAGCGCGGCATGCACCTCACGGCGGTCAGGGTGAAGGCGTACTGCGCGGAGCTCCTCAGCCGGACAGGGACCGGCGAGGACTCGCAGGTGGGCCTCCTCCGTTCGGCCAACGAGTGGCTGAGGAGGAGACTGACCACCTGCGAGAGCGAGATCGCGGCGTTGAGGGAGGAGGTCGCGATTCTGAGGGGGGGACAGGTACCACGCCCTGAGACGACCCCCCCAGACGGGAGGAGTCCCCCGTCGAAGGTCCTCAGGACCTCGCGGCCCTTGTGGGGCGACGACGGTGGGGGCGTCGGGGGGGGCCTGCCGGTGGGGGACCCGCAGGGGGCCTTCATTTCGGCGGGCTCCCCCCTCCGGGGGCCTCCACCCGAGGGGATAGGGAGGGCTCCGCGGAGTCAGTCCTGGGGGTTTCTGCGCGCGGTAGGGCTCGCGGGATCCTTGGGGACTCCCCGGGGCCCGCCATCCCCGTTTCCCCCCGATATGGGGGGGATGGGGGTGGATAGGGAAGAGGTGGGCACGAGGGGGCATTCGGGGCCCCTCTCGGTGGCCCAGGTAGAGGCCCTACTGGCCGAGGGCCTAAGAGGCGTCGAGGAGCGCCTCATGTCCGCGCTCGGACGGATCGGGGGCGGAGGAGGGATCGGCGGCGGGTCCGGGCGGGGCGGTGGGGTGGAGGCTGCGGCCCCCCCGCTAGGCCCCTCCCGACCCAGCGGCCGCAAAAGGCCAAGTCCCGGAGGGGGGGGTGGGGGAGGGGCTGTGGCCCCCCCGCCTACCCCGACCGGGCCCAGCAGCCCGAGAGGGGCAGAGCCCGGAGAGGAGGTGGGAGGATGGCTGCGGCCCCTCCCGCTATTCCCGACCGGGCCCAGCAGGCACCGCCTGCGGCGCCTCCTCCCGCGTATGCGGGAGAGACGTGGGTGCAGGTGGTGCGGAGGAGGGGGGGTGGGCGTGGGACCGATAGGGGTCCCGCCCCACCCCCGACTCCCCCCCCGGAGCCGGGTGGGCTCTCCGGTGGGAGGAGGAGAGGCGCTGCCCCTATGCGGTCAGCACAGGTCGGGAGGGCGAAGGGGCGGAGACCTCGGCCTCCGGGGCCGGCGGCGGTGCTGCTGTCGGCACCGGAGGGTGCGGGGCTCTCCGTCGGGGCGGCGATGGCCAGGGCCCGGGAGTGCATCGACCTCTCGGGACTGGGCATCGCCGACACTCGCGTGAGGAGCGCCGCGAATGGGGGGACCCTCATCGAGGTTCCCAGACCGGCGAGGGTCCGAGAGGAGGACCCTGAACCCCCCACGTCCGACGAGCTCGCGGACAGGCTCGCGGAAAGCCTCAGGGGGGTCTTGGAGGGGACAGGGGTCCGGGTTGCCCGGCTAAGTTCGCGGAGATGCGACTTAGAGGGCTGGACAGCTCGGTTACCCTGGAGGAAGTTAGGCGGGCCCTCACGGCCCTCGGGGGGCCGACGGGCTGGGGTCTTCGGATCGGAGAGATCCGGAGGCCCGCGTCCGGCCCGGGGACCGTGTGGGTTCGGGCACCCGTTGCCCTCGTAAGGAGGGTGGCGGCTGCCGGGAGGGTGCGCGTGGGGTGGGCATGGGCACAGGTGGAGGTGCTTCGCGCCCGCCCCCTGCGCTGCTACCACTGCCTGGCGATCGGCCACGTCAGGCAGCACTGCACGGAGGGTCGGGATCGGTCCGGGTTGTGCTACAGGTGTGGCACACCCGGACACCCCGCATCGAGGTGTCCGGCGAAGGCCCCCAGTTGTCCCGTTTGTGCGGACCTGGGGAGGCCGTCGGATCATTGCGTGGGGGCAAGGGGTTGTGCCCCTCCCCGCGCCGCGAGGGAAAGGAGGGGGGGGCCCAGTGCGTCGCAAGGGGCCCTGGGCCAGCCGCAGGAGACTGACCCATCCGCCGCGACGGAGGCGGCGGATCCCCATCCGACTACGGGGGATGGCACCATGGGGGGCGGAGGGACGGAGGATATGGAGGTGGAAGGTTTTCTTCCTCCTAGTCCTCCTCCCCCTCCAGCAGGGTGCCGTAGGGAGGATGTCCCCATATAAGAATGGGGACTCTGGGGAGGAAATATTTCCTCCCCAGGACGGTTGTCATCCGTGACTACTGGCAGGGGGCCTCTCTGAAGTAGTGCAGATGCCAGTTTCCGGAGAGGTCCCCGATAAAGCCAGGGATGGACAACCCGGAGGGGGTTTTAGTGGGTAGTCCCTCGACCGTCAGGTCGGGGGGAGTCCCACATAACCCCGCCTCGATTCCCCATCGGGGCGGGGTATGCGTAAAAGCATTTCCCCCTTCGTAACAAAAAAAAAAAGGCCATTACTTGCGGCCTAGCCCACACGGGATCAGTTGGGAACCTTAATATCTGGCCGGACAAAACAAAAGATCTTTGTCGAATCCTCGCTGAAAACCGCAAGGGATGGATTAACATTATCTATCCCCTTCGCAGAGGCGCCGCCCTCGTCAAACTAACGGTGTAAAGAGAAAATTCTGAAGGGACCTATAACCTACGAGAAATGCTATTACAATTGGGCGACGTTCAATTAACAACTAGAATATCAATGGATGTGTTTCCCACCGTGTGAAAAAAGGGGGAACTATATACATATACATCAATTTTAAGTCACTTATATCCTGTCTTTCTTATACACATATTAAAAATTCTTTTTTTTTAGGGTTACTAGTACTCTGCGTTGATACCACTGCTT
>NW_027223333.1:3798189-3840688 GCF_030449975.1 Polyergus mexicanus | reverse complement strand
AGCGAGGAAAGTTTTATCTTCATCCGAAAGCGAAGAAGAGTCATGCACAAGTGCAATTTTGCCACCTGCTCCATGTCCTCCTGCAAAACGTAATTATAAACAATTCTAATCGCGTATATATATATATATATATATATATATATATATATATATATATATATATAAATTCATATATATCTCTCTTATATTTTAACATTATATTTTGTTTTATCAATATGAAAGGTCAACGACTGTGCAATACAAACGAAACAGTACAATGTGAAAGTGCATCCATTACACGTTCTTGGGATTCTGCAAAAAAATACAAAGTATCATCACAAATTTCAAACTTGAGCTCCTACTCATCATCTTTGCAAGGTGAGCAAATTTATTACATATCTCCATGTAACAATGCATATAATATTATATAAAATTTCATACTTATAATTAATATTATCAGTAAGTATAAATTTAAAAATGTATACATAATTTTTTACACATACAATATTTAAAATAATACATGTACAATATTAATAATATTTTAAAAATTGTGTGCCTACATATTCTATCTATACATATATGGATATACGACGAAATATACATATATGTATATATAGAATAATATATATATATGTACTATACTCATATAGTTTACATATATAACTTGTCAAAATTCCATTTTCTTTCTAACTCCTATTTTGAATGCTAAATGCATTTATAATATATTTTATGTGCAGATGCGAATGATTATGGTACTTTGTACGAAAGAGATGAAGAAGCGCTTAACATTGCTACAAGAGAGAAAAATCGAGACAATTCAATACACCGACATATGAATAAAATGGAGGAAGTTGGTCGATCTAACTGTACGCAAGGAAACCAATATATAAAGGAAAAGGAAAATAATAATTTAAATCATCAATTTTCACAAGCTGCGATTGGTAAGTAAATGTAATGCATATAAATATAATATATACACACATACACACGCCCACACACACACACACCACGCGCGCGCGCGCACGCCATTAATTTTATACATATATATTTCATATTTATCATTAATATTATCAGCAATTATAAATTTAAAAAAGTATACATAATTTTTTACATACAATATTTAAAATAATACATATACAATATTAATAATATCTTAAAAATTGTGTGCCTACATATTTTATATATACATATATGGATATACGACGAAATATACATATATGTATATATAGAATAATATATATGTGTGCACTCATAAAGTTTACATATATCTTGTCAAAATTCAATTTTTCTTCTAACTTCTATTTTGTATGCTAAATGTATTTATAATATATTTTATGTGCAGATGCGAATGGTTATGGTATTTTGTACGAAAGAGATGAAGAAGCGTTTAACATTGCTACAAGAGAGAAAAATGGAGACAATTTAATACACCGACATATTAATAAAATGGAGGAAGTTGGTCGATCTAGCTGTATGCAAAGAAACCGATATGTAAAGGAAAAGGAAAATGATGATTTAAATCATCAGTTTTCACAAACTGCAATTGGTAAGTAAATGTAATGCATATAAATATAATATGAACACACACACACATACGTACGAACACACATGCACGCACGCACACACGCACACGCATACGCACACGCATGCATCATTTATTATATATATATGGACCGTTTATTTTGAAAGTGGTGCGAGTCCATTTTCTTTTGTTTCGAGAAAATTAAATGTTAGCAGATCTGACAATTAAAAAATATAGGTTAATTATGTGAAGTCTGGGAATGTTTGTACTAATTTATCAATATGTAATTTGATTATATAAATTTCTTTTAGGCGAATTTAACTAAAATAATATATATTTCCAGGCTGCAAATGGACTTACACCACTTTCATAATTAGTCAATTGTAAATATCATTTAATTTCAATTTTGAAATAACAAATATCACTTAAAATATATTTCATATTAATCCAATTTTGTTTATAAATAATAACAAGAAATAAAATAGAATTTGTATTTTTTATTTTGAACGTTAATTATATTTATATATTGTTAAACTTAACACAAGATATTGGTATTATTAATTATTTATGCTCTTCATGTGGCAGTGTTTTGAAATATTCATGATGCACAGGAGGTATATAAGGTAATAGCTGCTGCATATCCTTATATTTTTCGTATGTAATAGGCCTGGCATCGTGATGGAAATTGGACTTACACCACTTTCATAATCAATGGTTACGCAATTTCTTTTACCGGCCAATTTTAAATTGAACAAAGCATTGGCATTTTTTAAGATATTAAATACTAACTAGTTATAAACAAAAAATTTACACTAAATTAAGAATAAATTACGTCATATCTCATTTTTTTAAAAAAAGGACTTACACCACTTTCAAAATAAACGGTCCATATATATATATTTGAAATAAATGGTGTACATATAGAAATTTTGCAACTGTAATAGAGTTTAGCAATTGTGTATTGTGAGCAGATTTAGCAATTGTAAGGCCTTTATTTATACGTGTTAAATTGTTTTCTATACAAATTTAAAAATAATAGGTATTACAACTTTTACCTATTTCTAAAATTTTTAATAAAATCTATTATTATTATTATTTTTTTATAGTTTTATATAACTTTTATATAATAGATATGCGAAAGATAACAATAATAATAAATATTTTCATATAGAACTATCAATTTAAAAAAAAATGCAATAATCTACATTTTATTTCTTTCATTAGTAAAATTGTATAGTATATCGAAATATAATATATGTTCTTGTCTGCTATATTTTTTGAAAAAGCAACGTATGTAATGCCACTAATTTATATGTTTTATATACAATTTATATATTTAATTTACTATACTTATTACATTTTATTATATTATTATATACATTTATATACATTTATTTATATATATTATATACATGTATATGCTATTTATACATTATAAGTGTATATATATATATATATATATATATATATATATATATATATATAACCGTTTATTAATAATAAATGCTATTTACAGTGGATCATTTCAAGAGATTAACAAGAGAAATAGTGACTATAAAATATGATATGAGACAAGCATTGAGCTTATTAGATATTTTAGTTGAAAGAACTAATAAAAGCACAGAATGTGCAAGTACGAAATTTTCTTTTGGTGACGCTGAAAATCGGTTTCCGTTGCAAACTGTAGCCCAATTAGCGGAAGTTAAGGAGATTTTGAAAGTTTCAGATTCCCAACATAACACTGAAATAGTAAGTTAACGCATATAAATTTATATACAATATAATAGTCATATATATATATATATATATATATGTATTTCACAATTATTATCAAATCTTTTATAAGTACATTATATAATCAATCTTAGGTAAACTTTTCCACAGTAAAAACATTGTATGTCCTTTTCAGAAATTTTAATCCCTATTTTAATTTTATACATATAAATAATCCCAATTAAAATAATTAAGCGTAAAAAGCTGGTTTTTTTTACTTATAAGATTATCACATTTCATGAGATGTATTAATCATTTAAAATTATTATTAATTATTTATTAGATATTATCAGAGATATTAATCACTTAAAATTGCTATAGAAAATGATTGAAGATTGTTAAGAAAAAGACATTACTTTATTTAATCTAATAATATATTACTTTTACTCTTACCTTATAGCGCGTATATATCAAATCTATCGGAGGAACATGCGTCGATGATGCCGTAAAGAGAACGTTGTATAAAACATTCTCAAATAAATTGGCGGAGAAATATAACTGGGAAGGCCGACGCGGAAAAGAGCCACTGCATAAATTGGAACTAATAAAAGTTATTTTCAGTAAGTTATTTTCAGTTGTTTATATGTAAATACAACTGCAAAATATCTTCTGTTAGAAGATATTTTATTTTTTTTCCTCTCTATATGCGTGTAAAAATGACAGCTAATTAGTTTCAATAACTTGCCATGGAACATTCTGTATCATATATAGATATATTTATGATTATTACTTTAATCAAATTTAAAAAGTTTTTGATGAATTAAATTTTATTTCCATTTTTACATTGTATAACTTAGAAATAATTATTAAACAAAGATAATACACTATGAATTACTATAGTCATCAATCAATTAGTATAGAAGAAAAAGTTAAAATAATGAAAATATTTTTAGGATCCATACTTTACAATATCCCAGATTCCGATCAGGGCAAAATACAACGAAGGGTTATGGAGTGGTTTCGACATTCAAAAGCGAGACATGAAAATGAGAAGAAGCGGACCCATAGATGCGAAGGCAACGTTTCTAATTTATCAGAATAAAGAACTGGAAAGGTATATTAATAATGTCAAAAGGTATGAAATATTAATTATTTTAATCATTACTGGCAACATATTACATACAAATTCTATTGTACGTTGTGTTATAGAATTATTTGCATATTTCGCAGTTATTTTCACTTGCAATAATGTACGTAAGTTCGTTTTCAGCTCTTTTTATGAAACAGTCACTGATGAAATGCGATGTGCAAGTTTCCAATAGCTTATTATATCGCAAGTCTAAGACTTCCTAAAAAAAAAAAAAAATTAATCCAAGATATGAGTAGATATAGCGAAAAGATAAGAAGGGGAGAAATATATTATTGTTTTAACACACAATTTTCTAAACTCGTATTCAGAATAATGTTTATTTTTTATATGTTTAGATTTTTATATGTATCTATACTCACCATTCACGCTCATCACTGTATATTGAAATTAAATTTGCATGGCTCTTTAATTATAGATTATTTCCGACACTATTTGTACACTACTATTGCTTATGTTTCTGTAAAAGCCATTGGCTTTAAGTAGAATGGACTGGGTTTTGATATTCACTGCTAATATTGAAAATCAATAGTATATGTTATGTAAATTATAAATTTTCAGTATTGAGAGCCATTAGAAAAATATAAAAACAGTAAGATTTAGACGGTAAACAAATTGATCAATCACAATTGAGTACTCTCGAAATAACCCTAGTGAATCTCGATTATGATTGGTCAATTCGCTTACTGTCTAAAAATAAGCCTATTATAATAGATTTTACATATGTTTCAGATGTGCATGGACAATTTACATCCACATTTTAATTAATAATAAAAGTTATATAGTTTTTCGAGTTACGCGCATTATAAATATATTAAGATTGCATATAATAATCGAACATATGCATCTGTGTTAATAAAAATTTTTATTTTATGAAATTTTTATTGACACAGATTCGTGTGTTATCATCAATTACTGCAAAATATTTCTTATTTATATGATTTGTATTTGTTATTGGTTTTACAATAAATAGAAAAAGGTTTTTCACAATTTTTTCATTTTTGTGTGTTTACAATTATCTTCCTTTTACTATTAAGATGAAAATAGAACCGACTGATCGAAAAAGTGCGAAATCTTCTTAATTTATTAATTGTACCGTTAAAAATATTTGCAATTTTATTTCATATCGGTTATATATGATAATATATACAATTATAACTTAATTCAAATTTATCAATAAAACCGAAAAAATATTTTTCTTTTCAATAAAAAATTATATACAATACATTTACAGGCAATAACTAAAAAAAAAAATTTTTCGTAGGGATTGTTGGATATGTATTATTTATTCATTTTTCTGTTTGCGTAAATAATTGTATTAAGAACAATATATTTTTGATTTTACGAAACACAAACCAATTATATAATATGAATAATTCAATTATCTCTAGTTTCAATCTAAAAATTAAGAATTTTCTTCCTTTAGTAATAAATTGCTGATATATGTTATGAATTGTGTAAAAAATTTTGATATCGAAGAAAATTCTTTATCTTAAAATTTTGTTAATTATATTTTAAAGTTTAATAAAAATTTTCGATAAAAATTTGAATTGTTTATAAATTAAAAATAGAATATATAATATCACAACAAATTTTTAAGTATACTCTCAAAACATTAACTAACAATGAAAATTTTAAATAAGACAAATAAAAATTAAATTTTACTTTGTTAGAAAATGTGTATAAATCTATCATACATCCATAACAGATGTCTAATGGACATCCATTATGGATTTAGAGACGACGTCTACCGTGGACATAATATGGATTTCTATTAGAAATCTATACAATATCCACTGTGGAGATAGATGTCGCATGGAGCTATGGAGGTTATATGGACGTCTAATAGATGTCATGTTCCGTGTGGGTTGCTTTACTCAGCTCTTTCTTACACTTTTCTGTTTAACTTTATTGTTTTATTCTTTAATATATTAAGAAATTGGTCGGGTTACGACAATTTATAGAACATTAATATTTATTATAATACCTAAGATTTCTAAATTATTATAATTAAATATATATAAATTAAATAGCCGATACAACTAAAAATAATTATGTATGAATATTAAATTTTTATAAATATATTTATGATAATATCTTAAAACATCGTACAAATGTCCTGAACCGTCCTGGACATATTCAGGATGATCCTGAGGATGTTTTGTGCTATCTGGGAAATAAAGTATCTTATAAACAGAAATTTTAACTTTAAAAAGAAATCATATAAAATGTAAATGCATAACATTAAGTTCCAAATTAACTTCTATTTTAAGAAAATAATCATTCTTGTCTCTTGTTTTTTATTCGGTCCTATGCGTGAGATAACCAAATTTTAAGAGGTGCGCTTACATTCCCTTCACTGACATCCTTGAACTTACTTCTTATAACACCTAAAACAATCATAGAACGTATTAAAAAATAAATTTAGATATTATTAATGTAAATATGTTTTTTTTTTATTAAAGTGAAATAAAGTTCACGCAAAAAATAGAATATATGAAATTTCGTGCCACGCAAAATATAGAGTTTAAACGTGTTACTTATTATTAATAATTTTACAATATATTTCAAAAAATGTTTACTCCTTTAAATCTCAAAAAGCAGTATTAACATTTGTATAAAAAAATATAATTTTTATTTTATTAATAATTAAAAAATAATTACAAAAATTTAAAAAATGGCATTATCCTTCTTCACTTTACAAAAAACATAATATTTATAAGCATGTTTCATTAAGTTAAATTATACATTTATTATCTTATATTATTTATGATTGATAATTTATTATAAAAAAGATCGATTTTTTAATCAATTTTTTTCATAAGATTACTTTTATATAAAACAATATAAAAATAAATTATTTTTATTAGAATTTAAAATATATTCTTTACTAATATATTTTTAAAGGATATTTATCTTTCAATATTGATAGAAATTAAATAATACAATTATTCAATTATATATCTAAACCAATAATATTTCATTAGATTCAATAATATTTCTTAAAGATAGTTTACTAAAAAACTGAATAAATTGATATAATTATCAAAATTATATAAATATTACAAATGTTTTGTAATATATTAGCAACCCTACTTTTATAAAAATAAACGAAATTTTGAATAAAATTTCACATTTAAATAAATTATAAATCTATACTTACCAAATATAATTTTCCATAAAAACAATGTTTCAAATTTCTGTTTGTTTTCTTTTTGTCCAGTCCAACTGAATTTTACAGCTACTTCGTCTGTAAACAATATTTTCATAATCTTCGTAACGGTTTTTTTCATAATATTTTGTGAGCAGAAATAAAGTTCCGATTTCTGTAAAAAAAATTAATTCTGATAATGGGTATTTGTAATGATATTATACCAATTACATTTTCAAAAAAAAAGAGGGCAAATTAAATAATAATAACTAGAAATGTTATAAAATTTAAAAAATGTCTAAACTTTTCTAGACAAGTAAAAAATACAATTATTCAATAATATTTTCATCTGTACTTAAAACTTGTTTTTTAAATGTCTCATCATGTTTTAATTGCTGTTCAATGTTTCTTACGTCATCAAGACTTTTCATGGGAAATTTTTCATCTAAAATATTGTTCTCATAAATCTGATTTTCCAATTGCTCAGAAGAATTGTTCTGTTTTTTCTTCAATAAAAACTCGCATCTCTTTATCCGATTAGTAATATCTACCAAACTTTTAATAACGAATGTTTTGAAATTTTTGTCTTCTGCAAAAAAAAAGATAAATAATGTTATTTTTTTAAATTTATAATTACATATGAAAATAAATTTTAATTATTGTTATATAATAATATTCCAAACATGAAAACATTTTTACCCGTAGCTTCTTGATTTGTGTTATGTGCCACATTTTTTTCACAGGAGTTGTCATTTGTATTTTTCAGAGGACCTGAATTGTTTGATGTATGATATTTATCAATCTCTTTTTCGTTCTCAATATCGGAACCTGATTTATTTTTTTTCAATATGATCCATATTTTTCATTACACTGGATACAGATGTAGCTTTTAAAGATGGCGGTTTTGGATACATTAATTGTAGAGGTAGAGATTTATTTTTCCTTGGCAACTTTGCAACAACAGAAACATCATCACTTTCAGATTCAGAACTAGTAAATATTTTCTTACTCCGTAATTTTCTTTTACGTTTGTTTTCTTCTTCATCTGAAGTAGTATTAATGTCGGATACTTTCTCTGCTAATTTTTCCTTTTCTCGAGCCCTTTTATAAGTTTCTTTTGATCAAAGAAAATTATTTATTTGTACTTCAATAAATTTATAGTTGATGAAAATCATGATTCTTTTCATAAACTCCCGGCGAAAAAAACGTCCATATATAAATATATATAAAATATGCCCATATATAATCTTATATACTTATATACATATACATTTACGTATATAATATTTATTGACAATTGTCATCTTAATTATTTTGATTATTATCATCATATATAATTATGTATCAAACATAATTATTTATCAGAAGCATTAGATGTAAGATTACAATATGTGATCTTACATAAAATGCTTCTGGTAAGTGATTATATTCCATATATAATCATATATAATTATATAAAATTATATACAATTATATATTGTAATTATGTATGGTCATATATTATCTATAATTGTATATAATTGTATATAAATATATATGATTAAATGAACTTTTTTTCCGGGCTTTTATCTAATTGTAGCATTAAAATATAATATAATCTAATTATTTATTGCAAAATTAGATTTCTTTATTGTACTCAAATAATAAATATTAATTTTTCAATATTAAAGTACTATTATTTTAATATTACTGATTAAGTAAAAACATGAAATATAATTACAAGAATTTACTATACTAAATAATTTATTTTTAGACAATTGTAAAACTAATATTTTTAAAATAATATTTATGTAAGTCAATGATTCAGCATAAAATATGCATGATTAAAATTAAAATTTAAATCAATAATTAAAATCAAGCGACTGAAATTATTGCAAGTCTAATGAATGTATACATAATTTAAGAATAGATACAAACCTGCTGTTCTATATATAAATTCTATCTCGTATTTTTCCCATTGTACGTTTACTTCAGCACAAGATTTAATCAAATTGATACATTGTGCTGTATGCACATTAGATGGCCAAAATGTGTATTTCTTGTCATCTGTTAACCATTGTTTCGGTACTGTAACCAAGCCATCCTTCAGTAAAATTATGTAAAATATATCTTTTTTTCTGTACATTTTCTAGAAAAAATGGTAAAAGTGTGCGCGTAAGCTGCTTTTGCTTACTGGTCTATTTTACGCAATATCGTACTTACCTACGACACTCATAATGCAGATTGATTTAATTTTGTTTTCAAACACGAATTATCATTTAAAACAAACAGATATATCGCCTTTCTTCTACATCTACACAATATATTGCACAATCTTTATTACGCAATTCATAACAATCTTTAATAATTATTTTATGCAATATACTATCTTATTTTATTTAGAGTACTTACTAAACCGAGAAGCGTAGATGTGTTGCGCAAAGCCAGTAAAAGTAAAGCGTTTTTTACGCAGTACATGTATGTACCCAGCATGTACGTGCGTGTTCTCTGTTGGTACGTGCCCCTTCCACCACGGCACCACGGTGCTCTTGGTGCTGGCCGGCTCGAGTTTGTTACATCACTGTTGTGTAGTGAAATTCCGTTCGACTATGGAAAAATCTATAAATACGGTGCCACGTATTTATAATATTTAATGGCACATAGTCACACGTAGTTTAGCATGGGCTAGTTAATAATACGTTAGTAGTAAGTTCTCTAAGTAAAATAAGATAGTATATCGCATAAAATAATTATTAATGGTTGTTATGGATTGCGTGATAAAGATATATCTTTATTAAGTAATAAGATTGTGCAATAATGTGTAATAAAGATTGTGCAATATATTGTGTAGATGTACAATAGAAGAAAGGCGATATATCGATCTGTTTGTTTTGAATGATATAAGACGGAATTTCGGCTCACGTACCCAGACAGCACGGTGACGTCAAATGACGTATTAATAATGTCATAATTTTTAGAAACATCATTAAGACGTGCTACTTAGGTATATTTACATTGTGAGAGTGAGCGTTACATTTGTGGTAGTGAGATCGAGATCCCGTTCGACACTGATTTACGTTTACACAGCAATATCTAGTTGAAAACACTCGTAATCTGCATTTTCATGATCAGCGTAAAATCGATTTGATAAGTCTGGGTACTGCAACTATTAGTGTTACGTATAATTATAATATAATTATTTATACCATAAAATGGATAATTGCATTAGCGGAAACTATTAAACTGGTTCTAGATTGTTTTTTTTGTGTGTCTTTTCGGGCGAAAAGGTCTTAAAATGCCTTGAATCTGTCTTTTATTGGTTATATGACAATATTATTGTTATATAAGGAAAACATAATAAAGACAAAATAAATATCATACCAACCTCATACTAACCTAATCTAACAAAAACCAATGTTTTGAAGAATTCTTGGACAATTATTGGTAAGAAATATATTTTTATTATATATAGGGGTAGATATATATATATATACCCAGTCAGCCAGGTCTGTTCTAACAGATATTGCCAAGTGCTTGCTACAAATTATTGTCAGCAAAAAGGCTACAAATTTGGTACAAGAGTTGTTATTACCGATTAAGCTGGCAGATTGCCGGCAAGAATCAAGCAAAGCTTGCTAACATAACTACACAGCAAATTGGCGGCAGAAACCGAGCAAAGCTTGCTGACATGACTGACATCAAATTGTCGGCAAAAACTGAGCAGGATCTAGAGTGCGCAATCTGATGGCAAATTGGCAGCAAAAACCGAACAACATCTGCAGCTTATTACAAAGTATTATAAAATAGTTCAGTCGCTTATCGCTATGCGGCGCGTTATTCATTATCTATACCCGTATTCAAATTCTTGTCATGAGTGTATAAGAGTGTATATAAAGCCTACAAAATGCTAATAATATTATAATATATATATTTCTATCAGTTCAATTTTTGACACAATTCTTATACAGGAAATTCAGATATTGAATTGATTTTTTGCAAATCGGACAGAAATTGTTCGATTTTCACTTATTCAAACAATTTCTGTCCAAAAAGATCTTTAATTTTATAAATTAAGTTATTTGAATTTAGCTATATGTTTTAACATATTAATATATGATTTTATATAATGTCTAATTATCTAATGGTCATTTTATGACCATAACTTATCATCATTTTGTTACTTAGGGTTAAGGCTTTAAATCTATTTAAATATATACTTTTATATGAATGGCCAAAAGCTGCAGAATTTGTTCGGTTTTTGCTGACAATCTGCTATCAGATTGTCTTGCGCAGATCTTGCTCGATTTTTGTCATCAATTTGACGTCAAATCATGTCAAGCTTTGCTCGGTTTTTGCCGTCAATTTGCTGTCAGGTTATGTCAACAAGCTTTGTCACCAAAACACAAGCTTAATGCGGACACAGATGGCACTGGATTTGTTACCAAGTTTTGAGCGAATTTGATACCAATTTGGCAACAATTTGTTATCAAATTGCTTACGGGGGGGGGGGGGGGGGTGATGGTTTGTTCTATCCTACAATTGATATGGGAGATTTAATTCCTGGTTTCTTTGATGATATAAGTGGGCCTATATTTGGTGTAGACATACACATTGTAATGACTTTAAAAGATGATTTGAGTGACTCATTGTTTATATTTAGTGACGCCGAAATAGCCCCACATCGCGGAAAAATTAATTTAGAAAGTTATCGTTTAAAAGTTTCCCAGATAGCAATTAGTACTCTGCGTTGATACCACTGCTTCATCAAATTCGCTCAAAACTTGGTAACAAATCCAGTGCCATCTGTGTCCGCATTAAGCTTGTGTTTTGGTGACAAAGCTTGTTGACATAACCTGACAGCAAATTGACGGCAAAAACCGAGCAAAGCTTGACATGATTTGACGCCAAATTGATGGCAAAAATCGACCAAGATCTGCGCAAGACAATCTGATAGCAGATTGTCAGCAAAAACCGAACAAATTCTGCAGCTTTTGGCCATTCATATAAAAGTATATATTTAAATAGATTTAAAGCCTTAACCCTAAGTAACAAAATGATGATAAGTTTTGGTCATAAAATGACCATTAGATAATTAGACATTATATAAAATCATATATTAATATGTTAAAACATATAAGTAAATTCAAATAACTTAATTTATAAAATTAAGGATCTTTTTGGACAGAAATTGTTTTGAATAAGTGAAAATCGAACAATTATCTGTCCGATTTGCCAAAAATCAATTCAATATCTGAATTTCCTGTATAAGAATTATGTCAAAAATTGAACTGATAGAAATATATATATTATAATATTATTAGCATTTTGTAGGCTTTATATACACTCATGACAAGAATTTGAATACGGGTATAGATAATGAATAACGCGCCGCATAGCGATAAGCGACTGAACTATTTTATAATACTTTGTAATAAGCTGCAGATTTTGTTCGGTTTTTGCCAATTTGCCATCAAATTGCGCACTCTAGATCCTGCTCAGTTTTTGCCGACAATCTGATGTCAGTCATGTCAGCAAGCTTTGCTCGGTTTCTGCTGCCAATTTGCTGTGTAGTTATGTTAGCAAGCTTTGCTTGATTTTTGCCGGCAATCTGCCAGCTTAATCGGTAATAACAACTCTTGTACCAAATTTGTAGCCTTTTTGCTGACAATAATTTGTAGCAAGCACTTGGCAATATCTGTTAGAACAGACCTGGCTGACTGGGTTGGTATATTGAATATGATGAAATTACAACGACAAACTTGATAGACGAATTGAAACATTTTAGTTTAGCTGGTAAATATGGGTTTACATATAAATGCTTTCAGTGTGTAGAATATCGAGGATTACCAGATTTAAATACTTTACGTATGCCCTTAAATGATTTTGTTTTTACTCAGGAACCAAACTGGGCATTTGTTTTCTTTATAAAAGATAAATTTCTGTACGACCAAAATGAGAATCCAACAAATTGGGACCATGCTAATATTAAAAATATTCAAATATTGTATGGAGAAGAAAGACATCCTTTCGAACCTCAAAATTATGAAATTGAAAAAGGAGATTATTATGAGTTATATCGTTCAAGTTCAGAATACGATGAAGCATTATATGGTCCTGATAGAATGATTTCTCAGTTTCACACGGTTGACAATTTTATAAAATATAATTGCTTTTTTAATATTGATTTGAGGAATAAACCAAAGAGTATTTCCACTGTGGAGAAATTACCAAAAATTTTAATTGCTGATTCTTCCAAATCTTTCAAGGGATTAAATTGTTATGTAGTATTTGTAAACCAAAAGACTATAGCTTATGATATGGTTATGAGTAGAATGATAGTTCAATATTTTTAATTAATTTTAAATTAATTAAATTAATTGCTAATAAATGCTGTACAAACTGAAAGGAAATTTAAAAGATGGTGTATCTTTTAGTTTTGATAAACTTAAACACATAAAGTTTGGTGAAATAGGGTTGGTAGATATATATATTCCTGGATATGATAACACGTCAGAAAGTCTAAGCGTTAAAGGGGTATCTGAAGGGCACCTTAAAGGCGCCGAAAAGGTATTTGAAAGACTAAATCTGAAGGATGCGTCTGAAAGACTAAGTCCAAGGGACGCTAAGTCCGAAGAATGCTTAGTACAGGGGACGCTTAGTCCGAAGGATGTGTCTGAAAGACTAAGTCCAAGGATGCTAAGTCCGAAGGACGCTTTATCATCTGAAATTACATTTTTATTTGTGCCGGAAGAACTAAATTTAGAGGATGCGCATGAAAGGTGCCAGGAAGACTATGCCCGAAGGATACTAACAAAGTATACAATAACTATTAATTTAGGTCAAGGTCTTAATTCAGCTGAAGATATTCAAAAGAATGTCATATATAAAGTTAAAAATATTCTAGAAACAGAAAAAAAGAACTGGGCACCAAAATATAAAATTGATTTAGAAGTGAGTTCTATTAGTATTGAATTTGATAAAAATGATAAATTAGTGAACAAAATATTTGACGCAATAGAATCAAGGGTGTTAAACTCTGAAAATGAAGGACTTTCTCTTATTAAAAAAGAACCTGGTAAAATTAATCTAGGTTTACAAATCCAGGATGTATTTACTATTCAAAACTTAAAAAATCTTATAGAAGAAGAAAGAATAAATCTCATAGAAGAAGTACCGTTAGCTTTTGATATAAACAAATTTAAATTTGAGAAGAATAATAATGAAACAAGGGTATATAGTCCTGTAAAATTAATAATAGCCCATTCTGGTAAAATATTTATTTCAGGTCAAGCTCTTGATATTCCACAATATGCTGTTATAGAGTCGGGTAAAGAAATTGTATTCAAAGGTGAAAACCAGAAGGGAGTCACTCTTAGTTCAGGTCAAGCATCTGAAAGACTAAATCTAAAGGATGCGTCTGAAAGACTAAGTCCAAGCGACGCTAAGTACGAAGGATGTTTAGTCCAAGGGACGCTAAGTCCAAAGGACACCATTGATATGTGTGTATATTCAAATTTTGTGGAAGGACCAATATTTAGATTTGTTGTAAATAAATTACCTGCTTATATTAAACCTGCTAATGTAATGTATTTTCGTTTTGGAGATAACATAGGTCTATTTGATAAATTAAAACTTACTTTCGAAGGAGAGGGTCTGAACTTAACTTAGGTCAAGCGCCTGAAAGGCTTAGTCCAAGGGACGTCCTTAAAAAATGTGAGCGTAATGATTGACTTACATGAAGTGCATCCTACGGACTAAGCATCCTTCAGATTTAGTCTTTCAGACGCATCCCTTGGACTTAGCATCCTTCAGATTTAGTCTTTCAGACGCGTCGCTTGGACTTAGTTTTTCAGACGTTCTTTCAGACGTTCTTTCAGACGTTCTTTCAGGTTTTATCTGGTATTCTCATAACCAAAAGGAGACGTTTCTATATTATTATTTAAATATACTTTATCGTCGTATGCTGATAATGCTATTTTATTTGTTTTAATAGTGTAAAGTTTCAACTCTTTTGATGTAATATTGTATACAGTTTCAGTTGTGCTTTTACCTTCAAACAAACAGTTTTTGTACATATCAAATTTCATTTTTTTTATATTTGATCTTTTTATTCCTTTACATACTTTTTTCTCTTTTATTTTTGTTATAAACTTTTTAGTATTTTTACAAAACTTTGTTTCAGTTTCGTCATATCTAAAAGCATACATTTTAGATCTTAATCCAACCCATTCTCTTAAGGGTATTCCGAGATATTCATCTTTGAATAAACCAATTACTTTTTTATTTACTCGTGGCATCCAATCGATTTTATAATCACTCGTATCGAAATAATGTATGTTGTTTTTTATATCCATGTAAAGATCATCTGTTTCCACATAAATAATAAATGAATCAGTATCAGTTCCTAACAATTTAGCTTTATCATTATACTTTTTTTTTCAAAAAATTATAATAAAACTTATACATCAATAACTTTGATAACTCTAAAACAACAAACCCACCATATATGGGTTTATTTAATGTTATTTCTTTCTTTTTCCGATACACGAGAACTTTATCATCATCTATTATTTGCCTATCTTCATAATTTTTACATCTTGCAAAATTTTTATATGAATAAAACAAATCCACTTGACATCTGTTTCTTACCTGTTCCATTTGTTTTCATATACTGAATTATTCATGAGTTTAAAAAAGTCCTTTTCAAATCCATTTTTAGCTTCTTGTCTAAGTTTTGTGTTTAAGTCAATGTAGGGTTTCAACCATGCTTTTTGCCTAAATGATATTACTTTTTTTATGTCTTTTAAGATTATTCCTTGATTAAGACGTTCTTGTAACATTCTATAATCAATTAAATAATTATACTTTGATTTTAACGTGCACATAAGTTTAGTGCCAGTTGGTATTTTACCAATTCCCTTAGATATCATTTCTTTTTGATATTCGGATAATTCATCATAACTAGGTACATAATATTCGGGTAACATTGGATAATTTTTAAATTTATCATGTAATTCCAATGGGATATCCAAATCAACGAGAAACGAATAACCACCCAGTAAGCAATTTGATAACAAATTGTTGCCAAATTGGCATCATATTCGCTCAAAACTTGGTAACAAATCCAGTGCCATCTGTGTCCGCATTAAGCTTGTGTTTTGGTGACAAAGCTTGTTGACATAACCTGACAGCAAATTGACGGCAAAAACCGAGCAAAGCTTGACATGATTTGACGTCAAATTGATGACAAAAATCGAGCAAAATCTGCGCAAGACAATCTGATAGCAGATTGTCAGCAAAAACCGAACAAATTCTGCAGCTTTTGGCCATTCATATAAAAGTATATATTTAAATAGATTTAAAGCCTTAACCCTAAGTAACAAAATGATGATAAGTTTTGGTCATAAAATGACCATTAGATAATTAGACATTATATAAAATCATATATTAATATGTTAAAACATATAAGTAAATTCAAATAACTTAATTTATAAAATTAAGGATCTTTTTGGACAGAAATTGTTTTGAATAAGTGAAAATCGAACAATTATCTGTCCGATTTGCCAAAAATCAATTCAATATCTGAATTTCCTGTATAAGAATTATGTCAAAAATTGAACTGATAGAAATATATATATTATAATATTATTAGCATTTTGTAGGCTTTATATACACTCATGACAAGAATTTGAATACGGGTATAGATAATGAATAACGCGCCGCATAGCGATAAGCGACTGAACTATTTTATAATACTTTGTAATAAGCTGCAGATTTTGTTCGGTTTTTGCTGCCAATTTGCCATCAAATTGCGCATTCTAGATCCTGCTCAGTTTTTGCCGACAATCTGATGTCAGTCATGTCAGCAAGCTTTGCTCGGTTTCTGCTGCCAATTTGCTGTATAGTTATGTTAGCAAGCTTTGCTTGATTTTTGCTGGCAATCTGCCAGCTTAATCGATAAAAACAACTCTTGTACCAAATTTGTAGCCTTTTTGCTGACAATAATTTGTAGCAAGCACTTGGCAATATCTGTTAGAACAGACCTGGCTGACTGGGTATCTACCCAGATAGCCAAGTCTGTCGAAAGCAAATCATGCCAAGTGCCTGCTATCAATTATTGTTAGCAAAAAGGATACAAATTTAGTACAGAAGTTGTTATTTCAGATTAAATCGACAGATTGGTGCCAAAAACAAAGCAGAGTATGCTCACAGAATCTGATAGCAGAAAACGAGCAAGATGTGCTAACATGACTTGACGTCAGATTGGTTGCAAAAACCGAGCAAGAACTGCGCGCGCGCAATCTGATGGCCGATTGATAGCAAAAACCGAGCAGGATCTGCGCGCGTGCAATTTGACGGCAGATTGGTAGCAGAAATCGAGCAGGATCTGCTAACTTGACTTGACGTCAGATTGTCGGCAGAAACCAAGCAAGATTTGCGCGCGCGCAATCTGATGGCAAATTGGCAGCAGAAACCGAGAGGAATTTGCAGCTTTTAGCCACTTATATAATTTATTGAAATAGTATAGTTTATTCGCTTACCGCTATGCAGCGCACTATTTACTTTCCATACCCGTATTCAAGTTCTTGTCATAAGCGTATATAAAGCCTGCAAAATGCGATTAATGACATTTTAATTATTTTTATCAGTTTAATTTCTGATACGATTCCCATACAGGGGAATTCAGATATTAAACTAATTTTTGGAAAATCGGACAAGTAAATGTCCGATTTTCACTTATTCGGACAGAAATTGTCTGAATAAATTAAAATCGTTATTATCTATTTAGATATAAAATAGAAATTAAATTCCATATATAAATCTTTAATTTTATAAATTATTTAAATTTTTCTATATATATTACATTAATATATGTTTTATTAATATTATGTATTTATATGTTATTAATACAAATGTCAGAAAATGACGTCTTGTGAATGTGATATATCAACTATTGACGCCATTTTCGGATTTTATGAGACCCAGCTTAGGACATCTAATTGATCATTTTGTGACCAAAATTTACCGTCATTTTTCCACTTGGGTTTGAGATCCTTTAAATTCATTTAAATGCACCATTTTATATGAATGGCCAAAAGTTACAGATTCTGCTCGGTTTCTGCTACCAATCTGCCGTCAGTTTGCGCGCGCGCAGATCCTGCTCGGTTTCTGCCATCAATCTGACGTCAAATCATGTTAGCAGATCCTGCTCGGTTTCTGCTGCCAATCTGCTCTCAGATTCTGTGAACAGGCTCTGTTGGCAGATCATTAGCCTAATGCGGACATAACAGATGCCAAATTGCTAGCAAGAGCTGAGGAAATCTGTTGCCAATCTGCTGGCATATTGCGCGCATTTTGCTTACTGGGTATATATATATATATATGATTACTTTAATGGAATACTGTTTAGTGGAATAGTTCAATAAAAATTTGTATGAAAATATTCATATTAAATATATATTTATCATTACTTTAACATTAAGGGATGGTGATCTCGTTTTAGAAACAAGATCATAACATAATTTCAAAAATGTTGAGTTTAATTGAAATAAATAAAATAGTATATATTATATATATATATTAAAATAATAAGGACTCCGTAGTTGCAAATTTAAATAATTATCTATAATAAATGCCAAGCAATAATTCCCCCCCCCCTCTTTCTCTCTCTTCAAAAATATTTTTTTTTTCTAATAATTAAACAAAATATGTAGTTATTTTGTTTATCACATTATTTTTTTAAAAATATACAGGTAAATCTTTTATCTGATTATATATTTAAATTTGCAACCACAAAGTTTTCATTATTTTAATATTAAAAATTTACCTTTTTATTTATTTTATATACCTATGTTAGGATTTTTTTTCTGAAACAAAATCTCACTCTCTTAATTATTTATTTTAATTTAATATTGGATAAACATATAACAGGATAACGTCTTGTTAATTGAATATACATTGCAGGATAACTTGTATGATGTCAAAACATTTAAAAAAACATATCTTGGATTTGGGTGATCGTCAGTTCCGCCGTCGTATAAAAAATGAAACGGAAAAGTGCTAAGATATGTTTTCGAGGGTATAAAAATGATGATGAAGAAACAAGAAAAGGTATAATTTTTACAATATTATTATATTGAAAAATTATATGTATTATGAAACAATTTATTTCATCTTACAGAAGACGTGTTGTTTTAAAAAGAAAATTATATTAAAATTATTTGTATTATTAACTAAGAATCTGTAATTATCATTTTTGTTACTAAGTACAAATGTTTTATAATCATTTAATAGAAATAAATGTATTAATTATTTTATAACCGCTAAATTTAACATTTAAAAAAAATTGATTGTTAAATAAATAAATTTAAATTAATTGTAAAATCCAGATTAATTGAATATTATATTATCATGGCATACATACCATATAAATTCATCTCTATAACATTTCCAATGAAAATGAACAAACATAAGAAGCATATAATAAGCAAATAATAAGAAGCACAGATTATTAGATATTTAAGTCATATGAATTAAATGTAAAATTTGATTTAAAATAAACAATTAATACAATTTCATTTTTTAATAAAAGAGTAACACGATTATTAATGTTTTCCTTCAATTATTTAAAACACAATAAAAATTTAAATAAATATTATTTTATACATTCATAATTATTGTAGCAGAAAATATTAATTCTAAATGTTATAAATAGGCAGACAATATATAAAACATTTTAATGTTTTATTACATAAGTATTATAGGTATCTTAAATATTCCGGGAAGTTCATGTTTTCAATATTAAAAATATTTTTGTTAAAATATTGTAAATGTCATATAATATATGTATCATTTTAGTACAATATTTTCATACAAGAAATACAATATAATGTAGAGAAGCAATATTAATTTAAGTGTTTAATTTTAAAATACTTATAAAAAAATATTCCTATGATATATATAAATATATCCCAGCAAAAACAGAACATTGCAGCAACATTATGACAATGTTGCAACATTGTAGCAACATTACAGCAATATTGCAACATTGCCACGATGTTGCTGCAATGTTCTGCTGGGATATAATGTTTTGAAATATTCCCACAATATCATGTATAATATTTATGTAATATTTTTTAAATATTGTAATTTGTACTACATTATGCGCTATTATGGATGCTAAGGAATTCATTAATTGTAATCCATTATTATACAGGGTGTCCCATTTTAAAGGATCCACTCAAATATCTCAAAAACACTACGTTAAATCGAAAAATGTTTCAAACAAAAGTTGTGTAGCTTCAAGGGGGCCATAAGATGGTGACAATGATTTGACCTTGGAAAATCATTTGAAGGTCATGTGAAGGTCAACTTTAAAATCTTAAATAGAAACCCCCATTTTTTATTTAGTATTCTTATAACTGACATCGAGAGCTTTCCAAAACACTATAATAAAGTATTTTTTTATTAAGTACTTTTTGAGTAATTTTATATTTTAATCTGACATATTTTGATATAAAAAATAAAATATTTCGCAAAATATTTAGTTTTCGATAATTTTACCGTAATACTTCTATGTACAGAATAATAAGACAAATTAATTAGTGCCAAAAAAAAACAAATAATTGTTTAAAAAAATACATTGTAAATAATTTTCTTAAAAACAATTTTTTTTTATACTAATTGATTTGTCTCATTATTCTGTACATAGAAGTATTACGGTAAGATTATCAAAAACTAAATATTTTACGAGATATTTAATTTTTTATATTGATATAAATTGTCTGGATTTGGATAGTGATCCAATTGATTCAGATATTGAATGGTTTGACAATACAGATGATACAACAGTAGTGACATCATATCTTCCTGAATATGAAGATGTGATGAATGATACGGAGTGTTCCATAGAAGAAAATGAAAATAAAGAAATCGATAATACTAAAGAATTTTTAAGAAATTGGAAATTGAGAAATAATATTTCTCATACAGCTGTGACTGAGTTGTTATATCATTTAAAATTGCATTCTTGTTTTCAAACTTTACCAACACAATCAAAAACATTAATGAATACTCCTCGCAACAAAGTAAATGTTATATCCATGACACCAGATGGATACATGCACATAGGTTTGCATAAAGGCATAACAGAAACAATTTTAAATCAAAACAAAGAATTATTTCTTAATGGGATCGATATATCAATTTTTATAGATGGTATTCCACTTTTCAAATCAGGTGTATCATTGTGGCCTATTGTAGGTTCTGTAAAAAATACCCGTCATATTTTTCTTATTGGAGCTTATTACGGTCCTGAAAAGCCGTATGATAGTAACCTTTATCTAAGTGCTACTGTAAATGATATTAAAGATGTATGTCAAAATGGTATAATAATTGAAGGATTATATTATAACTGTCGAATTGATTCTGTTATAGCTGATGCACCAGCAAAATCATATATTTTAAATGTCAAAGGTCATTGCGCATATTATAGTTGTACTAAATGTCATATAAAAGGCGAATATACTCATAGGCGCGTTTATATGTTAAATAGTCATAAACAATTACGAAATGATGTTGAATTTAAAAATAAAACTGATCCTAATTATTATTTAGGACATAGTATTTTAACAGACATTCTGAATTTTGATATTGTTAATCAAATTCCTTTAGAATACATGCACTTAATATGCCTCGGTGTTATGCATAAACTTTTATATTTATGGTTAAGTAAATTAAAACAACCATATTCTTTAAATGCGCAAAGTATACAACGTTTATCCGTTTTGTTAGAAAACATTGCAGCGTTTGTCTCTAATGAATTTTCACGCAAAACTCGATCGTTACAATTAGTTAAATATTTCAAAGCAACCGAATATAGATTATTGCTTTTATATACCGGTCCTGTTGTTTTAAAAAAAAATTTTAGATAAAAATATATTTAACCATTTCTTGACTTTACACGTATCTATACGAATTCTATGTATTGTAGTAATGATTGTAATCAGTACATCGAATATGCAGGTCAACTCTTAGAAAAATTTGTTGATGCAATACCACATTTGTATCATGAATGTTTTGTATCGCATAATATGCATGGATTGAGACATGTTATACAAGATGTTAAAACATTTGGACCATTAGACAATTACAGTGCCTTTAAATATGAACATTTTTTACAGCATCTAAAACGAATAGTCAAAAAGTATACGCAACCTTTACAACAATTGTATAATCGGTATCATGAAATGAAATCTAATATAAAAAGGACTGATTTTCGTACAACTGTACGAGTAATCGTTAGCGAATCGCAAACTGGTTATTGTATTTTGCCCAATGGAAAAAGAGGATCTTCGTATACAGAAGCTATTTCAAATAATTATCGTTTTTGAGTGCATACTATCAATGATAATTGCTATTTATTGACAAATGGAGAAATTGTAAAAATAACAAAATTTTCTTACGACTTTGAGAAGGAAGAATCAATCATTTGTGGGAAAAGATACGAGCGAAAAGAAAATTTATTTACAATTCCATGTGAATCTTCTTTATTTCAAATTTATGTCGTTTCTCAGTTTTCGCAAGAAAAAATGTGGTCATTGAATAAAATTAGAAATAAAATGTTTGTATTGCCGTATGAAAACAAATTCGTTGTATTACCATTGCTGCACAATGAATATAATACAGAGAAATTTATTTTGCAAGTTCGTTAATACAATATATATATATGTGTGTGTGTGTGTGCGTGCGTGTGTGTGTGTAGTGTGGTGTGTGTGTGTTTATAAAATTTGTATATTAGTATTCAAATAAAAATATTGGAATATTTATTTAATAGCATATTATTATTTATTGTAATCTATACATTTGAAAAATATTCGGAGAACATTCTAATAATATTATAAAATATTTTATAATGATATCTCAGGAACATTATATGAACCTCAAATTGTTGACCAGAATAATATTCTAAGAACATTTTTATAATATTCCACTGATATTAAAATAATATATGAAAGATATTATGTAAAGTAGACATATAACATCAACAGAATAATCCCATGATATTAAAAAATATTATATAATATTTTCGGAATATTATAATTATATTATTTTAATTTTTAATAATATTCATATAATATTCTAGGAATATTGTGTGCTTATAGGGTATCTGTATCCATATTGCATAATTATTTTTTCTGTATTTTTGAACTATGTAAGTCAAATTAATTTGTCTTTTAAGTATTAGTAATAATTTATAAACCAGATCTATTTTTTATATATTCTCAATTTTTTTAAATATTTCAATTATTGTAAATATTATATAATTCTTATGTACTGCTATTATTGTCATTTTTACTTATTCAATGAAACATTAAAGGAGCCTTTTAAAACTTCTATATAATCTGTATTATATATAAAATAATGGCCGGTTGCGCACGTGCCTAATTAGTTTGTTATTTGACATGCACGCGGACCGACATATATTGTGGCAGAAGGTTTAGTTTCTGGACCAATTCTGTTCTAAATATCTGAAGTGTACAATAATTGACACTGTTTAAAACTATAGACTATAACATTTATTCCTTGTCTCGGTATAATATTTGGTCGAGATCACAATAACGTGGCACTCGGGGCCATGCTTGACTCGCTACTACTGTTCGCACCTCCCGTCGGGCTAATGCGCACGCCCAAACCGGGAAGAGAGGAGGCCCACTTAGGCCCAGGACTGTACGTATATTATTCGAGACCCAACAAATAAGGTGATAAAAGATATTTTATTATTTAAAAGTAAGTGTAAGACTTTCAGAATCATATTTTAATATTTTAATAAATTATTTTGTATACTCTTTCATATTAACTATATATAAACACAATTACATAAACTATTTTCGTAGTAAAGTCATAATGTGGTACAGTTTTGATAATTGATTAACCATTTCATTGTCAAACTCGAGATATACTTTCATTAAACGAAGTAGAATGTCATTTTGTAGTTCTTGTTGTGAAGTACAAATAAAAAAATTTTTAATCGAAAATTTTATTCAATCAGTAGTTCTATCTATAAGTATTAACCGTCCAACAAAATTCTTAATTTTTAATAATCTTGCTAATTCAATGGCAATTAAGAATCCAAATGAATAATCCACTATTAAAATTATTTTTTGATTTTTCGTTATCTCCATTATCTATTAATAAAATAAACATAAACATATATGAGATAGTATGTAAAAAAAGTCCGAGAGTATGTGTATAATTAAATATAGTTGTTTAAATAGAGAGCAATTTAAATAAAAATTTCAAATATAGATTATCTTATAATTTTGTATAAACAGAAGATATGCTGCTAATCTCATTGAATGAGTAGCATCCGGTATATTAAATGCACCGTGCAAACATATCGCCAAAGATTTACTTTTCGATTCAGTTTATATACGCTTGCAAATCCGTCGACTTCTGGTATAAATAATATTTTGTTTCCAGCGACTTCCTTTTTGTATAAAGTCCTACATAAATATCTAGAGTCAAATCAGAATCGTTAAGTTTTCGTATCAATATGTCCAAATTATTTAAAGCAGCTTCAATAGCATCGTACGTCTTTTCTTGCTCGGTTGCATTTGTTCTTTATCTAAGCAAAATTGAGATTTCGAATATCTTCTGTCAATAAAATATTAAATTTTCTTTCCAATGTCTGTTTAATTTCTATCACCATCATTGAATTCATGCTCTCAGATAGTAATATGTTTGGCGTTTAAGTTTAGATTTTTCAATCCTATTTAAACAATTAAATATTTTAATGTGATTTTAACCAGATATTACTTCATCTGAAAACAATGTAATAACTATTGAAACTTATATTTTTTGTAATATCTTTAATACACTTTGATATATTAATATAATGTACTCTTAGTAACATTATTAAAAATTTACTTCGTATAAATGTTTGATCACAAATTCTTTATATTACAGTTGCTTATAAATATTACCCATATAAATATTATCCATATTTGCAACTGCTTCAAGTGGATTCATTGCTTGGCTAAAATTTTTTCTCTCAGCAACAATCATGCTGCTTACGATTGACCGATCTTGTAGCAAAAATACTTCTAATGTATCCAAGCAAGAGAGTATTCTTTGTTGTAATGTACCTCCAATAACAAGTTCTTTGTCATCTTCTTGTATATCTGTGACAAGTCCAACTTTACCAATAGCGCCTTACTGTATAGTATATGTGTTCGGGAATCGACCTCGATGAGATCGCCCGAAACTGAGATACGTTCAGACTTAAGCGAGAAACGAATATAGCGCGAATCACGAAGATTCGCTGGAGGAACGGGTTTAGATGATAAATTCACCTGATCGTAAATTTAATGCAAGTTTTATTATAATACACCGGGAACGAGTGACGTAGCGTATTCCGCGACTACTTTCGGAAATCTTCAAATATGTCCTTCTAATTACTGCTTTTTCCGTATTTCGGAAATCTTGAAGAACTTGTAGAAGCTCTCGCGAGGTAGGAAATCTTGAACGCGGAGGCCGGATATCTTTAGCGCAAGGCAGAGGACATTCGCGATATGGTTAACTATTGTCGACTCTCGAACTCCCTACTTTCACAAGTTCACAATATCTTAACAATAAAGAAGTAAAGGATATTATTTAAGACATTAACGAATTGATCGCCGCAAGAATATGAGAAGCGATCGGATGCGAGACACTTCGTAACGAATTTGAGACGACTACGGCAAAACGACACGAGCGAGAATAATGAAATGAGAAAATAATAACGATCGATGAATTTCAACCGGTTCGAATCGTTGTCGTAGGCAGACTAAAATCGACCGTTTTGATTTATCAACTGTTACCGTTTAAATATCTTGAACGAAAAGCGAAAACCGTTCGAATCTTGAACAATATATAAACCTTCTTTCATTATTTTTTCACAAATTCTTTCCATTACGGAATTTGCTATTCTGTAATTTGTTTAGCCTACGTTATCTCTTCCGTATGAAATAGAAGAAAATACGACAAAATATCGAAATTGAATGCAAATTATTCTCGATAATTTGTTCATCTTTTTTTGTCGTTCTTTGACACGAAGAATTCTTTGAATGTGTTTGTGGGGACTGATTCTTGAATATGCCGTCTATCAACACAACTATAAGATTGAATATAGCATCCACAGGATCTTTTCGGCAAATTTTAATATAGATTCACAGTCTTTATATCTTGAAATATCAGCAACTGTGATTTGTATATTTACACCGTATGTTACAACTTTCTTTCCAGAATTCAACAGCTTTTTTTTATAGTCATTATTTATAATTTCGCCTTCTTTCAATGTACAACTATCTTCTCCCTCATCTTCATCATTTTCTTCTATTTTAATCAAATTCTTCTATTTTATCAGCTGCGACAAATTGTGCTTCGGATAAATTTAAGTCCCAATAATTTTCAAATTCTAACGTAGTATCGGTCTGCATTGCACATGATATGTCATCTATTGAATTTCTATAGTATCATGTAATTCGATTTCTTTATTATTTATTTGTGTTTGCGGAATATTTAAAATTTGGAATTAACATATTAAGAATATTCGCAGGATTCACATGTAACATTTTGCTTAAATACAGACACTTTTTTCGAAAATTAAAACTCTGACAATCTCCCACTTGAAAAAAACGTTAAACTTGTTGGTTATACTTTATACTAAAACTGAGCGCTATATATTACCGATTTATATAGACTCTTATAATCTTATTCATATTATTTTATTTACTTCTTCCTTATACAACATTTTATAAATAAGAAAAATTATTTTAAAATATTCTCACGTTGTGGTACAACAGGACTATTTTATGTTAGAGTTATGCGAAAATGAATGATATGTTCATGATATAAGAATACAACATGAGATATAAAACGGAATATATTTATATCGTTGCATTTCCATGGTTTTTCACGTTATGTTGCATTGCAATGCAGAAATATTTCAAGGTAATTTTTCATATTCAAAAAATGGTAATTATTTACTATAACGGACCCAGCTCCAATCACGTTGACCTTGATATATGTTGTCAAGGACAAAGGTTTAGTCCAGAATTGTTATGAGAAGGGGAAAGTTTATGTATGAACGTAGTGAGTCCCCCCCCCCCTCTATTGTTGTGTTTTGTCCTGTAAACAGAGAATGTGTTGAAATCGATTTTTGAAATAATGGCAACATTGTGTATCCCTTAGATGAAAACAGTACATTTGCAACTGTAGAATAAATAAAATTTTTGATTCCTATGTGTACTGATTTTTTCTAATATTATATTAATTATGTAAAGACCTTGTTTCACATTTAAATCAGGGTTCTGATGCAGATGGACCTCGTTTCTTGCGTGGAATTTACAAACTTATGTAAAAATTAATATTTTATTTTTCAAACTTTATTTGTTAATAACTTTTTAATAAACAATGACCGCCGATTAAGTTATAAGGAAAAGTTACTCAGGATTATGTCCTTGACAACATATATCAAGGTCAACGTGATTGGAGCTGGGTCCGTTATAGTAAATAATTACCCAAAAAATTCGATGATACAATCTTTTATAAGTTAAAGAATGAAACAAAACATGTTCAATCAAACAAAATAATCAAGACTTCTATTATAAATACAAAACCATAATCAAATAAATGATAAAATAAAATAAATATTTTATTTAAATAATATTGATACAGAATAATAGAGATGTACTTATGATGAAATTTTATGCATAAGTAGTGATAGTAGGCCGGTTCTAAGCCAGGTCCTCTGAGGGGGGTGAGGGGCGAGGGGAAACCGGCGGGGGGGTATGACGTCACGGGAGGGGGAGGGGAGGGGGGTGACGTCACGGGAGGGGGGGTGTGACGTCACGGGGGTATGACGTCACGGAGGGGGAGGGGGAGGGGGGTGACGTCACGGGAGGGGGGTGTGACGTCACGGGGGGTGACGACACGGGGTGGGAATGACGTCGGGGGGGGGTGACGTCACGGGAGGGGAGGGGGGTGACGTCACGGGGCGGGAGGGGGGTGACGTCACGGGGTGGGAATGGCGTCAGGGGGGGGTGACGTCACGGGGTGAGTATGACGTCACGGGGGGGGTGACCGCGGCGGAACGGTAGGCGCGGGGTCCGCGGAGAGGGGGAGGGGGACCGCGGCGGAACGGTAGGCGCGGGGTCCGCGGAGAGGGGGAGGGGGACCGCGGCGGAACGGTAGGCGCGGGGTCCGCGGAGAGGGGGAGGGGACCGCGGCGGAACGGTAGGCGCGGGATCCGCGGAGAGGGGGAGGGGACCGCGGCGGAACGGTCGGCGCGGGGTCCGCGGTGAGGGGAGGGGGAACGCTGCGGAACGGTAGGTGCGGGGCCGCGGGGAAGAGGGAATGCGAAGGTACGATGCCGCGAGTAGGTGTGACAGAGATAGCGCGAGGCGTGCATGTAGGAAAAGGCATTGTCTCAAACATTTTAGAGTAGGAGATGTATCACTTACGAAGAACGCTTACTCTCAGCTCTTGATAACAAAACAAATGTTAGCATATTTCCACGAGCAAATATCTAAAGTCTTTTAAATATGAATAATATATTATTATAATATGTAAACCACTATCGAACGGCAATCGAATGGCTATGAACGGCTATTGAACGGCTATTGAACGGCTATCGAACAGCTTTGAACGACTATCGAACGGCTATTGAACAGCTTTTGAACGGCTTTGAACGGCTATTGAACAGCTTTTGAACGGCTTTGAACGGCTATTGAACAGCTTTTGAACGGCTTTGAACGGCTATTGAACAGCTTTGAACGACTATCGAACGGCTTTGAACGACAATTGAACAGCTTTTGAACGGCTATCGAACAGCTATTGAACGGCTTTTGAACGACTATCGAGCAGTTTTGAACGACTATTGAACGGCTATCGAACAGCTATTGAACGGCTTTGAACGACTATCGAACGGTTATTGAACGGCTATCGAACGGCTTTGAACGGTTATCGAACGGCTATTGAACGGCTATCGAACGGCTTTGAACGGCTATCGAACGACTATTGAACGGCTATCGAACGGCTTTGAACGGTTATCGAACGGCAATCGAACAGCTATTGAACGACTATTGAACGGCTAACGAACGACAATTAAACAACAAAACAATTATTTATACACCATTCAAATATTTAAAGTCTATGTGCATGTACTGAAATGTAACATTCATAGCCTGATAAGGTGGCTGACGCTGCTATCTAACGTCACGTACTGAAATTTAATACTCGCATACTGGGATATGAAAGAGGAAAAGGGAAGAATAAAAGAGAATAAAATATATTTTAACAATAGTTTATTCTAAATAATGTTTGGACGAATCTTTATGATGATTCGTCCACCAATTGAATATTTTAAATACATTTTGTAAAGCGCAATTTTTCAAATGTTTTTCACAGCGCATAGTATTAGTAACATCTAGCTTATTTAACGAAGTGATATCTTCATAGTCCGCATCCAAGGTCTCAATAATAACGTCGTTTCTCGCATCATCAAGTATATCGACCAGCCATTCTCGTTTTTCGCATCCTTTAACGTACACGATAGGAGATGCTCCATCTTCCTCTTCCGTCGCGCCCATCACAGCTCTCGTAATTAAACGCCTAGCGAAGCTGTATGGAACGTTTCCATCCTCCCATTGAAGTCCATGGTGATGTCCGATTAACCATGAAGCTTGGCATCTCTCAGATTTTGTAAGCGCACGCCATGGTACGGGACTTGCAAAAAAGTAATGAGAGAGAACAGATCCATTTCTCAATATCGCTACTTCCTTCACGACAAAGTTTCTCCCGATAATGAATCCCTGCAGATCCACAAACGTTGGCGCGATCATGCTGATAATATTACCGTACAATTGCAAGAACGATGTACGACTGTTGCCGATCGTCAAAATCTCAATCTTTTTATATTTTGACATTGGAGGGGATATTTGCTGATTTAGGTAATTTTACGAACTACGTTGGTCAATGGGCAATATTCGGCAACGCGATCGTGCAAGATGAGACAATAGGCGGTAGTATTTGTAGGTATATCCTCCTTGCACTCAAACTCTAATCTCACGTCCACGGTGGAATTTTTGACAGATTCGTTTTGTCGCGAGCAATCGATAACCGCGAGAGGACCGCAATGTAGAAATTTTGAAATGTTTAATAACACATCATCATTATCACATCCGTAATAAGATTTGCGAAAACGAGAATACATATCGAACAAGAGGGCGAATCTATTTTTATCGAAATCTAAATTCAAATCATCGTAGGGATAAAATTCCGAGTTCAGATAGAGTTTAACGTTGGTCAATTTGCAGTCGTCGAATGTAGTAATATCTTTTGACACAGCATTTTTTCTACCAGTCTGCAGCGCAAAGATCACGTATCGCGGCTTCTCCAGCTGAGAGGCGGCTTTCACGGTCCACGAATGCTTGGTCGTATTATGCAATAGAGGAAATTCGTATAGATCCCAAGAGCGAAAACTGATATTCAAGTATCGCCCGCTTTCCAACGCGCGCAGCAAGGATAGTTTATTGATCTCGCTCAATATTACATGTGGCATACGCCATTGTATCTTGAATAATTCGATATCAGCTTCAGCCGAAGCATGTCCAAATATGCAATTGTTGTCGTTGCGCGAACGTATCAGAATTAATTCGTGACGAGCGTTGATCACAATTCGCTTATAATCTTCGCAAAAACCCAATAGTATGTTTAGCGGCACGCAAAAATTGAAGTAAGATTCAACAGCATTATGTGACATATTCCACGCAGCATTCCCCAAGATTTTACCTTTCTCGGTTGTTAGAGAGATATAGTTTTTAATCGTAGAAGTTATTCCAACGTTTCTGTTGCGGTCAATCTCCACACCGTCGAGTTCATATCGAAGTTCATCAAACATAAACGCGACACAATTGTTTCCCAATACCACTCTTCCCTCTTCAGCTACTTTACGCACCATCAACTTTCCTTCGACGTATAGAAAACTTTCACATGGTAACGTGTACAAATCTTGATGTTGTATCGGTATCCGTATCTCGTCGCTATATCCAAGCGTTGTGTTGGCGTATGGATTGTACGTATGAGTCTCAATCTTGATGATACGGTCGTCAAAGATCGGCTCATCTCCGATATTCAAGATGTCAATCATATTGTTATGTATTTCGTACGACGAATCCCAATGATTTTAAAAACTCGCGATTCAACGCGCTGAGCTTCTTTTTAGCGTAACCAGATATCTGATTATTGTCAAACGATACAGCAGCCACTCGCCTTCTCGCAAAAATATTGTCCCTCGCAAAGATATTGTCTCTCGCGTGCTCCGTGCTTCCGTTCAACACAAGCATTTCATTTGTCAAAGGCTTTATTTTTGCCGCCGCCGTATATGCAATCTTACGGTAATTTCCTCTCCTCGAAAATCGAGCAAATGTCCTTCTTGATCAACAATGCGTATCGTTAAATCAGTAATGCTCCGTGCGACGATCGGTAGATAAATGATCTGTGCTGGCGTTTCCGATATTTTATATCCTGGCGGCACGCTCGGTGAAAATTCATGTATCGTGTGTACGCGCTTGTCATTGCTGTACGCGCCAGTGGTTACGCTGCATTCTATACGAATAATATTTACGCTAATAATATTTATTGGTACATCCGATTCGTGCCATTTCCGAGGCTGTAATATACGATTCGACGAGAATCCCAACAACGATCCAACGTTGCCCGGTTTACTAAAATTTATTCTATAGACACATTTGATTTCACTTTTTAGCGTATTATGATTAGCGCGAAGCATTATTGGATATTCATCGTGTTCTTCGTCATCAACAATATCATTGGAATCAACTACGCGTCGATGTCGTAAAATTGCATGTCGGAGATATTCGTTTATAGCGTGTAATTCGTACGATCCCTCAGGAATCGTAATTTCCTTATCGTCGTTATCAAAATAAAATTTATTATTCCAAGAATTCACGTTCGATATCGTATGATACGTTTCAAAGTCCGTTAAACCAAGCTCGTAATCGCCATCGTCTAAATCTATAGCTGGAAAGTAACTTACAGCAAGCGCGCTACTCTTGCCGGTCAACGTAAGTGTAAGTGACATGCTGGAAAACTGTCAAACGAATACTGAGTCGCGATGGTGAATTGTCAGGCTTTAAATTTATATCGATCATCGACCGTTTGAAGAAATCCAAGACACAATTGTCCACAAATACTTTGATTATAATTTTGATAGGCCGTGTGATTGTATTCTATATTTGCAACATTCTGTCCAAAATATCGCACTAATTCCTTGGGTGGTCGCAGATTTCCAAAACTATCGAAATATACTACACGATCTCCCCTCTTTGCATACGCAACCCAATGAGTACCGGAACCATCGACCTCATCCAAATTGACGATACCGCTCTCATTTCGTCGTACACCGTTTATCGGTAAATTATTGCGCATGAAAACACCTCTAAAAAATTGTATACGCATACGTCTTGCAAGCTGTTCCAATTGTACATTGGTTGTTACACCGGCAGGCATTTTTATTTTGACATTTTTTTTTTCTTGGCTGCTGTTGAGAACCCTCGTCCACGCTTGTATGGAGCGAGATAAAGTCCGTGACCTTCCATGGCGCGATTATGACGCTGCATTTCTTCGAGTTGACGTTGCGTCGCCTTGCTATCGTTCACCGCCTTCGCGATTCCCGCTGCTCCGCCAGCCAACGAACCGAGAACTCCCAATAATGGTAAAATTGGTAAGATACCACCGCGCTTCGCTATAGGAAGTATTCGTTTTTTCGCAGTCTTTTTCTTCATCGATGATTTTTTTGTTTTCAGCCCCATACCGAATTTTGTCTTTGCCTTCATAGCCGCCCAAACAGCTGTAGCGGCTGCTCTTTCGCCATGAGTCGAATCTCTCGCGGTAATACGCGTTCGCGCTTTCGTAGCGAGTATATTATCCGCAACGTGTCGTTGACCAAGATCGTTGCTTCGGGAATAAGCTATGTCGTGCTCGCGACACGCGGCATCCAATGGATTGATACCTCGATCGCCTCTAGCCAATCGTGTTTCTAAATGAGTTCCTGGTCCGCAAAACTGATAGCCTGGAATATGTAATTCGATAGGAAGTGCGTTTATCGCACGATTTAACAAACCGCTACCTCTTATAATTTTTGCTGACATTTGTCACAATTTTTTATTAACGGTGTTGGACCGTCGAAATGTGTTTGTTGCCACGACAAATTATAATGTCGCGTGCATCGACGATACTGTTGAACCTCTGAGTCAGCTTTTATATGTTCGGGAAGCTTGTCCCACAATTGTTCCACGTAGCTACCAAAGTCTCGCAGTAAAACAATCTTGGAGATAATCTATAACTGCTCGGTGGTAAGCTCGAGAATATCGCTGTCAACCGAAAGAAACATGTTTGAGACTGAGCAGTTTCGATTCGGTGCGCCTCTATAAATAGGGCCCGGATGACTCATTTTCCAAAATCTGATTTGAGATTCGCGAGAGCAAACATGCGGTTCGCGCGACAAGCGACGATAATCAAAGTGATAAATTTTGACGATAAAACACGAGTAATGTCCGAGAAAGAAATACCCAAGCATGGAAACATGCTGCCGACTACTATACGCGGTATCATTTGCGGTCCTTCGAATTGCGGTAAGATTAACGTTGATAAGTTTGATAGAAAGTCCACACGGTGTACATTTCGAGAATGTGTACGTATATTCGAAATCGCTTCAACAACCGAAATATCGATACTTGGAAAATTTGCTATTATCGATCGATGAAATTGGCTATTTTACATTCTCTAATAATAGTGACGTTATTCCACCGAGCGAGGCGCTTCCGAATTCCATTTTTATCTTTGACGACGTGGCGTGCGATAAGCAAGATACGATAAGAGAGTACTTTGCAATGGGTCGACATTCGAGCGTCGACTGTTTCTATCTTTGTCAAACGTATGCCAAGATACCCAAGCATCTTATACGGGACAATGCAAATTTACTGATTTTATTTAAACAAGATGGTACAAACTTGAAACATGTATACAACGATCATGTAAATACTGACATGTCTTACGGCGATTTTCGCGCATTCTGTCAGAAATGTTGGCAACACAAGTATGGATTTGTAGTGATTGATAAAGACAGTTTACAGACTAATGGAAGATATCGAAAAGGATTTAACGATTTTGCAATACCGTAAAGTGGTTAGTCGCTATCGATACATCGATCGAGCAACATGATGATGACGATTGACAGTGACGATCGTGAGAAAATTGCGAGAGAGATTGTAAAAACGAGCGAATCAATCCGCAAAAAATATCGTTCTTTAAAAACCGGTCAAATGGAGGAAGACGTCGCATTGGAGAGGCACTTTAAACCAATTATCGAACCTCTAAAACAACTTGTCGAAAATACAATCAATGTGGAATCTAATGAAGCGAAAATCGAACCATCGAGTATGCTCGAAGACAAGCATCTGAAAAAAGAGTCTGGAACAAAGCGAACAAGGTCAAATATATCATTGAACGATTCGCTAATAACTTCTACTCCAAATCAATCGAAACGTAAGCGAATGAAACAATTATCGAATGTGGTTACTTCTACTCCGATAAAAGATATACAATTGAGTCAAATATTGCACGAAAGATCGTCTCCGTATATTGAAGAAATTTTCGAAACCACGCCTGAAACGCTTGTGACATCGGTTCAACATCTGCTACAAACGTCCGAGGGTCAAAATACATTGCGCACACATCTGGGTCCACTATGGCAAAAATATGTGGGAGCTATTTTGAGTCAAGATAAAAAAAACAGTATGGATTATGTTTACGGTGTTAAATTTTGCAACGAAGAAATAATGCTTGGTGATAAAATTTTTGATGTGGATAAAGATGACAATATAATTATCGGTGGAATAAGATACGTGGGAACACCAGGTCTCTATGAGTTAATTTTCAAGAGAATACCCGACGGTGACGTATACAATGACGATGATAAAATTAAATACAAAAATATATTACTGGCGACAAATGCGCATAGACGTGGCAATGATATGCGTAATCCAGTGTTAAGTAACAAGGGATACAAGTATAAAAATATAATAGCACCATTAATCTCTATTAAAAAAGCTGGAAGAGGTATAAACATACCGCGCGCTATGACATTAAACGATAATAAGATCGATTACGTGCATTGGAATGATCCCAACGAGTTGGTTGATCGCTTGCGATTGCTGGAAGCTTCGCGTCATGCCGGCAACAATGCCCACGACAATGAAATATTATCAATTATTGAGGAACTTTACGAAGCTGGCCTTATTATAAATTAATCTATGCGTCGGCGAAACGAGTCAGTCTGTCATTATTGTTTGTATCGAAATGTCGATTAATAAATTTGGATTATCGTTGGGAACACCCAGCAACTCATACTATCAATGGAATGGATTACTAAGAAATTATGTGCGCGATAACGCTCTGTGTCAGACAGCCTCCGGCTTTGACGCAAGGTCGCGCAAGATACGACGCGTAGCGCAACCGGAAGATGATACTGATGCAGCAAACAAACAGTACGTGGAAATACGTGTCAAGCTTTTGGAAGACAGACAGGAAGAACTTGAGAAAAAAATAGTCACGCTCGAGACGAATGTGCAAACGCTGCAAATAATGATGGATGAGATGCAGAAAATGCTTCGGTATGCAACTCACACGCAGACTACATCTAATTCAGCGCAGGAGAAGAAAGATATATAAAGAATATATGTGGAGGAATTATCTCATTATTGCAAATTATGCCTCGATCAAATATGTCGCAAAAGACCTCTGAAAAACAGCTGCTCGTGGAAGAATTGCATGCTCCAGCGAGAAAAAATTTCCCACGTAGACGTGTCATAGTACGCGGATACGACGATCTGTGGCAGGCGGACGTGGTCGAGATGCGTCTATATGCACGATTCAACAAAGGCTACAACTATATACTCACAGTTATCGATGTGTTGAGCAAGTATGCGTGGGCTGTACCGCTCAAGAGTAAGAGTGGAAACGAGACGGCTGATGCTATCGCAAAGATAATTCGAGACGATGGAAGATGTCCGAAAAATTTTCAAACCGACAGAGGAAAAGAATTTTACAATGCAAATGTACAGAAACTCGTGAAGAAACACAGCATTAATCATTATTCAACGTACTCTATCATGAAAGCCTCGGTCGTGGAACGATTCAACCGAACGTTAAAGAGCAATATGTGGAAAATGTTTACGTTTAATGGAAATTACAAGTGGATCGACGCGTTGTCCCGGCTCGTTAGAGAGTACAATGCGCGAAAACATCGCACTATCGGTATGAGACCTATCGATGTTACCCCCGCGATCGCCGATAAACTTTTAAATACGGTATACAACAACGTAAAGATTGCGGCACCGGCAAGATTCAAAGTAAGCGATCCGGTACGCGTGAGTAAATTCAAGACCATTTTTGACAAAGGTTATACGCCAAATTGGTCGACCGAAGTGTTTAAGATCGTTAAAGTGCAGAAAACTAATCCCGTGACCTATGTACTCAAAGATTCGCGCGGAAATGCCGTCGCCGGCGGATTTTACGAATATGAGTTACAACGCGTTGCCAATCCCGACATACATCTCGTGGAAAAGGTAATACGCAAAAAGGGTGACAAGGTTTATGTGAAATGGCTGGGATTTGATGCAACGCACAATTCTTGGATACATAAAAATAATATATTATAAATATGTTAACAATAATACATAATATTAAAGATATTTTACAAATATATAAACAAAATTGTACACTTTATAAAATATACATATAATTTACAATAAATATACATATAATTTTAATTTACAATAAATATACGTAATGTTTTATTTACAATAAATATACATGATTTTTATTTACAACGGTATTTTGTAATGTCCCCACGGTAGCGTGTCGGTGGTTTCGGGTACGAGATACCGCTTGTCATCGTACGGACTTAGAGCAATTTTTGTCTCGCGAATAGTGTATACTTCGTGTAATTTAGTTCTTATACAAGACTGCTGACGCGTCATTTCAATCTCTTCGTTCAAACACCGCGTGTAATCGTTGAACGTTATCGTTCTCGCGACGACGTTACTCTTGACACCTTTTACCTTTTTTGTGTCTTTCTTACCATCTACTCGCAACGCGTACATTTTTGCCCTAAGCCCGACGAATTCGGTCATGATGGCGCCATTATTTTCATCCTTCATTAAACCTGGTATCTTTTTATTCGCGAGCGGTATACCGTACACATTGTCCACCGCATAATCGCTGGTATCGAATCTGTCGACGTTGCGCTTAATATTCTCATATACATCTTCACACTCGATGTGATATATGAGACTGTCGGTGTCGGTGTACATGACTTTACATTTCTCTCGATACATAGGTATCATATAATCGTAGTGAAACTCGTACAAACATATCTTGGATATGTCGAGTATACACATACCCACGTAGATTGGTTTATTAAATTTCACCTCGAGATTGCGCAATTCAACGGCGATCAGATTCTCCGAAAACACGCTTCTACTATGAAAATTTGGTTTTGCGATCATCGCCTCTGCGCCATATCTTCCATCCCAATGTGTCACGAGCTTAATATTAACGTGATTGCGCACATTTTCCATCGTTTTGCCAAATACCGCATTATTCATTAATTTATATAAATTTTTTTCAAAATCATTTTTCGCGAGTGTTCGGAATTGTGTATTGAGTTCGATATAACTGCGAAGCCATGGAGATTGCGAAAACTGTAATATTCGATGTATTTTTGTAACGCGAAGTCCGTGTCGCGTGCATTGCTGCAGGTTGCGGTAATGTATTACGTAACGTTTCTTATCGTATAAGGTTGCGAGCAGCTTATCCTGCCGCTTACCAGGTGGTTTGTCGCGTGTCGGGCAAAACGGTAGATCAGTGTGCGCATCGTGAACACGTTGCGGATACTCGAGATCGACTTCAAGGATGTAGCCTATAGGCGAATCGAGCGCGATCGATGATGTATCAAAATCGGATATGTCGTCGACCCATCGAAAATCTGCATAGGGCAAGGGTTGGCACATTGCCCATCCGTACAAATTATTTACATCAAAGTACGTAAGATACGTTGAAGGTTTCGATGGGTCGTACGACTGCATATACTTGTTATTAGCATGTGCGTTTCTGTTGGAACATTGACTCAAACCACCACGTATTCCGCGTTCGATAAATAAAACCATGTCGATATCCGTAAGCAATTCGAATGTAATATTTGTATGCTTCAACATGGCGTCCCACGTATATCCGGGAAGAGTGTAGTAATACGCGGGGTCGAGCCCATAACTTTTAATACAACTCTCGCGGAAATTTTCAAAAATGTCTGCTAATAACAAAACATCAATTTTGAGATACAAGTCGCTATATTCGCCCAGCGTTCGAATGGAGAACCGCTCCCACACGTTCTCGGCGTGCGCGTAATCGCTCTCGGATATCGTGTCACCGGTCAAGGAACTGTAAAATGATTCGCGCGGCGGTAAACACGTATCTTGTAACCTGTCGACGCAGTCAATATATTCGTACGGAAAGACGCCCTTCCGTGTTAATAAATTGAAATTGTCATTCGATAAATTTTGAAATTCAGATTTTAAAATTTTGAGTTTGTCTTTATTCAAGAATGATGCCAATTTATCGAGACTAGCTGTGAGAAATTTATACGAATCGATAAAACGCAATTTAATATGATGTTTTGATTTCTCTTCGGTAAGATTAACATTTTTCGTAAATGATATATATTTTTCCTTTGTTATTGGAAGTAACTTGATTCCCCCCTCGAACGCTGTAGCTATTTCCTTGATAATGAAGTGCGCGTCGTAACCGGATAAATTATGAAAAACTATTGGAATGCAAAAAGAATCTTTATAATTTAGATTACAATTTGAATGCGCGGGACCTCTGTATCGCCCGGTCAGATGGCAATGATCGCGTACGCGTGTATCATCTTGTACAAATGGTTTCTCGCAAATGTGGCATTGTGTCGCGCTATGAAAATTTTCCCATTCATCAGATGTTAAATTTACCATGGGGACATTAGCCGATAAAATACTTTTTACACGCAGTGCTAAATTTTTAAGTTCTTCGACGAACCATGATATGTAATCGATATCGCGACGAGAATGATACGCGGATAACGAATCATCGTACGAACAATGTACATAATATGCTAAGCTAAATACTTTGTGATGTTGGTAGTTTCTCTCTTCCTCCGTCTTCTCTAAAACACACTCCAGATCGGCATACACGACGAAAGGAAGCCGCTCCTTCCGATTATAGTTGTTGAACGTGAGCCACTTGTCCTTATCGCTCGGTAATCGGATAGCGCACTCGTTCATCTCGCGACAGTCCACCGTATGTGATTGTAACTTGTCGTTCGAGCCAAAGTAGTGCAAACATCTGTAAAAGAAATATTTTTTAATTTTTGTTCAAAGATTTCTGTAATATAATTCATTAAATATATACGTACCGATCGCAGATATATTTCTTGTGTTCTTTTTTGCTCAATTGCGAGCTCACGAGGCGGGATAGATTCTTGATCCACGCGAAATGTCCAACGTTGTTGTCTTCCACGTACAACAGGTTGACGTGTTTGTCTTTTTTCAGCTCACTCAGACGTATCGAGACAATGTTCTTTTCCTCGATACTATATACATTGATTGAGATATTGTTGGCATGTTCGAATTTTTTAATTTGATTCACAGTCACTGGAAACTCAATGTCCTGGAGATTCAGCACTGTCGTGTAATGTGGGTACGAAGATTCCCGATAAACATGATCTTCAGTTGGATATAGAGCGGCGACCACAGACCACGCGAAACACGCATTGTCATTAGATTGCACGTTGATCACCGCTCTCTTCATCGTTATTTGTCGCGGTAATTTTATGTGGCATCCCGCGCGCAATGGATTATATTTATTTATATTTACATTTAAATCGAGTATTCGTGATAATGCCCACCCACTATCGCGTTCTTGAAATTCTTCGAGCGATGCTAGAGTGGGCTCGACAACGCGCCGCTCGTACCATTCGCGTAAATCGGATGTGCGAAAGAGTTCATAGTTTCTCGTATTGATACTTTTATTTGCGCGTTTATCACCCGTCACAAATTCACCATTGAACACTGTATTAATTTTCACATTAAAGTGTTTTTCTGCACGGTTTGCACGTGTTCGAGCACAATGTCTTTAGCATCCTCGAAAAATTGACGAGGCTCGATGTGATTATGATTTATAACCGCACCAGTCAATATGCGGCTCTCGAACGCCGTATCGATCTCTCGCCAAATCAATCCGTGTTGCCGCGTGCTGCATCCTGCACCCGCGTGTACAAAACGTGTGCGTAACGAGTTCTTCAATCCCTCGAGTCGTGCAATTCGGGCAATCAGCGATTGTCGAATCCCAATCGATAATCGTGGACGTTTGATTCGACTTTGCCCTTCTAATGATTCGATATATTCGTCGCATCGTTGCTCCCACGCAACGTACTCCTCTATCGAATTCACCCTTGCAGATTGCTCGCGTAGATTTCGTTCGGCATTGTTTTCCGCCATATTTCCAAATTTATACAAAAAATTTTTTGCTAACAAGATGTGCTTATTAACAGCTCTTGTCTCGGAACTCTTGGCGAAAATACTGACAGGGTGTGCCTCTTTACCATGATTTTATATTCTATCTTGATGTCTCTTTCCATCATGTGTATCTAAATCTTTATTTCGCGATTTGTCACGTACATTTTGGCTAATGTCGATTATTGCATTTTGTCGTCTAGAGATGATGTCAAATCCCAGATGTATCGCAAAAGTTTCAAATTACATGCAGCTGTCCAATGTTAGTGCAATTTAATCATGAGGATTATCCTTATATTATAGGATTTTGTCATGTTTTGACACGCGCGTTTGAAATCTGATATCTATAGGCGATGTCATCGCGAAGCAGCCGCACATCGGCGCTTGCAAATTTTATATTACTTTGCATTTTTGTGCATTCGGCTAAATCTCACACCTGGTGATGATGTCATCGCGAAGCAGCCGTATATCGGCGCTTGAATGGAAAAATTGAAAAAAATATCGCGTCATCAATAATCCCCCACCACATTGCAATTTTGAAACGTTAATACATATTTTAAATATGTTCAATACGTTCAGTATTGCATCGACCACTTGTGTGAAAGGTTCATATAAAATGTATCCCACTGAAGGAAGCCGCATGAATTATTACGTTCCGATTCAAGATGCTGATGAAACTTCACCGTGTAAGAAGAAATGTAACAAGTAAGTTTTAATTAACTTGAATTTTTTTTATACTTTTTAAATATTTTTTATACTTTTTAAATATTTATATAAATAATATTGTTTTTACTCCCTAGCATTTCATCCGAGTCTCGTCGCGCGGTTCGTATTCTCGGAAGACGATACGCCTTAACCCCGACGTCGTACAAATATTTGGACATTGGAATAAACGTTGGAGCTGTATCTTGCGTGGAATTGGTTCTCGGTGATAATCGGGGCAATCAAATAATATTGCCCTTTGAAACGTGGAAATCGCTAATGCAGAAACGTGCGGACATTGAACGACTTCTACAATCGGCTGAAATCTCATTGCGGATTCGAGATTTGACATTCGAAGTGGTTAAAATATCTGATTCGAATATTATAAAAATTGGATTATCAAATAATTCTTTATATATGAAGCCGCCAACACTATTCTATTTATTCGATTTTGAAAAATGTATAGATCATATGTATTGCTGGTTATGCGAAAATACGCATATTGTAAATGAAAAATTCAAACAATTTGTAACTGTTTTACAACAGAATAATATCACTAATGTATGCGACGCTACAAAAACTATACATGAAAGTGATATGTTTAACAGCGAATCGCTCATAGATTGCGAGTTATT
>NW_027223333.1:3726031-3798089 GCF_030449975.1 Polyergus mexicanus | reverse complement strand
AAGCAGTGGTATCAACGCAGAGTACTTCCACAGCTCGGAAGAAGAAGACCCGCAGCCGCAGTAGCAACAACATCCGTTGCTATAGTAACTAGGGCCTTGTTAAAGCTCGTTGCTATGCGCTCGGGTCTTCTCTTCCGAGCTGTGGACTGTGTTAGACGCATGTATTGCGATTAGCAAAGAAAATTATTAAATCAGTGGTGAGCATATTGAACAATATACTATATTGGACAACAGGAGCTATCCAGAAAATAAGGCAAGTAAAATCTGTAACCTGTAATCTTTATGAAATAGTTTTTGCTTGAATATGTAGTACATATTTACATAATTATTCATGTGTTAAACATTACAAAATAATACATACATTCAATCAGCTATGCCGAAGCGTAAATATCTGTCTTCGCATATTTCAACGAGATATCGCCGTAAATTAATTAGAGAAGAGAATGATGAATTATTTCCACTTATTTGTAATGAAAAACCTAGAGTAAATTCGTGCGTAATTGTAAGTAATTCCGCTTTAAATAATGACAATGATAAAATTGTACATGTCAATATCAATAACGCTCTTTCCGAAATTGTACAAGAGACAAAAAATTTACCATTTTCCGATGAAACGAATATTTCCGAATCTGATGCTTCTTTGAACAATATATTTTCGCACGAAACTTTAATAAGAGAGAATAATAATTCAGAAAAAGAAAACAATGATTTTGAGGCATTCTTAGTACAATGGGCTATCACGTATCGTATTTCTCATGTAGCTTTATCACATTTATTATCTGGTTTAAAAAAAGTACATCAATTTTTTTTTAATTTACCAAAATGTGCAAAGACATTACTACGTACACCACGATCTTCTGTTATTACTGACATATTTCCTGGTCAATATTGTCATTTTGGTATTGAACATGGTGTTCTACAATTTTTATCTACAAGTAATAGTACAGTTTCATCTTCTATTCAGATTCAAATCGGTATTGATGGTGTGCCGATATCTCGATCCAATTCAAATCAATTATGGCCCATTTTAGGTCGAATCATGCCTTATGGAAAAGTATTTCTAATTGGTTGCTATTTTGGCAAAACCAAACCAGCGGATGCAAATGAATTTTTAAAACAATTTATAAAAAATATAAATATTTTGATTAATAAGGGCATAACTAATAACAATGAAACAACATTTCCAGTGTCAATACACTCTATCATATGTGATGCTCCTGCTAAATCTTTCATTACACTTACTAAAGGACATAGTGGTTATTTTAGCTGCACAAAATGTACAATTGAAGGTGAATTCATCGCTAACAGAATTTGTTTTCCCAATTCTGACTGGCAAAAAAGAACAGACGCTAATTTTCGTAATCAAACTCAAGAAGAATATCATCTCGGTCGTTCTATTTTATTAAACATTCCAAATTTTGACATTGTATCTCAAATTCCATTAGATTACATGCATATGATATGCATTGGCGTTGTTAGGAAGTTGATAAAATTATGGATAAGTGGTCCTCTTAAAGCTAGATGTTTATCCTCGCAACGAATAAAAAATGTTTCTCAATTTCTTCTCGATATTAGGCATCTTATTCCAAAAGAATTTGCAAGAAGACCGCGAGAAATTCAAGATTTTGCACAGTGGAAAGCAACCGAATTAAGACAATTTTTGTTATATACCGGTCCTGTTATATTACAAAAAGAAGTAAATCCTGATATATTTTCAAATTTTCTTACTTTACATGTTGCTGTTCGGATTTTATGTCAAAATAATAGTACAGTTGAATATATTGAATATGCGAATAAATTATTGAAACATTTTGTTGAATGTTTTATCAAAATTTACGGGCCCGAATTTGTATCCCATAATGTTCACGGTCTTCTTCACATAACTGACAGCGTAAAACAATTTGGGCCATTAGATACTTTTAGTGCCTTTCCATTTGAAAATTTTATGAAAGAATTAAAATCTCTTTTGAGAAAATCTGAGAAACCATTAGAGCAAATTAGCAATCGTTATGCGGAAATGAGTTTTTATAAAATCAAATCTGACGATGCAGATATATCAAAAATAAGTGTAAAGAATTCACACGAAAAATGACCGTTGATATCAGGTTGTTTCAATCCACAATTTTTGAAGGTTGAATTTCCCCATTTTATTATTTCAATCAAATCTTCTGATAATTGTTGTCTCATAGAAAAAGATATTGTCTGTTTGGAAAATATCGCAACGTCGAGTGAAGGTAATTATATTGCAATAGGTCGTAAATTCAAAATTGTTGAAGAACTTTATAATAATCCATGCAGTTCTATTCATTTGGATATATTTAAAGTAAGTCAATTATCTGACATTCAAACCTGGCCTTTGCATAAAATCAGTCATAAATTCGTAAAATTGCCATACAGGAATGAAAGATATTTCGCAGTAATACCGCTTATAAGCACTACATATTAATAATATTTGTATATTGCGCTTTAATTTGTTTAATAAAAAATTAAAATAAATTCTGACAATAAAAGCAAAATAAAATATGACAATAAAATAAAAAATTAAAATGATTTCTGATACACAATAATCTATACAAATTGAAATCTTGTTTACAATATTACTCGTAGAAGCTCTTTTGTATAATTTCACAGGAAGATGTCGAATCGAGGATTTATCGTCGTAGAATTCTCCGATGGTATCCAAGTAATACCCAAAATTTGGTTACAAAGTGAGGATGTATGCAAATATCCTTCACATTTCAAAACGGATTTAAGACTGCGAAAGGCAATTGAAAAAGAGGAAATACCAAATTCTGATTGGCCTTCCTTTAAAATTAATCGGATTTTTGGCGAGTATTGTAAGTATTTCAATAAAATAGCTTTTATTGCTGTTAAGTTTTACCTATTCATAATACTAAATGTTTACAACATTTTCAGCGTCTTTACAAAAGGCTGATGCGAAAGCAGAAAAGGCCTTATACACGTCAGATATGGATACTGAGAAAGAAGCTAAATCTTATAGAAAATATAGAGCGAGGAAAGTTTTATCTTCATCCGAAAGCGAAGAAGAGTCATGCACAAGTGCAATTTTGCCACCTGCTCCATGTCCTCCTGCAAAACGTAATTATAAACAATTCTAATCGCGTATATATATATATATATATATATATATATATATATATATATAAAATTCATATATATCTCTCTTATATTTTAACATTATATTTTGTTTTATCAATATGAAAGGTCAACGACTGTGCAATACAAACGAAACAGTACAATGTGAAAGTGCATCCATTACACGTTCTTGGGATTCTGCAAAAAAATACAAAGTATCATCACAAATTTCAAACTTGAGCTCCTACTCATCATCTTTGCAAGGTGAGCAAATTTATTACATATCTCCATGTAACAATGCATATAATATTATATAAAATTTCATACTTATAATTAATATTATCAGTAAGTATAAATTTAAAAATGTATACATAATTTTTTACACATACAATATTTAAAATAATACATGTACAATATTAATAATATTTTAAAAATTGTGTGCCTACATATTCTATCTATACATATATGGATATACGACGAAATATACATATATGTATATATAGAATAATATATATATATGTACTATACTCATATAGTTTACATATATAACTTGTCAAAATTCCATTTTCTTTCTAACTCCTATTTTGAATGCTAAATGCATTTATAATATATTTTATGTGCAGATGCGAATGATTATGGTACTTTGTACGAAAGAGATGAAGAAGCGCTTAACATTGCTACAAGAGAGAAAAATCGAGACAATTCAATACACCGACATATGAATAAAATGGAGGAAGTTGGTCGATCTAACTGTACGCAAGGAAACCAATATATAAAGGAAAAGGAAAATAATAATTTAAATCATCAATTTTCACAAGCTGCGATTGGTAAGTAAATGTAATGCATATAAATATAATATATACACACATACACACGCCCACACACACACACACCACGCGCGCGCGCGCACGCCATTAATTTTATACATATATATTTCATATTTATCATTAATATTATCAGCAATTATAAATTTAAAAAAGTATACATAATTTTTTACATACAATATTTAAAATAATACATATACAATATTAATAATATCTTAAAAATTGTGTGCCTACATATTTTATATATACATATATGGATATACGACGAAATATACATATATGTATATATAGAATAATATATATGTGTGCACTCATAAAGTTTACATATATCTTGTCAAAATTCAATTTTTCTTCTAACTTCTATTTTGTATGCTAAATGTATTTATAATATATTTTATGTGCAGATGCGAATGGTTATGGTATTTTGTACGAAAGAGATGAAGAAGCGTTTAACATTGCTACAAGAGAGAAAAATGGAGACAATTTAATACACCGACATATTAATAAAATGGAGGAAGTTGGTCGATCTAGCTGTATGCAAAGAAACCGATATGTAAAGGAAAAGGAAAATGATGATTTAAATCATCAGTTTTCACAAACTGCAATTGGTAAGTAAATGTAATGCATATAAATATAATATGAACACACACACACATACGTACGAACACACATGCACGCACGCACACACGCACACGCATACGCACACGCATGCATCATTTATTATATATATATGGACCGTTTATTTTGAAAGTGGTGCGAGTCCATTTTCTTTTGTTTCGAGAAAATTAAATGTTAGCAGATCTGACAATTAAAAAATATAGGTTAATTATGTGAAGTCTGGGAATGTTTGTACTAATTTATCAATATGTAATTTGATTATATAAATTTCTTTTAGGCGAATTTAACTAAAATAATATATATTTCCAGGCTGCAAATGGACTTACACCACTTTCATAATTAGTCAATTGTAAATATCATTTAATTTCAATTTTGAAATAACAAATATCACTTAAAATATATTTCATATTAATCCAATTTTGTTTATAAATAATAACAAGAAATAAAATAGAATTTGTATTTTTTATTTTGAACGTTAATTATATTTATATATTGTTAAACTTAACACAAGATATTGGTATTATTAATTATTTATGCTCTTCATGTGGCAGTGTTTTGAAATATTCATGATGCACAGGAGGTATATAAGGTAATAGCTGCTGCATATCCTTATATTTTTCGTATGTAATAGGCCTGGCATCGTGATGGAAATTGGACTTACACCACTTTCATAATCAATGGTTACGCAATTTCTTTTACCGGCCAATTTTAAATTGAACAAAGCATTGGCATTTTTTAAGATATTAAATACTAACTAGTTATAAACAAAAAATTTACACTAAATTAAGAATAAATTACGTCATATCTCATTTTTTTAAAAAAAGGACTTACACCACTTTCAAAATAAACGGTCCATATATATATATTTGAAATAAATGGTGTACATATAGAAATTTTGCAACTGTAATAGAGTTTAGCAATTGTGTATTGTGAGCAGATTTAGCAATTGTAAGGCCTTTATTTATACGTGTTAAATTGTTTTCTATACAAATTTAAAAATAATAGGTATTACAACTTTTACCTATTTCTAAAATTTTTAATAAAATCTATTATTATTATTATTTTTTTATAGTTTTATATAACTTTTATATAATAGATATGCGAAAGATAACAATAATAATAAATATTTTCATATAGAACTATCAATTTAAAAAAAAATGCAATAATCTACATTTTATTTCTTTCATTAGTAAAATTGTATAGTATATCGAAATATAATATATGTTCTTGTCTGCTATATTTTTTGAAAAAGCAACGTATGTAATGCCACTAATTTATATGTTTTATATACAATTTATATATTTAATTTACTATACTTATTACATTTTATTATATTATTATATACATTTATATACATTTATTTATATATATTATATACATGTATATGCTATTTATACATTATAAGTGTATATATATATATATATATATATATATATATATATATATATATATATATATAACCGTTTATTAATAATAAATGCTATTTACAGTGGATCATTTCAAGAGATTAACAAGAGAAATAGTGACTATAAAATATGATATGAGACAAGCATTGAGCTTATTAGATATTTTAGTTGAAAGAACTAATAAAAGCACAGAATGTGCAAGTACGAAATTTTCTTTTGGTGACGCTGAAAATCGGTTTCCGTTGCAAACTGTAGCCCAATTAGCGGAAGTTAAGGAGATTTTGAAAGTTTCAGATTCCCAACATAACACTGAAATAGTAAGTTAACGCATATAAATTTATATACAATATAATAGTCATATATATATATATATATATATATATGTATTTCACAATTATTATCAAATCTTTTATAAGTACATTATATAATCAATCTTAGGTAAACTTTTCCACAGTAAAAACATTGTATGTCCTTTTCAGAAATTTTAATCCCTATTTTAATTTTATACATATAAATAATCCCAATTAAAATAATTAAGCGTAAAAAGCTGGTTTTTTTTACTTATAAGATTATCACATTTCATGAGATGTATTAATCATTTAAAATTATTATTAATTATTTATTAGATATTATCAGAGATATTAATCACTTAAAATTGCTATAGAAAATGATTGAAGATTGTTAAGAAAAAGACATTACTTTATTTAATCTAATAATATATTACTTTTACTCTTACCTTATAGCGCGTATATATCAAATCTATCGGAGGAACATGCGTCGATGATGCCGTAAAGAGAACGTTGTATAAAACATTCTCAAATAAATTGGCGGAGAAATATAACTGGGAAGGCCGACGCGGAAAAGAGCCACTGCATAAATTGGAACTAATAAAAGTTATTTTCAGTAAGTTATTTTCAGTTGTTTATATGTAAATACAACTGCAAAATATCTTCTGTTAGAAGATATTTTATTTTTTTTCCTCTCTATATGCGTGTAAAAATGACAGCTAATTAGTTTCAATAACTTGCCATGGAACATTCTGTATCATATATAGATATATTTATGATTATTACTTTAATCAAATTTAAAAAGTTTTTGATGAATTAAATTTTATTTCCATTTTTACATTGTATAACTTAGAAATAATTATTAAACAAAGATAATACACTATGAATTACTATAGTCATCAATCAATTAGTATAGAAGAAAAAGTTAAAATAATGAAAATATTTTTAGGATCCATACTTTACAATATCCCAGATTCCGATCAGGGCAAAATACAACGAAGGGTTATGGAGTGGTTTCGACATTCAAAAGCGAGACATGAAAATGAGAAGAAGCGGACCCATAGATGCGAAGGCAACGTTTCTAATTTATCAGAATAAAGAACTGGAAAGGTATATTAATAATGTCAAAAGGTATGAAATATTAATTATTTTAATCATTACTGGCAACATATTACATACAAATTCTATTGTACGTTGTGTTATAGAATTATTTGCATATTTCGCAGTTATTTTCACTTGCAATAATGTACGTAAGTTCGTTTTCAGCTCTTTTTATGAAACAGTCACTGATGAAATGCGATGTGCAAGTTTCCAATAGCTTATTATATCGCAAGTCTAAGACTTCCTAAAAAAAAAAAAAAATTAATCCAAGATATGAGTAGATATAGCGAAAAGATAAGAAGGGGAGAAATATATTATTGTTTTAACACACAATTTTCTAAACTCGTATTCAGAATAATGTTTATTTTTTATATGTTTAGATTTTTATATGTATCTATACTCACCATTCACGCTCATCACTGTATATTGAAATTAAATTTGCATGGCTCTTTAATTATAGATTATTTCCGACACTATTTGTACACTACTATTGCTTATGTTTCTGTAAAAGCCATTGGCTTTAAGTAGAATGGACTGGGTTTTGATATTCACTGCTAATATTGAAAATCAATAGTATATGTTATGTAAATTATAAATTTTCAGTATTGAGAGCCATTAGAAAAATATAAAAACAGTAAGATTTAGACGGTAAACAAATTGATCAATCACAATTGAGTACTCTCGAAATAACCCTAGTGAATCTCGATTATGATTGGTCAATTCGCTTACTGTCTAAAAATAAGCCTATTATAATAGATTTTACATATGTTTCAGATGTGCATGGACAATTTACATCCACATTTTAATTAATAATAAAAGTTATATAGTTTTTCGAGTTACGCGCATTATAAATATATTAAGATTGCATATAATAATCGAACATATGCATCTGTGTTAATAAAAATTTTTATTTTATGAAATTTTTATTGACACAGATTCGTGTGTTATCATCAATTACTGCAAAATATTTCTTATTTATATGATTTGTATTTGTTATTGGTTTTACAATAAATAGAAAAAGGTTTTTCACAATTTTTTCATTTTTGTGTGTTTACAATTATCTTCCTTTTACTATTAAGATGAAAATAGAACCGACTGATCGAAAAAGTGCGAAATCTTCTTAATTTATTAATTGTACCGTTAAAAATATTTGCAATTTTATTTCATATCGGTTATATATGATAATATATACAATTATAACTTAATTCAAATTTATCAATAAAAAATATTTTTCTTTTCAATAAAAAATTATATACAATACATTTACAGGCAATAACTGAAAAAAAAAAATTTTTCGTAGGGATTGTTGGATATGTATTATTTATTCATTTTTCTGTTTGCGTAAATAATTGTATTAAAAACAATTAATATATTTTTGATTTATCGAAATATATTTCTTGTATTTGGTACAATTAGTACACACATAAAAATGAGTAAATAATATAAATTCAACAATTTATGAATGATAGTTTAGTTTTTAATTTTTGTGGAAAAAGCATCCATAATGAATCTATATAACCTCTAGTTAATGTATATTATTTATCCATCAAAGTTCCACAAAATATCTATGATTACACCATATAACGTTCATGTTACATCTATGAAGACGTCTAATGGATGTTGAATGGAAGTAAGAAATGCGGAACTGTGGATGTCTAATAGATGTCTATAGGAGATTACATGGACGTCTAATAGAGGTTTTGAATCTCCATGATGAACGTCTACTGGACTTCCATTAGAGGTTTTTGTTCCGTGTGGGAAAGCATTAAAATTAGAAAAGAGATCAAGGAAAGATAATTAAGAAAGAGCAAAGTAATAAAAGGATATTAATAAAATAAAAGTAAGATACTTGACTAAAGAGAAGGAAGTCACGGTCAAGTTCTCGGAAGCTGAGTAAGCAGCTGACGAGACAGACTGACAAGCGGAGCACGAGACATGCTCCGGTCAGGGACACCACACTCCTCCCCAATCAACGACCTAATTAATTAAGAGATATAATAAGCGCGAGATGCACCTCGCGAGCGGAAGAAAAAGAGACGACTCGCGAGAGACGACTCGCAGACTACTCGCTCGCTCAATATTATCGAAGTACCGTACGTATCGCGCCCGACTATTATAATCGCGAATAAGTGAAAGTGTATTAAATCTTGCAAAATATACTAAATTATACCTAACGTCCGGGAGTGTCTTATTTCGAGCGTCCTTTGGGCGTACAAATCCCAAAAGACCTCTTCCTTAGCGGCTAGAGGCACAACAAAATGTCCACTGGATAACCCCTGGATGTCTGTAGGATATATCTGCCCTGTCTATTATATTGGATGTCTTTTGGATTTCCAGAGGACATATACATGTGCAATTAATTTCGTTCAATATTAATAATTGAATTTGATGCGCACATTTTCATATATCCAAAATTATTATTTATTTAATATTTCATGAGAAATGTTACTGTCCGCAACATTCCAAAAACTTTACAAAAAATAGTATTCAACCGCTAGTTCGTTTGTTTACCGCTATGCGACGCGCGAACTTGTATTTGAGATGTGTGCAAAGAGCAACTGTGACAGGAAATTATAAATGTAATTATTTTCTATCAGTTCAATTTCTGATGCAATCTCAACATAGGGAATTCAGATATTGGATTGTTTAGAAAATATTACACGACTCAAATCCGGAAGCCAAACCTAAAATATTCATATACAGCACGAAAGCCTCAAATATTAAAGAACGTGAACTATTTTTAATATTAGATTTTTAGTATTGGCAGTAAATAACAAAACATAATTTTAATTTATATTTAAATTTTAAAATTTGCTCTTTTTTGAAACATACGAAAAATATCCTTAACATATCCTATAAAATCCTTAAGATGTTCCACAGGATCTCCCTGGATTCCCCAGAGGTTAGTATACGGCTATCATTTATTCTTCCTCAGGACATCCAGAGGAGATCCAAGGATTAAAATGGGATATCCTGAGGATATCCTGCATGTATGTCCTGGATGCCCTTTGGACGTCCTAAGGACATCCTTGTGCTGTCTGGGTTGTTTAATCTTAAAATTATAAAGAAAGGTTTTATTTAATGAAAATAATAAAATTTATAATTTTTTTCATTTTCTCATATATCACACTGATTAATATAGACAATATTTATAACCATTTGTCACATTAATTTTAGAATTATTATTCATGAAATATTCATAAATTTTTAAATTATCAAATTTAACATAGTTATGATATTCCCGATAAATTAAAATATTGTTATAATATTAAATAATATTACTTTTTTAATATTTATAGAATATGATTATAATATTAAAAATACTAATACTTTTTAAGTTTATATAATATTACAGTAACATTAAATAATATTATTTTTTCAATATTCATATAATATTATCAGGAGCTGACATATAACCATCTATTAATATTTCAGAAATATTATTTAATATTATATAATATTACTAGAATATTATATTTAATATTCTCAGAATACGCCTAGAATATTACTTAAGAGGATTACCGACAGAACGCGAATATTCGTTATTTTGCAAAATCTTTTTGTTGATTATAGATATCAACAAATCCTTTTCCATAATTAAAGTATACATAATAACGGAGTGCGGAGTTCACGATTTCATATGAAAAGTAAAAAAAAAATAAGAAAATTACAGTTTTGTTATCGGCTTCTGCGTCAACATTTACTTAATATAACAAATTTGTAATCTACACGTGCCTAATCAGTAAACTCCGCACTCAGCATTTCATCAAAGAGTATAAGTGAACTTAGAGAAGTGAGTTTAGAAGCTTTATAAAAAAGATTTTGCAAAATAAAATTTTCGTGCATATGTGTGTGTGCGAGATGGAGGCTCAAGAGTAAAACAGAGCAGTAGATTAGTTGCGTGATGTCGCGACAGACGGAGCTACAATCTTACATAACAAGGACAGACATAATCGTACTATCTTTGTCTCTTTCATGCGTGTAGAGTAATATACATGTATGCACTAACATTATTGCAGTATCTTTTTTCTCTCGATCATACGCTCTGTCTCTTTCTAATCGCTCGCTCGCTATGTACTCAGGGATGCCACCTCTCCAGTTTTGGCCTGGAGTCTCCAGATAAAGGAGAAAATCTCCAGATCTCCAGCTGAAGGAGAAAATCTCCAGGCCGCTGAAGTATTTAATATTTTTAAACAGTTTCCCTTTTCTCGCCGTTCAGGATTGAGTTATAATAAATATTATATATGATAGCGGCGAATGTGTAATAAGAATAAGCGCGGGCACTTTTCGTATTATTGCCAGCATTGTCGATCGGCAACTATTGAAAATTGTACAGTGATCAGGTTCCGGCTCATCGATTTGACAGTGGAGGAGATAACACAAACGTGAATCGTGTACATGTGATATGTGATGAGCAGAGCGCGCTGCGCTTTTGATGTACATACACGGTTCACGCTTGTGTTATCTCCTCCACTGTCGAGCTGGTGAGCCGATATTTTTATTTCCGAATTTGGTTAGTGCAATCTGCGAAGATGAGATTTAAATGTATGTACTGTGATAAAATAATGTATGATACAATGTAAAAAATATATAAAGTTTGTGCAATATAAAAAGTTATAGAGTACAAATAAATAAGTTCGTAACACATTGCGTTAGCTTTTTTTTTTTCCTGCTTGCCGATCTCCAGACGAGCTTACATGTGGAGGTGGCAACTCTGTATGTACTACGTATCGCTTAGCTTCATGCTCCTCGTATATTCACTTACGCGTTCACTCACGCTTTTCTCTCTCTCTCTCTCTCTCTCTCTCTCTCTCTCTCTCTCTCTCTCTCTCTCTCTTTCTTTCTGCTCGTTCATTATTGTATATTGTATTCTTTTATTCCCATTATTATATTCTTTTATTTGCTCAATTTTTATTCTTTCTATTCTCGTCTCCCTACATGAAAATAAATAAATTTATTTATTTATGTTTATTTGATACATCATAAATGAGATACACAAGTTATTTTCTTTTTCTATTTAACTATAGTTAAATACAACACATGTACATACAAAAATACACATAATTAAATACCTTTTCTATTTATGACATACACAATATCTCATTTATGTTGTATAAAATAAAGACGAATAAATTAATGTATTATTATGTAGGAAGACGAGAATATAGAAAGAATAAAAGTCGAAGAAATAAAAGAATATAATAATGGGAATAAAAGAATACAATAAATAAACCGTAATACTTCTATGTCCAGAATAATAAGACAAATCAATTACTACAAAAAAAAAATTGTTTTTAAGAAAATTATTTACAATGTATTTTTTTAAACAATTATTTGTTTTTTTTGGCACTAATTAATTTGTCTTATTATTCTGTACATAGAAGTGTTACGGTAAAATTATCGAAAACTGAATATTTTACGAGATATTTTATTTTTTATATCAAAATATGTCAGATTAAAATATAAAATAACTCAACAAGTACTTAATAAAAAAATACTTTATTATAGTGTTTTGGAAAGCTCTCGATGTCAGTTATAAGAATACTAAATAAAAAATGGGGGTTTCCATTTAAGATTTTAAAGTTGACCTTCACATGACCTTCAAATGATTTTCCAAAGTCAAATAATTGTCACCATCTTATGGCCCCCTTGAAACCACACAACTTTTGTTTGAAACTTTTTTATGTCAGATTATTGTAAGTGCCTTAAAAATCGTAACGACCGTTACGAGGACCACCCTGTATAAATCAATATGGCAATTTTATTTCGATGCTTATTGATTCAGATGGTCTTATGCTATGTAAATATATGCAACTATCCCAATTTGTGTGTGAGGACCTATAGCCTAAAAGCCCGTATCAGACTATGCATTGAAAATTGAAGATTGAATATTAAAGATTAGAATTTGACCAATCAGAACAAAAGGAATTAAAATTTCTTTATTCTGATTGGTCAAATTTCAATCTTGAATCTTGTGGCGAGATGTTATGACCCCTAGGGATAAACACTAACGTCACATAGCGACACTTCCGCCCGATTCCAAAGAACACAAGAGACCACTTTAGTGAGCTTCTTCTCCGGGACAGAAGACTACACAGATCAGATCATCTCTTTTGTCTCGTGCAATATCGCCAAAGAACATTTAGACTGATAAAGAAATTATTTCCTACCTCGATTTGTTGTAATTAAGTATTAATAAAGCTATTATTACTGTTAATACGCGACGTGTGTATTTAGTAATCCGCTACAATCTCAATCTTTAATGCGTAGTCTGATACGGGCTTAAGGATAGTATCTCTAGATATGTAATATCAGAGAGAAGTCTGAGATGGATCACGCCGCCGTTTTTCCTATAACGCTTTCAGTAGTGACACTATGCGGGTTCTAACTCAGGTCCTCTGACGGGGGGGGGGGAGACCGCCGCGGGGGGTATGACCTCACGTGGGGGGACCGCGGCGGAACGGTAGGTGCGGGGATTTTGGAGAGGGGGGAGAGGGACCGCGGCGGAACGGCCGGCGCGTGGGCCGCAGAGAGGAGGGAGGGGGAACGCGTCCTAACCGGTAGACGAGGGGTCCACAGAGGGGGGGAGGGGGACGCGGCAAAATGGTGGGCGAGGGGTCCGCGGAGAGGGGGGAGGGGGAACGCGGCGAAACGGTAGGCGTGGGACCCGCGGGGAAGAGGGAACACACGCGTCCGCGAGTAGGTATGAGAGAGATAGCGCGAGGCGTCCGCAATGTGTAAGAGAAGGATAGCGCTAATGATATTCTATGGGCGTGGGAGAAAGATAGCGCGAGGCGTCCATATGAGCGTAAGACAAGGATAGCGTTTGCATGCACGTGGGAAAAGGATGGCGCGAGGCGTTCGCAATGTGTGGGAGAGGGATAGCGTCCGTATGCACTTGAGAGAGAGATACCGTCCGCGCATGCACTTGAGAGAGAGACAGCGTCCGCAAGTTAAATTTTGCAGACTGTGCTATCTGATATCTATTACACCGTTTTTATTCATACATATATACATAAAGGATGGGATAAATAATTAAATTCACAGATAATTAGTAAAATAAGTTATTTATTACAAGTCTCGTGAAGAATATCATTTACAGCACATGTCAATAACTCGCAATCTATGAGCGATTCGCTGTTAAACATATCACTTTCATGTATCGTTTTTGCAGCGTCGCATACATTAGCGATATTATTCTGTTGTAAAACAGTTACAATTTGTTTGAATTTTTCATTTACAATATGCGTATTTTCGCATAACCAGTAATACATATGATCTATGCATTTTTCAAAATCGAATAAATGGAATAGAGTTGGCGGTTTCATATATAAAGAATTATTGGATAATCCTATTTTTATAATATTCGAATCAGATATTTTAACCACTTCGAATGTCAAATCTCGAATCCGCAATGAGATTTCAGTCAATTGTAGAAGCCATTCAATGTCCGCACGTTTCTGCATTAGCGATTTCCATGTTTCAAAAGGCAATATTATTTGATTGCCCCGATTATCGCCGAGAGCGGTTTCATATATAAAGAATTATTGGATAATCCTATTTTTATAATATTCGAATCAGATATTTTAACCACTTCGAATGTCAAATCTCGAATCCGCAATGAGATTTCAGTCGATTGTAGAAGCCATTCAATGTCCGCACGTTTCTGCATTAGCGATTTCCACGTTTCAAAAGGCAATATTATTTGATTGCCCCGATTATCGCCGAGAACCAATTCCACGCAAGATACAGCTCCAACGTTTATTCCAATGTCCAAATATTTGTACGACGTCGGGGTTAAGGCGTATCGTCTTCCGAGAATACGAACCGCGCGACGAGACTCGGATGAAATGCTAGGGAGTAAAAACAATATTATTTATATAAATATTTAAAAGGTGTAAAAAAATATTTAAAAAGTATAAAAATTCTTCAAGTTAATTAAAACTTATTTGTTACATTTCTTCTTCTTACACGGTGAAGTTTCATCAGCATCTTGAATCGGAACATAATAATTCATGCGGCTTCCTTCAGTGGGATACATTTTTATATGAACCTTTTACACAAGTGGCCGATGCAATACTGAACGTATTGAACATATTTAATATGTATTAGCGTTGCAAAATTGCAATGTAGTGGAGATTATTGATGACGCAATATTTTTTTCAATTTTTCTATTCAAGCACCGATATACGGCTGTTTCGCGATGACATCATCACCAGGTGTGAGATTTAGCCGAATGCATAAAAAAATGCAACGTAATATAAAATTTTCAAGCGCTGATGTGCGGCTGCTTCGCGATGACATTATCCTCAGATATCCAAACGCGCGTGTCAAAACATGACAAAATCGTGAAATATAAGAATAATTATCAAGGTTAAATTGCACTAACATACTTGGACAGCAGCGTGTAATTTGAAACTTTTGCGATGCACCTTGACATCATCTCTAGACGACAAAAAAAATGCAATAATCGACATTAGTCAAAATGTACGTGACAAATCGCGAAATAAAGATTTAGTTGATACACATGATGGAAAGAGACATCAAGATAGAATATAAAATCACGGTAAAGAGGCACATCCTGTCAGTATTTTCGCAAAGAGTTCCGAGACAAGAGCTATTAATAAGCGCATCTTGTTAGCAAAAATTTTTGGCATAAATTTAGAAATATGGCGGAAAACAATGCCGAACGAAATCTACGCGAGCAATCTGCAAGGGTGAATTCGATAGAGAAGTACGTTGCGTGGGAGCAACGATACGACGAATATATCGAATCGGTGGAAGAGCAAAGTCGAATCAAACGTCCACGATTATCGATCGGGATTCGACAATCGATGATTACCCGAATCGCACGACTCGAGGGATTGAAGAACTGGTTACGCAGGCGTTTTGTATATGCGGGTGCAGGATGCAGTACGCGGCAACACGGATTGATTTGGCGAGAGATCGATACGGCGTTCGAGAGCCGCATATTGACTGGTGCGGTTATAAATCATAATCACATCGAGCCTCGTCAATTTTTCGAGGATGCCAAAGACATTGTGCTCGAACACGTGCAAAATGTGACAAAAAAACACTTTAATGTGAAAATTAATATATTGTTCAATGGTGAATTTGTGACGGGTGATAAGCGCGCAAATAAAAGTATCAATACGAGAAACTATGAACTCTTTCGCACATCCGATTTACGCGAATGGTACGAGCGGCGCGTTGTCGAGCCCACTCTAGCATCGCTCGAAGAATTTCAGGAACGCGATAGCGGGTGGGCATTGTAGCAAATACTCGATTTAACTGTAAATATAAATAAATATAATCCTTTGCGCGCGGGATGTCGTATAAAATTACCGCGAGAAATAACGATGAAGAGAGCGGTGATCAACGTGCAATCTAATGACAATGCGTGTTTCGCGTGGTCTGTGGTCGCCGCTCTACATCCAGCCGAAAGAATCGCGGATCGGGAATCTTCATATCCTCATTACACGACAGTGCTGAATCTCCAGGACATTGAGTTTCCAGTGACTGTAAATCAAATTAAAAAATTCGAACTTGCCAACGATATCTCAATCAATGTATATAGTATCGAGGAAAAGAACATTGTCCCGATACGTCTGAGTGAACTGAAAAGAGACAAACACGTCAACCTGTTGTACATTGAAGACAACAACGTTGGACATTTTGCTTGGATCAAGAATCTATCCCGCCTCGTGAGCTCGCAATTGAGTTGTGGCAAACTATATCTGCGATCGGTACGTATATATTTAATAAATTATATTATAGAAATCTTTGAACAAAAATTAAAAATTATTTCTTTTACAGATGTTTGCACTACTTTGGCTCGAACGACAAGTTACAGTCACATACTGTGGACTGTCGAAAGATGAACGAGTGCGCTATCCGATTACCGAGCGATAAGGACAAGTGGCTCACGTTCAACAACTATAATCGGAAAGAGCGGCTTCCTTTCGTCGTGTACGCCGACTTGGAGTGTGTTTTAGAGAAGACGGAGGAAGAGAGAAACTACCAACATCATAAAGTATTTAGCATAGCATATTATGTACATTGTTCGTACGATGATTCGTTATCCGCGTATCATTCCCGTCGCGATATCGATTGCATATCATGGTTCGTCAAAGAACTAAAAAATTTAGCGCAACGTGTAAAAATTATTTTATCAGCTAATGTCCCCATGGTAAATTTAACATCTGATGAATGGGAAAATTTTCATAGCGCGACACAATGTCACATTTGCGAGAAATCATTTGTACAAGACGATACACACGTACGCGATCATTGCCATCTGACCGGGCGATACAGAGGTCCCGCGCATTCAAATTGCAATTTAAATTATAAAGATTCTTTTTGCATTCCAATAGTTTTTCATAATTTATCCGGTTACGATGCACATTTTATTATAAAGGAAATAGCTACAGCGTTCGAAGGGGGAATCGAGTTACTTCCGATAACAAAAGAAAAATATATATCATTTACGAAAAATGTTGAACTTGCAGAAGACAAATCGAAAAATTATATTAAATTGCGCTTTATCGATTCGTATATATTTCTCACAGCTAGTCTCGATAAATTGGCATCATTCTTCAATAAAGACAAACTCAAAATTTTAAAATCTGAATTTCTAAATTTACCGAACGACGATTACAATTTATTAACACGGAAGGGCGTCTTTCCGTACGAATATATTGACTGCGTCGACAGGTTGCAAGATACGCGTTTACCACCGCGCGTATCATTTTACAGTTCCTTGACCGGTGACACAATATCCGAGAGCGATTACGCGCACGCCGAGAACGTCTGGAAGCGGTTCTCCATTCGAACGCTGGGTGAATATAGCGACTTGTATCTCAAAATTGATGTCTTGTTATTAGCAGACATTTTTAAAAATTTCCGCGAGAGTTGTATTAAAAGTTATGGGCTCGACCCCGTGTATTACTACACTCTTCCCGGATACACGTGGGACGCCATGTTGAAGCATACGAATATTACATTCGAATTGCTTACGGATATCGACATGGTTATGTTTATCGAACGCGGAATACGCGGCGGTTTGAGTCAATGTTCCAACAGATACGCACATGCTAATAACAAGTATATGCAATCGTACGATCCATCGAAACCTTCAACGTATCAAACGTACTTTGATGTAAATAATTTGTACGGATGGGCAATGCGTCAACCCGTATGCAGATTTTCGATGGGTCGACGATGTATCCAATTTTGATACATCATCGATCGCGCTCGATTCGCCTATAGCTACATCCTTGAAGTCGATCTCGAGTATCCGCAACATGTTCACGATGCGCACACTGACCTACCGTTTTGCCCGACACGCGACAAACCACCTGGTAAGCGGCAAGATAAGCTGCTCGCAACCTTATACGATAAGAAGCGTTACGTAATACATTACCGCAACCTGCAGCAATGCATGCGACACGGGCTTCGAGTTACAAAAATACATCGAATGTTACATATTTCGCAATCTCCATGGCTTCACAGTTATATCGAACTCAACACACAATTCCGAACACTGGCGAAAAATGATTTTGAAAAAAATTTATATAAATTAATGAATAATGCGGTATTTGGCAAAACGATGGAAAATGTGCGCAATCACGTTAATATTAAGCTCGTGACATATTGGGATGGAAGATATGGCGCAGAGGCGATGATCGCAAAACTAAATTTTCATAGTAGAAGCGTGTTTTCGAAGAATCTGATCGCCGCTCGCGAATAAAAAGATACCGGGTTTAATGAAGGATGAAAATAATGGCGCCATCGTGACCGAATTCGTCGGGCTTAGGGAAAAAATGTACGCGTTGCGAGTAGATGGTAAGAAAGACACGAAAAAAGTAAAAGGTGTCAAGAGTAATATCGTCGCGAGAATGATAACATTCGATGATTACACACAGTGTTTGAACGAAGAGATTGAAATGACGCGTCAGCAGTCTTGTATAAGATCTAAATTACACATATACACTAGTACAAGTATACACTATTCGCGAGACAAAAATTGCTCTAAGTCCGTACGATGACATGCGATATATTGTACCCGAAACCACCGACACGCTACCGTGAGGACATTATAAAATTTGTAAATAAAAAGCATGTAAATTTATTGTAAATAAAAAAATTACGTACATTTATTGTAAATTAAAATTATATGTATATTTATTGTAAATTATATGTATATTTTATAAAGTTTACAATTTTGTTTATATTTGTAAAATATCTTTAATATTATGTATTATTGTCAACATATTTATAATAAGTTATTTTTATGTATCCAAGAATTGTGCGTTGCATCAAATCCCAGCCATTTCACATAAATCTCGTCGCCCTTTTTGGGTTTGATTACCTTTTCCACGAGATGTATGTCGGGATCAGCAACGCGTTGTAACTCGTATTCGTAAAATCCGCCGGCGACGGGATTTCCGCTCGAATCTTTGAGTACATAGGTCACGGGATTAGTTTTCTGCACTTTAACGATCTTAAACACTTCGGTCGACCAATTTGGCGTGTAACCTTTGTCAAAGATGGTCTTGAATTTACTCACGCGTACCGGATCGCCTACTTTGAATCTTGCCGATGCCGCAATCTTTACGTTGCTATATACCATATTTAAAAGTTTATCAGCGATCGCGGGGGTAACATCGATAGGTCTCATGCCGATAACGCGATGTTTTCGCGCATTGTACTCTCTAACGAGCCGGGACAACGCGTCGATCTACTTGTAATTTCCATTAAACGTAAACATTTTCCACATATTGCTCTTTAACATTCGGTTGAATCGTTCCACGACCGAGGCTTTCATGATAGAATGCGTTGAATAATGATTAATGCTGTGTTTCTTCACGAGTTTCTGTACATTTGCATTGTAAAATTCTTTTCCTCCGTCGGTTTGAAAATTTTTCGGACATCTTCCATCGTCTCGAATTATTTTTGCGATAGCATCAGCCGTCTCGTTTCCACTCTTACTCTTGAGCGGTACAGCCCACGCATACTTGCTCAACACATCGATAACTGTGAGTATATAGTTGTAGCTTTTGTTGAATCGTGCATATGGACGCATCTCGACCACGTCCGCCTGCCACAGATCGTCGTATCCGTGTATGACACGTCTACGTAAGAAATTTTTTCTCGCTGGAGCATGCAATTTTTCCACGAGCAGCTGTTTTTCAAAGGTCTTTTGCGACATATTTGATCGATGCATAATTTGCAATAATGAGATAATTCCTCCACGTATATTCTTTATATATCTTTCTTCTCCTGCGCTGAATTAGATGTAGTCTGCGCGTAAGTTGCATACCGAAGCATTTTCTATATCTCATCCATCATTCTGTGCAGCGTTTACACATTCGTCTCCAGCGTGATTATTTTTTTCTCAAGTTCTTCCTGTCTGTCCTCCAAAAGCTTAACACGTATTTCCACGTACTGTTTGTTTGCGGCATCGGTATCATCTTCCGGTTGCGCTACGCGTCGTATCTTGCGCGACCTTGCGTCAAAGCCGGAGGCTGTCTGACACAGAGCGTTATCGCGCACGTAATTTCTTAGTAATCCATTCCATTGATAGTATGAGTTGTTCGGTGTTCCCAACGATAATCCAAATTTATTAATCGACATTTCGATACAAACAATAATAACAGACTGACTCGTTTCGCCGACGCATAGATTAATTTATAATAAGGCCAGCTTCGTAAAGTTCCTCGATAATTGATAATATTTCATTGTCGTGGACATTGTTGCCGGCTTGACACGAAGCTTCCAGCAATCGCAAGCGATCTATCAACTTGTTGGGATCATTCCAATGCACGTAATCGATCTTATTATCGTTTAACGTCATAGCGCGCGGTATGTTTATACCTCTTCCAGCTTTTTTATTAAAGATAAATGGCGCGATTATGACGTTGCATTTCTTCGAGCTGACGTTGCGTCGTCTTGCTATCGTTCACCGCCTTCGCGATTCTCGCTGCTCCACCAGCCAACGAACCGAGAACTCCCAATAATGATAAAATTGGTAAGATACCACCACGCTTCGCTATAGGAAGTATTCGTTTTTTCGCAATCTTTTTTTTCATCGATGATTTTTTTGTTTTCAGATCCATATCGAATTTTATCTTTGCTTTCATAGCCGCCCAAACAGCAGTAGCGGCTGCTCTTTCGCCAAGAGTCGAATCTCTCGCGGTAATACGCGTTCGCGCTTTCGTGGCGAGTATATTATCCGCAACGTGTCGTTGACCGAGATCGTTGCTTCGAGAATAAGCTATGTCTTGCTTGCAACACGCGGCATCCAATGGATTGATATCCCGATCGCCTCTAGCCAATCGTGTTTCTAAATGAGTTCCCGGTCCGCAAAACTGATAGCCTGGAATATGTAATTCGATAGGAAGTGCGTTTATCGCACGATTTAACAAACCGCTACCTCTTATAATTTTTGCTAGCATTTGTCACAATTTTTTATTAACGGTGTTGGACCGTCGAAATGTGTTTGCTGCCACGACACATTATAATGTCGCGTGCATCGACGATATTGTTGAACCTCTGAGTCAGCTTTTATATGTTCGCGCCTTTATCTCGCTCCATACAAGCGTGGACGAGGGTTTTCAGCAGCAGCCAAGAAAAAAAAATGTCAAAATAAAAATGCCTGTCGGTGTAACAACCAATGTACAATTGGAACAACTTGCAAGACGTATGCGTATACAATTTTTTAGAGGTGTTTTCATGCGCACTAATTTACCGATAAACGGTGTACGGCGAAATGAGAGCGGTATCGTCAATTTGGATGACGTCGATGGTTTCGGTACTCATTGGGTTGCGTATGCAAAGAGGGGAGATCGTGTAGTATATTTTGATAGTTTTGGAAATCTGCGACCGCCCAAGGAATTAGTGCGATATTTTGGACAGAATGTTGCAAATATAGAATACAATCACACGGCCTATCAAAATTATAATCAAAGTATTTGTGGACAATTGTGTCTTCGATTTCTTCAAACGGTCGATAATCGATATAAATTTAAAGCCTGACAATTCACCGCCGCGACTCAGTATTAGTTCGACAGTTTTCCAGCATGTCACTCACACTTACGTTGACCGGCAAGAGTAGCGCTCTTGCTGTAAGCTACTTTCCGGCTATAGATTTAAACGATGGCGATTACGAGCTTGGTTTAACGGACTTTGAAACGTATCATACAATATCGAACGTGAATTCTTGGAATAATAAATTTTATTTTGATAACGACGATAAGGAAATTACGATTCCCGAGGGATCGTACGAATTACACGCTATAAACGAATATCTCCGACATGCAATTTTACAACATCGACGCGTAGTTGATTCCAACGATATTGTTGATGGCGAAGAACACGATGAATATCCAATAATGCTTCGCGCTAATCATAATACGCTAAAAAGTGAAATCAAATGTATCTATAGAATAAATTTTAGTAAACCGGGCAACATTGTATCGTTGTTGGGATTCTCGTCGAATCGTATATTACAGCCTCGGAAATGGCACGAATCGGATGTACCGATAAATATTATTAGCGTAAATATTATTCGTATAGAATGCAGCGTAACTACTGGCGCGTACAGCAATGACAAGCGCGTACACACGATACATGAATTTTCACCGAGCGTGCCGCCAGGATATAAAATATCGGAAACGCCAGCACAGATCATTTATCTACCGATCGTCGCACGAAGCATTACTGATTTAACGATACGCATTGTTGATCAAGAAGGACATTTGCTCGATTTTTGAGGAGAGGAAATTACCGTAAGATTGCATATACGGCGGCGGCACAAATAAAGCGTTTGACAAATGAAATGCTTGTGTTGAACGGAAGCACGGAACACGCGAGAGACAATATCTTTGCGAGGGACAATATTTTTGCGAGAAGGCGAATAGCTGCGGTATCAGGTGACAATAATCAGATATCCGGTTACGCTAAAAAGAAGCTTATTGAATCGCGAATTTTTAAAATCATCGGGATTCGTCCTACGAAATACTTAAACAATATGTTTGACATCTTGAATATCGGAGACGAGCCGATCTTTGACGATCGTATCGTCAAGATTGAGACTCATACGTACAATCCATACGCCAACACAACGCTTGGATATAGCGACGAGATACGGATACAACATCAAGATTTGTACACGTTGCCGTGTAAAAGTTTTCTATACGTTGAGGGAAAGTTGAGGGTGCGTAAAGTAGATGAAAGAGCGAGAGTGGTATTGGGAAACAATTATGTCGCGTTTATGTTTGATGAACTTCGATATGAACTCGACAGTGTGGAGATTGACCGCAACAGAAACGTTGGAATAACTTCCACGATTAAAAACTATATCTCTCTAACAACCGAGAAAGGTAAAATCTTGGGGAATGCTGCGTGGAATATGTCACATAATGCTGTTGAATCTTACTTCAATTTTTGCGTGCCGCTAAACATACTATTGGGTTTTTGCGAAGATTATAAGCGAATTGTGATCAACGCTCGTCACGAATTAATTCTGATACGTTCGCGCAACGACAACAATTGCATATTTGGACATGCTTCGGCTGAAGCTGATATCGAATTATTCAAGATACAATGGCGTATGCCACATGTAATATTGAGCGAGATCAATAAACTATCCTTGCTGCGCGCGTTGGAAAGCGGGCGATACTTGAATATCAGTTTTCGCTCTTGGGATCTATACGAATTTCCTCTATTGCATAATACGACCAAGCATTCGTGGACCGTGAAAGCCGCCTCTCAGCTGGAGAAGCCGCGATACGTGATCTTTGCGCGGCAGACTGGCAGAAAAAATGCTGTGTTAAAAGATATTACTACATTCGACGACTGCAAATTGACCAACGTTAAACTCTATTTAAACTCGGAATTTTATCCCTACGATGATTTGAATTTAGATTTCGATAAAAATAGATTCGCCCTCTTGTTCGATATGTACTCTCGTTTTCGCAAATCTTATTACGGATGTGATAATGATGATGTGCTATTAAACATTTCAAAGCTTTTACATTGCGGTCCTCTCGCGGTTATCGATTGCTCGCGACAAAACGAGTCTGTCAAAAATTCCACCGTGGACGAGAGATTAGAGTTTAAGTGCAAGGAGGATATACCGACAAATACTACCGCCTATTGTCTCATCTTGCACGATCGCGTTGTCGAATATTATCCATTGACCAACGTAGTTCGTAAAATTACCTAAATCAGCAAATATCCCCTCTGTGGTGGCCTACGGCAACCATAAAAATTACGACAGCGCGATATTCACGAAATATAAGAGTTTCTCGAAAGTGCTCAAATGTCAGAGTTTCTTGAAAGCGCTCGGATATCAGCGTTTCTCGAAAGCGCTCGCCCATCCGCGTGTTGCAGGCGGCACCGCTTGGCGACGCAAGGCGCCTGGGCCAACTCGCAAGTGAAAAGCCGTCCGGTCGAAATATAGGTCAGACCCCCTGCGGAGAAAGCATGACGAGTCACGAAGAAAGTTCTTGGCGCCGGCCGCCAACCTTCTAAGTGCAAGTCGCTATTAAAAATGTTGGAGTAAGTAACGGCGCTAGTTGCCGCACCACCATCAAGACGCCACAACACCAGAGCGCTAGTACGCTGCCAACTTTGGCCGAGATAACCCGACGGAGCAAGACTCGCCCAACACCGTTGAGCCTAACCTTGGCCAAACGAAGGAGATCAGACGCTCAGTCGCCTCCAGCCATAGGCGCTTAGCCGCCTCCAGCAACAGGCGCACGACCGCCTCCAGCCACAGGCGCACGGCCGCCTCCAGCCACAGGCGCACGGCCGTCTCCAGCCACAGGCGCTCAGCCGCCTCCAGCTGCAAGCGCTCAGTTGCTTCCAGCCTCCGGTGCGCAGCCAACTCGGACCTCCAGAACCCAGTCGCCTCCAGCCTCTGGCGCTCGACCGCCAAAAACGACCAAGAGGGACCGACCGATCTCCTCTGCGAAGGACACCCGAAAAATCAAGCACCATCACACAGACGAAGTCCTATAAAAACAGCATCGATGTGGCGACACAGACGAAGAAACGAGAAGGAAAAGCACGCAAAGCGTTATTTAATAACAACTACAAGAAATGCAATTTGAATTACGATAAGGAAAATTACCATTGTAAAATGAACAAATAAACAAATTATATTCTAAACAAAAAAAAACCTTCATTTCTCTACCTTCAAGTAGGATAAGTTGGGTAGTATCCTACAGCGAAACCTGAAACGATAGATCTCCAATCCCTAATACCTTACCCACATCCTCCAATGTCAAAATATATAAAGATTGAGATTTTGATGATCGGCAACAGTCGTACAGTAATATTATCGGCATGATCGCGTCAACGTTTGTGGATCTGCAGGGATTCATTATCGGGCGAAACTTTATCGTGAAGGAAGTAGCGATACTGAGAAATGGATTTGTTCTGTCTCATTACTTTTTTGCAAGTCCCGTACCATGGCGTGCGCTTACAAAATCTGAGAGATGTCAAGCTTCATGGCTAATCGGACATCACCATGGGCTTCAATTTGAGGATGGAAACGTTCCATACAACTTCGCTAGGCGTTTGATTACGAGAGCTGTGATGGGCGCGACGGAAGAGGAAGATGAAACATTTCCTATCGTGTACATTAAAGGACGCGAAAAACAAGAATGGCTGGTCGATATACTTGACGATGATGCGAGAAACGACATTATTATTGAGACCTTGGATGCGGACTATGAAGATATCACTTCGTTAAATAAGCTAGATGTTACTAATACTATGCGCTGTAAAAACCATTTAAAAAATTGCGCTTTACAAAATGCATTTAAAATATTTAATTGGTGGACGAATCATCATAAAGATTCATCCAAATTATTTATAATAAACTACTGTTAAAATATATTTTATTCTCTTTTATACTTCCCTTTTCCTCTTTTTTATCCCAGTACGCGAGTATTAAATTTCTGTACGTGACATTAGATAGCGGCGTCAGCTAGTTAATTAAAATATAGATGTTACATTTCAGTACATGGACATAGACTTTAAATATTTGAATGATGTATAAATAATTGTTTCGTTGTTCAAAGCTGTTTAATAGCCGTTCGATAGTCGTTCAATAGTCGTTTATAGCCGTTCGATAGCTGTTCAAAGCCGTTCAATAGCCATTCGATAGCTGTTCAAAGTCGTTCAAAAGCCGTTCAATGGTCGTTCAAAGCCGTTCGATAGTCGTTCAATAGCCGTTCAAAGCCATTCGATAGCCGTTCAAAGCCGTTCGATAGCCGTTAAAAGCCGTTCGATAGCCGTTCAATGGTCGTTCAATAGCCGTTCAAAGCCGTTCAATAGCCGTTCGATAGTCGTTCAATAGCCGTTCAAAGCCGTTCGATAGCCGTTCAAAGCCGTTCAATGGCCGTTCAATAGCCGTTCAAAGCCGTTCAATAGTCGTTCGATAGTGGTTTACATATTATAATAATATATTATTCATATTTAAAAGACTTTAGATATTTGCTCGTGGAAACATGCTAACTTTTGTTTTCTTATCAAGAGCTGAGTGTAAGCGTTCTTCGTAAGTGATACATCTTCTACTCTAAAATGTTTGAGACAATGTCTATCCCGATATGTTCGTCACAAAGTGTTTGACAGCGAACAAAGAAGAAGTCTATTAAGTGTGTTCCAAGTGAAGTTTAAAAAATGCCATCATTGATTGAAGCCGTGTTATGTCGAAGTCGCTAGTACGCGTCATGGTGGGCGCAAGATTTAGCGATGGGGCTGTTGAGAGCCCTATTGAATCTTGTTGTATTTCAAAACGTAAGTAATAATTTGCACATTTTATATCGTTTGTAATATATTAATTATTTGTAATATATTATAATTTTGATTTATAGTATCAATATACGAGCGATGTCCAGATTCCCGGATTCGTGAATATCGAACATCGGCGATTTGTGAGAACGCTGCGGCGCCATGAGCGGGAGATCGCCGTGGATGTCTAGGAAGATAACGGCCCCGACGGTCTCTACTTAGACCTGAGACGTCTCTTCGGCCTCGAGCCCTACGAGGAGGACGTAGAGGAATCGTGGAATGAGCCTCCGAACAAGAGGTCGAAGGGTTGATTGTAAGTATCTATTTTAAAAAATATTAAATATTAAATATTAAATTTTATATTAATATGACTTTTATTTTTCTGTTTTAGAAGGAGCGCCGCCTATATATATATATATTTTTATTATTATTATTATGTTTTATTATTATTATTTTTATTATTATTTTTTTAATACACACGCACACACACATACACATTGTATTATATACACAATTATTGAATAAACTTATTATTATTATATTAAAAAATATCGATTATTTCTGCGCCTTTTTCTTTCCTTTTCCCACATGCATGCCTCGCATTATTTCTCTTTCTCCCGCGAACGGCATCCTTTTTCCACGCCAATGCGGACGCTATCCCTCTCCCACACATTGCGAACGTCATCCTTTTCCCACGTGCATGCAAACGCTATCCTTGTCTTACGCTCATATGGATGCCTCGCGCTATCCTTCTCCCACGCCCATAGAATATCATTAGCGCTATCCTTCTCTTACACATTGTGGACGCCTCGCGCTATCTCTCTCACACCTACTCGCGGACGCGTGCGTTTCCTCTTCCCCGCGGGTCCCTCGCCTACCGTTTCGCCGCGTTCCCCCTCCCCCCTCTCCGCGGACCCTTCGTCTACTGTTTCGCCGCGTTTCCCCTCCTCCCTCTCCGCGAACCCCTCGCCTACCGGTTAGGACGCGTTCCCCTTCCCCCCTCTCCGCGGCCCCCGCGCCTACCGTTCCGCCGCGGTCCCCCCGCGTGACGTCATACCCTTCGCGGCGGTTTCCCCTCCCCTCTCACGACCCCTCAGAGGACCTAAGTTAGAACCCACATAGTATCACTACTGCCTTCTCTAGCCCACTGAACTATATACTATACTGGAACGCGCACGGCTATGCCCCCACTACTACTACCGCGGCCACTAAATATAGCTGCAGCTTTTCAAAGTTGTCTCTTTTTACCATGAACTACCATGACTGAAAACATCGTCCTGCCACGCAATCACACCACATCACAGGCGATTTGTGATACCACGCGAATATTTATTTCTATGCTAGATGGTCGGAAACGTTAAGAAGCAGAGAATTAAAATAAATATGAAAAATGATAAAGTGTACCTTAAAAAACTGCACATCAAGCTATGATAATGGTTTTAGAATGGATAATATATCTGATCGCGTGGTCGGCGTAGTTAGATAAACAAGAACAGGTCTGAGAAGCGACAATTCTCGTAGTCCCACATTTTTGGCCGCCAATCAGCAAAGCCGTGCGTGTTCCAATATGGTATAGTTCAGTGCTCTAGCCGGTACAGTGGCGCTAACTGGAGCCGGCGGAACTACGAGCCGGATCCACTTTTCAGTGCCATGGTAAAACGATCGATTGGTGCATGTCCATGCTACAATAGATCCACAATTATTATAGATCTAGCATGGATATACATCAATCGGCCGTTTTAATCAAAAATACAAAAATATATTTTAGATTTATTAAGGGGATCCAATATTACCGACAGAACGCGAATATTCTTTATTTTGGAAAATCTTTTTGTTGATTATAGATATCAACAAATCCTTTTCCACAATTAAGGTACACATAATAACGGAGTGCGGAGTTTAACATTTCATATGAAAAGTTAAAAAAAATGAGAAAATTACAGTTTTGTTATCGGCTTCTGCGTCAACATTTACTTAATATAACAAATGTGTAATCTACACGTGCCTAATCAGTAAACTCCGCACTCGGCATTTCATCATAGAGTATAAGTGAACTTAGAGAAGTGAGTTTAGAAGCTTTATAAAAAAGATTTTGCAAAATAAAATTTTCGTGCATATGTGTGTGCGAGATGGAGGCTCAAGAGTAAAACAGAGCAGTAGATTAGTTGCGTGATGTCGCGATAGACGGAGCTGTAATCTTACACGACAAGGACAGACATAATCGTACTACCTTTGTCTCTTTCATGCGTGTAGAGTAATATACATGTACGCACTAACATTATTGCAGTATCTTTTTTCTCTCGATCATACACTTGATACGCTCTGTCTCTTTCTAATCGCTCGCTCGCTATGTACTACGTATCGCTTAGCTTCATGCTCCTCGCATATTCACTTACGCGTTCACTCGCGCTTCTCTCTCTCTCTCTCTCTCTCTCTCTCTCTCTCTCTCTCTCTTTCCTTCTGCTCGTTCATTATTGTATATTGTATTCTTTTATTCTCATTATTATATTCTTTTATTTGCTCAATTTTTATTCTTTCTATTCTCGTCTCCCTACATGAAAATAAATAAATTTATTTATTTATGTTTATTTGATACATCATAAATGAGATACACAAATTATTTTCTTTTTCTATTTAACTATAGTTAAATACAACACATGTACATACAAAAATACACATAATTAAATACTTTTTCTATTTATGACATACACAATATCTCATTTATGTTGTATAAAATAAAGACGAATAAATTAATGTATTATTATGTAGGAAGACGAGAATATAGAAAGAATAAAAGTCGAAGAAATAAAAGAATATAATAATGGGGATGAAAGAATACAATAAAGAACGAGGAGCAAGCGAGATGACAAACATCAAAGAGCTCCGAAGTCTCGTTCGCGAGGCTCTCTTTATCTATAATATCTCGGGTTACATATTGTTCGTAAAATTTCTGTTTTTCGTATTTTATCGATATCAAAATAATTCTAATAGATTAATGAGATTCTTACGATTAAAATAATACTAAACATGACATAAATCGGATAATTTTTAATCAATTATGTTATTAAAATTATGATTACTTATTTCATTTAAAATAATCGGATTTATATCGTATTTGGTGTCATTTTAATCGCAAAAATGTAATTAATCCATTACAATTATTTTCAGATACATAAAATGCGAAATACAAAAGTTTTATTTTCTATAATAAGATGACATATATACGTGAAAGATTACAGATAAAAGGAGTCACGCGAGCGAGGCTTCGGAACTCTTCCATGTTTGTTATCTCACTTACTCCTTCATTCTTTCTCGCTCTCGCTTTTGTCGACTCTTCAGCGTCGGGGATCTTTCCTTATCTACAAAATATAAACATCTTCTAAATAAAAAATGAAACTTGTATTTTCCATTTCATCTGTATAAAAATAATTATAATGGATTAATGAGATTCTTGCGATTAAAATGACACGAAACATGACATAAATCGGATTATTTTTAATCAATTATGTTATTAAAATTATGATTACTTATTTCATTTAAAATTATCCGATTTATGTCATATTTGGTGTTATTTTAATTGCAAGAATCTCATTAATCCATTATAATTATTTTTATACTAATAAAATACAATATGAAAGTTTCAGTTTTTATTTTATAAGATGTTTATATAAGGAAAGATCCCCGCGCGATGCTGGAGAGTCGACAAAAGCAATAGCGAGAAAAAATGAAGGAGCAAGCGAGACGACAAATATCGAAGAGTTCCGAAGTCTCGCTCGTGAGGCTCCCTTTATCTATAATCTTTCACGTTAGATTAATATATATAAATTATTATAAAATTTATATATATATACAGGGTGTCCGGCGTCAATCGCATCACCGGTCGTGTGCAGGTAGAGCAGATGAAATCGAGAAGAAAAGTCCTTTACCTTTTTTTTCTATAACACTTAATAAAAGAGTTATTATTGAGTAAAGTCTGGCCAATCAGCGCCGACGTTTAGCCGGGCGCACGTCAGTGAGCCGCGTGCTGTGAATGTGCAGCGGCGTACACTATCAAGCACGCGGTTCACCGACATGCGCCCGGCTAAAGATCGGCGCTGATTGACCAGACTTTACTCAATAATAACTCTTTTATTAAGTATTATATAAAAAATTGGTACAGGACTTTTCTTCTCGGTTTCACCTGCTCTACCTGCACATGACCGGTGTTGCGGTTGACGCCGGACACCCTGTATATATATGTCATGTTACTATAGAAAATCAAATGTCTGTATTTCGCATTTTATATATCCAAAAATAATTTAAATGCATTAATTACATTATTGTGATTAAAATGACACGTCGTAAAATATTAATAAATAATGTTTTTATGTATTGAATTAATTTTAATCAATATGAAAATAACTTTTTATTCGGTTACAGAATATTCGTTTATAAAGATGCGCATTTGTTTTTATTATTACGCGATATTTGTAGCATGCATGTATCTAAGTATGTATGTACGTATCGGGGAATAAGGCGACTGTACTATTCACACGCACACAGCCAGGCACATGCGATAATATCAGTGCGCGGCAGTACTCAGTCTCAGTCGCGCGTGTTGTGTACATACGCGTAACGAGAGATAACCGCAAAAGTGTGCTCAACCGTTATAACGCGTTATAACGCGTCGAATTTAAAAAACGAGTATTGTGTTTGTGTAGTTATAGTGTGTTCATATAATGGGGCGAAAATGTAATGAGAAACGCTTGCCTCGCTTTGCCCGCAGACTTTCTTTAAAAAGAATAAGGATCAAAAGGTTAGTATATTTATATACCGTAATTCTAGAAGGAATTGTTTTAATGTATACTGTGGCGGTTCGACGAACCACCACAAGATCGAAACAACCACCCGGTATATGCGCCGACGAACTCCGACGCGCAGGGCGCGCGGAGCTCGCGCGCAGGAACAAAACGAGCCGCAAGAGCTCACCGCGACGCGGCGACCATCGCGAGCCGCTACCAGTGAGTGGGATCCGTTGAGTGGGGCTTATAAGGCCGCGCAGGAGGCCCAGACGGAGAGCATATCCCGAAGCAAAAAGACACGTATAGAGCGGAGAAATCCGCCACCAAGCATTTGTCCACAGAAGACTGACACCGAGGGCAGAAACACCACGCAGCCTTCCACGGTCCATACCGCCGCCCAAATCACCGGGCAACGAGCGGACAGGAGGAATCGAGAGTCGACAGTCGCCGGAGCCGCTTCCAAAGGAGAGACACGTAGGGTGGAGCCTACTTCCTTGGAGGCTAATCCCGCTGGACCTAGAGCCGCCTCGACTAACGCGGCCCACACGGTTCTTCCTCAAGACGTGGGACATACGCTTGAGACGCTACACGTCACCCAGGGAAGCCTGGACAGCGCCACCGCTGTTATCGCCGCTCCCCGCTTCACCAACACGATCGGTGACACGGGAGACGCAGACGCTACCACCGAGCCGAGTACATCGAGGCGTCCAAGCAGCGCCACCTTCCGGAGTCGATCAGGCATCACAGTCCGACAGCGACTGGAAACCTACCACCAGCGTTTCCAGCATGCAGACGGATCCGGAAGACACCGCACGATCAACAGCGACAACCACGGAACTTAAGCCGAGTTCCCGGCAACCAAGTCCTCGACCTAAGGCCTCATCCACGAGGAGTCGGAAGACGCCGCAGCACGAACTTAAGCCGAGCTCACGAGCACCGAGCACTCAGCCTAAGGCCGCGTCCACAGGGCATCGAAGGCCATCGAAGACCGCGCGATACGAACAGTGGGGACCGCTGCAACAAACTCGCTCCACACCATCCATCACGTGGAGCGAAAGGCTACCGCGATAACCAGCTCTTGTAAGGGCTCCAACAAACCGGCCCTTTTCAGGGCCACCAAAAATAAAAACGTAGAACAATGTAGATTGGCAATCAAATAAATAACTCTAGTCACTCCACTTACGAGGCTTCAATCTCAAAACCACTCCTTGTGAATAAGCAAATTAGTGACCGTACACACAAAAGGCACTAAAGTGGTGACCCCGACAAGGAGAACATGCCAAAAGAAAGAGAAGCGACGATAATCGTCGACGATGAAGAGAGCAAAGTCAACAGGATAGCAGTAAGAATTCCACCATTCTGGCCAGAAGAACCAGAATTATGGTTCGCACAATTAGAGGGGCAATTCTCGCTATGCGGAGTGACGCAAGACGAAGCCAAATACGCATACGTACTATCAAAAATAGAGCCAAGACAAGCACGGGAAATTAAAGACGTAATAACACACCCGCCGGCACATCACAAATATGAGGCAATAAAAAAAGCACTCATACAAAGGCTGACAGACTCTCACGAAACCAGAATAAAGCAGCTACTGGAACGCGAAGAGCTAGGCGACCGCAGGCCATCACAATTTCTCCGGCATCTCAGCACACTGGCAGGCACAACAGTACCAAACGAGCTGCTAAGAACTCTCTGGCTCGGGCGACTACCACAACACATGCAGGCCATATTAGCGACACGCAATAACGACAACTTAGAGGAAGTAGCAGAGCAAGCAGATCGAATCCACGAAATCGGCAACAACAAGGCGTTGGTATTCGCAACATCCGCGGAAACAACAAACAAAAAATCGTGGGAAGAACAAATACAAGCTCTGAGCAGACAAGTCGCAGCACTGACTACGCAGATGGCAAACGCAACGAAACGATGGGACCGAGAAAGAGGCAGAAGCCGGCAGAGAAACCGCTCAGGAAACAGAGCACGAAGCAAAACCCCCAGGCAAGAAGGCGTATGCTTTTACCACCAACGTTTCGGAGAAAAAGCACGCAAATGCACACAACCATGCACATATAAAAAAAAACGAGGAGGGCAGTCGCTAATGGCGGCCAGCGACGCTAGCCCGAAACCAAGCCGCTTGTTTGTGACGGACTGTATCTCAAAAACGAGATACCTCATAGACACCGGATCGGACGTCAGCGTCTACCCACACACGATGATGCAAAGGAAACAGCGAGAAGAGGCCTATGAACTCTACGCAGCAAACGGCACAAAAATCGCAACGTATGGCTACACAACAATAAAACCCAATTTCGGCCACGAAGGGAGTTCCCATGGCGGTTCATCCTTGCCAACGTCACGCAACCGATTATAGGATCAGACTTCCTCTCGCATTACCACCTGCTCCCGGATATTCGAAGAAGGAAATTGATCGACGGAAAAACCGGACTGATCGTGTCAGGAGCAACCAGCAGTGGCGAGACAGGCTCCATAAAAGCAGTACGGAGCAACACAAAATATCACCACGTAATATCGGAGTTCCCGGGCATAACACAACCAACGGGAATGAGAAAAACGACAAAACATACCACAAGGCATTATATAAAAACAACAACGGGACAACCCGAAGCATGCCGTCCACGCAGACTAGCACCGGACAAGCTGCAAGCCGCAAAAGCAGAATTCGACCTGCTGTTACAAGAAGGAATCATACGACCATCGAAAAGTCCATGGGCAGCACCACTACACATGGTTCCCAAGAAAAGTAATGCATGGAGACCATGCGGGGATTACCGAAGGCTCAATGCAAGAACAACGCCGGACCGATATCCAATACCGCATATCGAGGACTTCGCACAAACATTACATAACAAGAAAATCTTCACGACCATCGATCTTGTGCGGGCATACAACCAAATACCCGTACACCCGATGGACATAGCAAAAACAGCGATAACAACACCGTTTGGATTATTCGAATTCGTATTCATGCCGTTCGGCCTACGAAACGCAGCGCAGACATTTCAACGCTTCATAAACGAAGTGTTACACGGGTTGGATTTTTGCTACGCTTATATAGATGACATACTCATAGCATCAGCCACGCAAGAGGAACACGAAGAGCACCTACGACAACTCTTCACAAGGCTAGACGCATATGGCATCCAAATAAACACGAGCAAATGCATCTTTGGGGACAACGAAGTAAAATTCCTCGGCTATCTCGTTTCGGAAAAAGGAACAAGACCTTTACCGGAAAAAGTAGAAGCCATACAAAGTTTCCCGAAACCAACCAACGTCAAACAACTACGACAATTCCTGGGAACAATTAATTTCTACCGGCGATTCATCCCAGGGGCCGCAAAGGACCAGGCCACGTTAAACGACGTACTCAAGGGTCCAAAAATAAAAGGAAAAATTCCGATCATATGGACAAATGAGTTGGAACAGGCATTCGACAACTGCAAGAATAGCCTCGCTAGAGCCACTCTTCTGATACATCCGGACCCGTCAGCAGAGCTAGCGCTGACAACCGACGCATCGGATACAGCAATAGGAGCGGTACTACAGCAACGGACACAAGAAGGATGGCAACCGTTGGCATTTCTGAGCAAAAAACTCAACCAAGCGCAAACAAAATACAGCCCATACGATCGAGAGCTATTAGCAGTATACACGGCAATTAAACATTTCAGACACATGGTAGAAGGAAGACAGTTTACAATCTACACCGACCATAAACCCATCGTATACGCCTTCAACCAAGATCCACTGCGCAGCTCTCCACGACAGGCTCGCCACCTCGAGTACATAGGACAATTCTCCACCGATATCCGACATGTATCCGGCAAAGACAACACAGTAGCGGATGCACTATCAAGAGTAGAGGAGATACACAAAACGGTCGGAAACGAAGAATTAGCAACAGCACAGAAAGACGACGAAGAGTTGCAAATAATTCTAGCCAACAATCAGGGACTGAAACTAACCAAGATACGGATTCCTGGCACGGCGACAGACATCTATTGCGACACAGCCACACCGATAACACGCCCATACGTGCCTAAACCACTAAGAAGGCAGGTCTTCCAGGCCCTGCATGGCTTAGCACATCCGGGAACTAAAGCATCGGCAAAATTGATCTCGCAACGATACGTCTGGCCCCAAATCCAAAAAGATTGCAACACATGGACAAAAACCTGCGGGCAGTGTCAACGAGCAAAGATAACAAGACACAACACAGCACCACTAGGAACGTTCCAGAAACCAACAGCACGGTTCGAACACATACACATGGACATAGTCGGACCGCTACCACCATCGAATGGATACAAATACTGCCTCACGATCATAGACCGATACACACGGTGGCCAGAAGCTACACCAATACCGGACATAACGGCAGAAACAATCGCAAAATATCTGTTCAAAGAATGGATCACACGATACGGGACACCAGCAAGGATCACAACGGACCAAGGTCGACAATTTGAAGCCGATCTCTTCCGACGCCTTGCACAGCTAACAGGATCAGCACATCTCCGAACAACGGCGTATCACCCGGCAGCAAACGGGATGGTCGAACGCTTCCATCGACAGCTCAAGGCAGCAATAAAGTGCCACCAGACAGATGCATGGACCGAGGTACTTCCAATGGTGCTAATGGGCATACGGGCAGCACACAAAGAGGACCTGAACGCCACAGCAGCAGAATTAGTCTTCGGGGAACCAATCCGCCTACCCGGACAGTTCCTGCAAGACCAAGGAAGGACACTACAAACAGACCAAAGCGACTTCGCCGAGCAATTACGAAGAGTAATGCAGAAGTTGCGACCACAGCTTAAGCGACACGGACAGACAAATACGTTCGTATTTAAGGACATGAACAGCACGCCAAGAGTATTCGTACGACATGACGCACCTGCAGGGGCACTACAGCAACCCTACGACGGGCCGTACGAAGTACTCAACAGGGGCGACAAAACATTCAAGCTACGAATCAGAGGGAAGACAGTGAACGTCTCCATAGACCGGCTAAAACCAGCCTATACTCTAACAGACCACACAACAGCCGAGAACCCCAGCACAGAGACAACAAAGGAAGCCATCCCAGAAGCCACACGAACAAGAAGTGGACGACAAACACGACTACCAGTCCGATTCGCACCACAATAGGAGGGCTCTAAATCAACCAGGGGGGTCCTGTGGCGGTTCGACGAACCACCACAAGATCGAAACAACCACCCGGTATATGCGCCGACGAACTCCGACGCGCAGGGCGCGCGGAGCTCGCGCGCAGGAACAAAACAAGCCGCAAGAGCTCACCGCGACGCGGCGACCATCGCGAGCCGCTACCAGTGAGTGGGATCCGTTGAGTGGGGCTTATAAGGCCGCGCAGGAGGCCCAGACGGAGAGTCGTCGCTCAGCTGACGGAGAGCATATCCCGAAGCAAAAAGACACGTATAGAGCGGAGAAATCCGCCACCAAGCATTTGTCCACAGAAGACTGACACCGAGGGCAGAAACACCACGCAGCCTTCCACGGTCCATACCGCCGCCCAAATCACCGGGCAACGAGCGGACAGGAGGAATCGAGAGTCGACAGTCGCCGGAGCCGCTTCCAAAGGAGAGACACGTAGGGTGGAGCCTACTTCCTTGGAGGCTAATCCCGCTGGACCTAGAGCCGCCTCGACTAACGCGGCCCACACGGTTCTTCCTCAAGACGTGGGACATACGCTTGAGACGCTACACGTCACCCAGGGAAGCCTGGACAGCGCCACCGCTGTTATCGCCGCTCCCCGCTTCACCAACACGATCGGTGACACGGGAGACGCAAACGCTACCACCGAGCCGAGTACATCGAGGCGTCCAAGCAGCGCCACCTTCCGGAGTCGATCAGGCATCACAGTCCGACAGCGACTGGGAACCTACCACCAGCGTTTCCAGCACGCAGACGAATCCGGAAGACACCGCACGATCAACAGCGACAACCACGGAACTTAAGCCGAGTTCCCGGCAACCAAGTCCTCGACCTAAGGCCTCATCCACGAGGAGTCGGAAGACGCCGCAGCACGAACTTAAGCCGAGCTCACGAGCACCGAGCACTCAGCCTAAGGCCGCGTCCACAGGGCATCGAAGGCCATCGAAGACCGCGCGATACGAACAGTGGGGACCGCTGCAACAAACTCGCTCCACACCATCCATCACGTGGAGCGAAAGGCTACCGCGATAACCAGCTCTTGTAAGGGCTCCAACAAACCGGCCCTTTTCAGGGCCACCAAAAATAAAAACGTAGAACAATGTAGATTGGCAATCAAATAAATAACTCTAGTCACTCCACTTACGAGGCTTCAATCTCAAAACCACTCCTTGTGAATAAGCAAATTAGTGACCGTACACACAAAAGGCACTAAAGTGGTGACCCCGACAAGGAGAACATGCCAAAAGAAAGAGAAGCGACGATAATCGTCGACGATGAAGAGAGCAAAGTCAACAGGATAGCAGTAAGAATTCCACCATTCTGGCCAGAAGAACCAGAATTATGGTTCGCACAATTAGAGGGGCAATTCTCGCTATGCGGAGTGACGCAAGACGAAGCCAAATACGCATACGTACTATCAAAAATAGAGCCAAGACAAGCACGGGAAATTAAAGACGTAATAACACACCCGCCGGCACATCACAAATATGAGGCAATAAAAAAAGCACTCATACAAAGGCTGACAGACTCTCACGAAACCAGAATAAAGCAGCTACTGGAACGCGAAGAGCTAGGCGACCGCAGGCCATCACAATTTCTCCGGCATCTCAGCACACTGGCAGGCACAACAGTACCAAACGAGCTGCTAAGAACTCTCTGGCTCGGGCGACTACCACAACACATGCAGGCCATATTAGCGACACGCAATAACGACAACTTAGAGGAAGTAGCAGAGCAAGCAGATCGAATCCACGAAATCGGCAACAACAAGGCGTTGGTATTCGCAACATCCGCGGAAACAACAAACAAAAAATCGTGGGAAGAACAAATACAAGCTCTGAGCAGACAAGTCGCAGCACTGACTACGCAGATGGCAAACGCAACGAAACGATGGGACCGAGAAAGAGGCAGAAGCCGGCAGAGAAACCGCTCAGGAAACAGAGCACGAAGCAAAACCCCCAGGCAAGAAGGCGTATGCTTTTACCACCAACGTTTCGGAGAAAAAGCACGCAAATGCACACAACCATGCACATATAAAAAAAAACGAGGAGGGCAGTCGCTAATGGCGGCCAGCGACGCTAGCCCGAAACCAAGCCGCTTGTTTGTGACGGACTGTATCTCAAAAACGAGATACCTCATAGACACCGGATCGGACGTCAGCGTCTACCCACACACGATGATGCAAAGGAAACAGCGAGAAGAGGCCTATGAACTCTACGCAGCAAACGGCACAAAAATCGCAACGTATGGCTACACAACAATAAAACCCAATTTCGGCCACGAAGGGAGTTCCCATGGCGGTTCATCCTTGCCAACGTCACGCAACCGATTATAGGATCAGACTTCCTCTCGCATTACCACCTGCTCCCGGATATTCGAAGAAGGAAATTGATCGACGGAAAAACCGGACTGATCGTGTCAGGAGCAACCAGCAGTGGCGAGACAGGCTCCATAAAAGCAGTACGGAGCAACACAAAATATCACCACGTAATATCGGAGTTCCCGGGCATAACACAACCAACGGGAATGAGAAAAACGACAAAACATACCACAAGGCATTATATAAAAACAACAACGGGACAACCCGAAGCATGCCGTCCACGCAGACTAGCACCGGACAAGCTGCAAGCCGCAAAAGCAGAATTCGACCTGCTGTTACAAGAAGGAATCATACGACCATCGAAAAGTCCATGGGCAGCACCACTACACATGGTTCCCAAGAAAAGTAATGCATGGAGACCATGCGGGGATTACCGAAGGCTCAATGCAAGAACAACGCCGGACCGATATCCAATACCGCATATCGAGGACTTCGCACAAACATTACATAACAAGAAAATCTTCACGACCATCGATCTTGTGCGGGCATACAACCAAATACCCGTACACCCGATGGACATAGCAAAAACAGCGATAACAACACCGTTTGGATTATTCGAATTCGTATTCATGCCGTTCGGCCTACGAAACGCAGCGCAGACATTTCAACGCTTCATAAACGAAGTGTTACACGGGTTGGATTTTTGCTACGCTTATATAGATGACATACTCATAGCATCAGCCACGCAAGAGGAACACGAAGAGCACCTACGACAACTCTTCACAAGGCTAGACGCATATGGCATCCAAATAAACACGAGCAAATGCATCTTTGGGGACAACGAAGTAAAATTCCTCGGCTATCTCGTTTCGGAAAAAGGAACAAGACCTTTACCGGAAAAAGTAGAAGCCATACAAAGTTTCCCGAAACCAACCAACGTCAAACAACTACGACAATTCCTGGGAACAATTAATTTCTACCGGCGATTCATCCCAGGGGCCGCAAAGGACCAGGCCACGTTAAACGACGTACTCAAGGGTCCAAAAATAAAAGGAAAAATTCCGATCATATGGACAAATGAGTTGGAACAGGCATTCGACAACTGCAAGAATAGCCTCGCTAGAGCCACTCTTCTGATACATCCGGACCCGTCAGCAGAGCTAGCGCTGACAACCGACGCATCGGATACAGCAATAGGAGCGGTACTACAGCAACGGACACAAGAAGGATGGCAACCGTTGGCATTTCTGAGCAAAAAACTCAACCAAGCGCAAACAAAATACAGCCCATACGATCGAGAGCTATTAGCAGTATACACGGCAATTAAACATTTCAGACACATGGTAGAAGCAAGACAGTTTACAATCTACACCGACCATAAACCCATCGTATACGCCTTCAACCAAGATCCACTGCGCAGCTCTCCACGACAGGCTCGCCACCTCGAGTACATAGGACAATTCTCCACCGATATCCGACATGTATCCGGCAAAGACAACACAGTAGCGGATGCACTATCAAGAGTAGAGGAGATACACAAAACGGTCGGAAACGAAGAATTAGCAACAGCACAGAAAGACGACGAAGAGTTGCAAATAATTCTAGCCAACAATCAGGGACTGAAACTAACCAAGATACGGATTCCTGGCACGGCGACAGACATCTATTGCGACACAGCCACACCGATAACACGCCCATACGTGCCTAAACCACTAAGAAGGCAGGTCTTCCAGGCCCTGCATGGCTTAGCACATCCGGGAACTAAAGCATCGGCAAAATTGATCTCGCAACGATACGTCTGGCCCCAAATCCAAAAAGATTGCAACACATGGACAAAAACCTGCGGGCAGTGTCAACGAGCAAAGATAACAAGACACAACACAGCACCACTAGGAACGTTCCAGAAACCAACAGCACGGTTCGAACACATACACATGGACATAGTCGGACCGCTACCACCATCGAATGGATACAAATACTGCCTCACGATCATAGACCGATACACACGGTGGCCAGAAGCTACACCAATACCGGACATAACGGCAGAAACAATCGCAAAATATCTGTTCAAAGAATGGATCACACGATACGGGACACCAGCAAGGATCACAACGGACCAAGGTCGACAATTTGAAGCCGATCTCTTCCGACGCCTTGCACAGCTAACAGGATCAGCACATCTCCGAACAACGGCGTATCACCCGGCAGCAAACGGGATGGTCGAACGCTTCCATCGACAGCTCAAGGCAGCAATAAAGTGCCACCAGACAGATGCATGGACCGAGGTACTTCCAATGGTGCTAATGGGCATACGGGCAGCACACAAAGAGGACCTGAACGCCACAGCAGCAGAATTAGTCTTCGGGGAACCAATCCGCCTACCCGGACAGTTCCTGCAAGACCAAGGAAGGACACTACAAACAGACCAAAGCGACTTCGCCGAGCAATTACGAAGAGTAATGCAGAAGTTGCGACCACAGCTTAAGCGACACGGACAGACAAATACGTTCGTATTTAAGGACATGAACAGCACGCCAAGAGTATTCGTACGACATGACGCACCTGCAGGGGCACTACAGCAACCCTACGACGGGCCGTACGAAGTACTCAACAGGGGCGACAAAACATTCAAGCTACGAATCAGAGGGAAGACAGTGAACGTCTCCATAGACCGGCTAAAACCAGCCTATACTCTAACAGACCACACAACAGCCGAGAACCCCAGCACAGAGACAACAAAGGAAGCCATCCCAGAAGCCACACGAACAAGAAGTGGACGACAAACACGACTACCAGTCCGATTCGCACCACAATAGGAGGGCTCTAAATCAACCAGGGGGGTCCTGTGGCGGTTCGACGAACCACCACAAGATCGAAACAACCACCCGGTATATGCGCCGACGAACTCCGACGCGCAGGGCGCGCGGAGCTCGCGCGCAGGAACAAAACAAGCCGCAAGAGCTCACCGCGACGCGGCGACCATCGCGAGCCGCTACCAGTGAGTGGGATCCGTTGAGTGGGGCTTATAAGGCCGCGCAGGAGGCCCAGACGGAGAGTCGTCGCTCAGCTGACGGAGAGCATATCCCGAAGCAAAAAGACACGTATAGAGCGGAGAAATCCGCCACCAAGCATTTGTCCACAGAAGACTGACACCGAGGGCAGAAACACCACGCAGCCTTCCACGGTCCATACCGCCGCCCAAATCACCGGGCAACGAGCGGACAGGAGGAATCGAGAGTCGACAGTCGCCGGAGCCGCTTCCAAAGGAGAGACACGTAGGGTGGAGCCTACTTCCTTGGAGGCTAATCCCGCTGGACCTAGAGCCGCCTCGACTAACGCGGCCCACACGGTTCTTCCTCAAGACGTGGGACATACGCTTGAGACGCTACACGTCACCCAGGGAAGCCTGGACAGCGCCACCGCTGTTATCGCCGCTCCCCGCTTCACCAACACGATCGGTGACACGGGAGACGCAAACGCTACCACCGAGCCGAGTACATCGAGGCGTCCAAGCAGCGCCACCTTCCGGAGTCGATCAGGCATCACAGTCCGACAGCGACTGGGAACCTACCACCAGCGTTTCCAGCACGCAGACGAATCCGGAAGACACCGCACGATCAACAGCGACAACCACGGAACTTAAGCCGAGTTCCCGGCAACCAAGTCCTCGACCTAAGGCCTCATCCACGAGGAGTCGGAAGACGCCGCAGCACGAACTTAAGCCGAGCTCACGAGCACCGAGCACTCAGCCTAAGGCCGCGTCCACAGGGCATCGAAGGCCATCGAAGACCGCGCGATACGAACAGTGGGGACCGCTGCAACAAACTCGCTCCACACCATCCATCACGTGGAGCGAAAGGCTACCGCGATAACCAGCTCTTGTAAGGGCTCCAACAAACCGGCCCTTTTCAGGGCCACCAAAAATAAAAACGTAGAACAATGTAGATTGGCAATCAAATAAATAACTCTAGTCACTCCACTTACGAGGCTTCAATCTCAAAACCACTCCTTGTGAATAAGCAAATTAGTGACCGTACACACAAAAGGCACTAAATATACTATATACTAATATGTCGCTATATATAATTGAATTTTTTTTCCGTGCAGTTTACACAAAAATATAAGCATGATAATGTAATATTATATAAAAATGTAATATTTCAAGTTTCTTTTTTTATTTTTTGATTATATCTTTGAAGCAATTCCTAAATAGAAAACAATATAAAAACATTTGTATAAAAAAATTGTAATATAAAATTAATCTTTAAATAGAATTTAGAATTACTACAATACATGAACATACACATTATGTTATATGATGCACATAGTATTTAGTACTCATATAGTATTTTTGTTATAAAGAAATGGACAGACATGGGCAAAAAAAAGAAAGAGAGAGAGAGAGAGAGAGAGAGAGAGAGAGAGAGAGAATAGAAATGAGTAAGCGAGGAAATGGCTGTACAACGATATATCGATTAATATTTCACATCAGTCGCTAAATATTAGTGAGCATAAAGTATTGCTACGGAGAAAGATCCAACTATTTCCTTTTTTTTCTTACTTTTGGCACTTGTATAGACACTTGCTCACTTACACTCATATCCTCTTCCTCTTTGCCATTCTTCTCTGTCCGTCTCTTTCTGATCCGAGCATACTATGTGTGTTATATATTATCTATATGCGATCTTTTCGTGAACTGGTTGTAAATATTTCATACCAGATGCGGTTTGCATGTGCGCTCTAAATATTGCCGAAATATTTGATCCCAGAAGCGATCTTTTCGTGAATTGGTTGTAAATATTTCATACCAGATGCGGTTTGCATGAGCGTTCTGGTTAAAAAAATATCCCAGAGGCGATTTACGTGTGCTGGTTATTGTAAAAAATATCCCAGAGGCGATTTACGTGTGCTGGGTATTGTAAAAAATATCCCAGAGGCGATTTACGTGTGCTGGTTATTGTAAAAAATATCCCAGAGGCGATTTACGTGTGCTGGGTATTGTAAAAAATATCCCAGAGGCGATTTACGTGTGCTGGTTATTGTAAAAAATATCCCAGAGGCGATTTACGTGTGCTGGTTATTGTAAAAAATATCCCAGAGGCGATTTACGTGTGCTGGTTATTGTAAAAAATATCCCAGAGGCGATTTACGTGTGCTGGGTATTGTAAAAAATATCCCAGAGGCGATTTACGTGTGCTGGTTATTATAAAAAATATCCCAGAGGCGATTTACGTGTGCTGGTTATTGTAAAAAATATCCCAGAGGCGATTTACGTGTGCTGGGTATTGTAAAAAATATCCCAGAGGCGATTTACGTGTGCTGGTTATTGTAAAAAATATCCCAGAGGCGATTTACGTGTGCTGGTTATTGTAAAAAATATCCCAGAGGCGATTTACGTGTGCTGGTTATTGTAAAAAGTATTCCAGAGGCAATTTACGTGTGCTGGTTGCTTTACAATATTTTGAATCGGATGCGATTTAATAGTTATATAAGATTAGCAATATAACCGTTATTATATATTATAATACATATATATGTATTGTGCCATTGTATGTATGTATGTATGTATATATATATATAAAAGGCACACACACACACACACACACACACACACACACACACACACACACACACACACACACACATATATAACAATACATGCACACACACACACATACATGGCCAAATATTATTCCTCTTGGAAAGATATATGGAAGGCACACACACACGCACATATATATATATAAGTCCATATAAGTAATGTGTGCAATTGTGTTCAAATATGCAATAAAGGCAGACACGTGTCTATGTTATACTGTTATCTATACGCTTAGATACGCTTAAATATGCATGCGAGGCAGTAGAGCAGTAGAAAAACACGATGTTGTCCGATTTCATCATATTGAACACAATTCTCTTTCAAATATGCATAAAACATGCAGAAATATTATCGGTAACAGCGGAACTAAAATTATTGATATTATCGATAATTTCGGTCGGTATTATCGATAATTTTAGTTACGCTTAGATGAGGGCGCTAACCCGTCGGAGTTCGCTCGTCACTGTTGGATCCCCTTAATATCTTATGTTAGCTGCGCGTGATTTATTTTTATTTTAAAACATATTATGGACGATATATGTGTTATTGAAATTATTATAATTATTATATGTATATCATCTAATGTAAAATATATGTATAATGTATATTATATATGTATAATATATGTTATTGTATTGAAATATTTTTTTATAAATATTGAAATTATTTTATATACGCGCACATGTAAAATATTATTCTCGCAAAAGAGAAAAATAAATAATAAAACTTTAGACTTTAAGAAACTAAATTTATTTTAGAGTAAAACTTGTAAATTGTAATGAATAAAACAATCCTTGTAAAACAAAATAAATTATTGTGTATAGATTTGTAATCTTTATAATGTCGAGTACAATAAATAAAATAATTTTTTTTCTCTAATACAAAAAATAACATCTGACGAAAAGATATTTTTTACCTTATCTACTATCTTTGAACAAAAGCATCTCGAATAATTACAAATGATATTTTTAATCTAGAAACAAAGACTTTATAAAGTTTTATATGAGAATGTTATATGTTACATAAATATACACTGATAGCGTTGACATAAATTTTAACAATACGCAGTAGTTCAAGAGAAAGTGTTCATCACTTTACCACTTTGAAAACTAGATTTTGAATCCAAATTCTCTAAAATTTATTTTTTTTTTAAATAATAATTTGTATTTATTAATATTTATTTATTATTAAAAAAAAATAATGTATGATATTTAATGTATGATATATTTAAATGTATGATATATCCGATTTATATCGCGTTTGATGCTATATTTTAATCGCATAAATCTTATCAAACCATTACAATTATTTTCACATTGATAAAATATATAATAAAAGTTTTAGTTTTTATTTTATGTTTATGTATTATAAATAAGGGAAGATCCTCGCTGCTGGAAAGCCGTCCAAAGCGAGAGCGAGAACGAAGGAAGAGCAAGCGAGATGACTAATATTAAAGAGTTCCGAAGTCTCTCTCGCGTGGCTTCTTTTATCTCTAGTCTCTTTCATATACAGGGTGACCTACGTAAAGTGTTACGTAATAAGTGTAAAGAATCTAAATAAATTATTTTAAATGTTTATAACAAATATTGTATATGATACTTATGTATTCTAAGTATTAATTAAATTAAATGACAATTATTAAAAAACAAATAAATAAGGTTTGTTATATATATTACCTCTCTTGTACACACAAATATACATACCATTTCTAAAAAGATTTCTATCTTTGTCCATTAACAATTCTTTACACTTTGCAAAGCAACCATGTGAATCTTACATTTTTGTGAATCGTCCATTTTTATCACGCCAAACAATCCAGCCGCAATATCCACATTTGAATTTATTCTAATCAATAAAATATACCACATATACAATTTTTTAAATTTGTAATAAGAATAATTTAATCTAATCTATTTTATAAGTGTGTGTCACGTGTTTAATATAAAATAATATTTTTACATATAATAATAATGTACTGATGACAACATTGCTTTTTATTTACTTCGTTGTGGCCAAAAACGTACGTTGCAAAATGAATCTGGGTAGACACTTCGAATTTTTTATATGGATGAGGTAGAAATTTTTCCGTTCTGTAATGGTTCCGTGCCATGGGGAACCTATTGATTAAAAAGCGGAACGGAATTGAAACCGAATCATTCTGATTGGTTACCTTCCATCTGGTTTCTTTTCCGTTAAGCGGAAAGCACACACTTTTGCATAAACGCATAATCATAAGTATATAGCGGGGAGCACACACTTTTGCATAAGCATAATCATAAGCATAAGGAATTTGATTGGTCAATTTCCTTATGCATAAGGAAATTGACCAATCAAATTCCTTATGCTTATGATTATGCGCTTATGCAAAAGCGTGTGCTCCCCGCTTTAGTGTTTAGTATGCTATGTGCGCATGTGTTGTGTATATACTTTTCGGAGCCATGAATTTCGTAGAAGTTAGTAGTCTAGTAGAAGTCTATGCTCCAAGTTCCAAAGTGGCATTCTCAGCATATTATTTATTTATTTATTACTATTTATGATTTGTAATACATATAATGGCTGATAATACTGTAATTGCCGTCAATTTCTGTCAAATACAGGCCATTAGTCACTTAAATGACGTTTGAGTCATATTAAAAGAAAACGAATAAAGAAAGATAATAAAATATTGTATATTTGTATATAATTAGGATTATTATATTGATGATCAAGATTGGTAACAATATGCGACGTTCTCATCCTGGTAAGTTCTGATTATATATCTTTTAATGCAAATGTATAGGTAAATATGCAAATGTATAAATAAATATATAAATAAAATCTTATTTTACACATAATTGTTATTTTTCCAGGAGGTCATGGCTACAAGCCATTATCAAGTACATCTACCCACAATGCCATGGAGGATGAAAATGAAAGAATGACGGAAGAGCTAGAGGACAAAATCCACGCTTTAAAATCTTTGTCTATTGATATTGGTACTGAAGTAAAATATCAAGACAAAATATTGAGAAGCATGGTTAGTTGATTGTATTTTTCAAGATACATATTCACGATTTTAAAAAAAATTTAGTTTTTAATTTAAAAAATAAAATTTATTTCAGGATGATGATTTTGAAAGGACGAGTGGTTCCTTATCAGGTTCTGTAGCACGTATTTTGCGTCTAGGAAAAGCAGGCTACAATTATTATATCTTGTACTTATTTCTTTTTTCTATAGCAGTATTTTTCATATTGTGGATAGTACTGAGATTTAAATGATTATATATAAAATCTATTGTTAAGAGAGAGAGAGAGAGAGAGGTAAAATATATGTAAAATATAATTAAATCAAAATTGCAAAATTTTAAATAAGTTATATAGTTGATTTAAGTGTTTCTGGATTATTTTATAAAAAAGTTCATTCATTTTACTAAGATTGCATTGTCTGATATCTGTACATGAAAATATATATTAGTTAAACTATACCTACATAGAGATATGTTCTACATTGGAAATAAATACTACTTTTTCAAAAATTTATTATAATTTTTATTTTATTTCTTTTTTTTAAATTCAGCGCAATTCTTAGCTAGTAAGTCTCATCAATGATATAATTGATAGTTATGTTTGACTTGGCATTGTGAACTGAAAATATTGATCTTTTATGGTCAAGAATATGTATCAAGATAATTGTTTACTTTTTAAAAATCTTTGAATCTTTACGCATATACAAGATGCCCCAGAGTTTACTCGACAAACTGCGGGAGGATACAAGTAAAAATAAGAAAAAGATATATGAAGTTTGGGTAGAAATATTTTATGAACAAAGTTATAAGCAACTATTGAAATGGAATATAAAATAGGTTAAAATGATTCTGCACAATGGATATTCCATTGTGCAGAATCAGTGTACATCAGTGTATCCCTCATTTAAAAACACTCTTGGCATGTTCATGGTAGCTACTAATTTACATAATGATTGAAATCTAATAGCCATTGATGTAAAAATAATAATCATACTGAATTTTTTTTAAATAGTAAACATGATATGAATTCATACCCAGACAGCACAAAACATCCTCAGGATCATCCTGAATATGTCCAGGACGGTTCAGGACATTTGTAGGATGTTTTAAGATATTATTATAAATATATTTATAAAAATTTAATATGCATACATAATTATTTTTAGTTGTGTCGACTATTTAATATAATTTAGAAATCTTAAGTATTATAATAAGTATTAATGTCCTATAAATGTCCACTGGATAACCCCTGGATGTCTGTAGGATTTATCTGCCCTGTCTATTATATTGGATGTCTTTTGGACTTCCAGAGGACATATACATGTGCAATTAATTGTTAACATTAATTTCGTGTAATATTAATAATTAAATTTGATGCGCACATTTTCATATATCCAAAATTATTATTTATTTAATATTTCATGAGAAATGTTACTGTTCGCAACATTCCAAAAACTTTACAAACAATAGTATTCAACCGCTAGTTCGTTTGTTTACCGCTATGCGAGACGCGAACTCGTATTTGAGATTTGGTCATGAGAATTATATAAAGCTTGCAAAGAGCAACTGACAGGAAATTACAAATGTAATTATTTTCTATCAGTTCAATTTCTGATGCAATCCCAACATAGGGAATTCAGATATTGGATTGTTTAGAAAATATTACACAACTCAAACCCGGGAGCCAAACCTAAAATATTCATGTACAGCACGAAAGCCTCAAATATTAAAGAACGGTGAACTATTTTTAATATTAGATTTTTAATATTGGCAGTAAATAACAAAACATAATTTTAATTTATATTTAAATTTTAAAATTTGCTCCTTGAAACATACGAAAAATATCCCTAACATATCCTATAAAAATCCTTAGAATATTCCACAGGATCTCCCTGGATTCTCCAGAGGTTAATATACAGCTATTGTTTACTCTTCCTCAGGACATCCAGAGGAGATCTGAGGATTACAATGGGATATCCTGAGGATATCCTACATGTATGTCCTGGATGCTCTTTGGACGTCCTAAGGACATCCTTGTGCTGTCTGGGTATGTATTAAAGAGAAAAACGGACCGCAGCGACTCTCAATAAGCTTCTCTCTGCTAAAGATCTGAAATAATAGGTATTCCGACCTTAATAAGAGGTGGGTCAAGATAAGCCAGCCCTCAACAGATAAAAAACTTTTACTTTCCAAATCTTTCTTTTTACGCAAAAATATACATCAAATGTACTTTTTATCAAAATTTAAGGTGAACAAATCAAACTAAACATTTACCCAAAAGTAGCATCTTTAACGCTTAATTATTCTTTTTAGAATAGTGGCGATTTTTACTTTTTAAATCTTTTTTTTAAATATAAAAATACATCAAATGTATGTGTGAGTGTATTTTGATTAAAATTTAAGACAGTAGATCAAACTAAACATTTAGACTACATTCTTATAACAGGATATTAAACATATTACGAACAATTGAAGTATTTAGAATCGTCGTGTTCCCCAGTTTATTACTAATAGTATTGTGTTAAATATAAAAGCAATACAAACAATAAGAAGTACTCTTCACTATATACATTCTAGATTCCTATAGTATATATGATTTCGTGCATTAGTGTCCTTTCTTGCAATAATGGATAATCATATCACGCTCTCTAAAAAAAAAAACAATCGTTATAGAATTATTTTCAGAGATAGTGAAAAACATGATAACATTAACTTAAATCTCTCGAACTTAAACAATTATATCTATTCACAACCTTATAAGAAAATCGCTCAATATATTTGTCCCCTTCTTACATGAACACGGCGTAATTATTGTTAATAATTGTGTTGACAATTTGTTCGGGATTCAAGATTAAATATTTATTCATATTTATATATATATCTAGATATATCTAGATATATAATATATAGATTTCAATATGAACGCCGACAACTTCAAAACATAAATTTTCTTCATAAATTCTTCGACATTTATGCTTAAAGACTTACTATCTCTACGTATACAATTTTCTAACATGATCTATATTATAGCTATCTAACACATTTTTTCTTCTTCAACATAGAACAATAACGAGTACATTTGATGTCGCTCGTGAATAAAAATCGTCGAATCATAAAGAATTTCATGTTGCTATAACATGCATCTATTAATGCATACTGTATGGGATATGCATCCCACACAGTATGCATATCCAAAAAATGTTCAGAGGACATTCCGAAGATATCATATCGTCCAAAGATATCTTTGGAATGTCTTCTAGACATCTTTTGGATATGCATACTACGTGGGATATATCACATGGAATATCTTCCTATGCATATTGATATAAAATTATTCTGTCAACGATTTGATCCCAAGAAGTAATTCGAGATTAGGCTTGAAACCTGTGTATTATATACTATAAAAATTCGGATTATCGCAATCGTTTGTTTCGGAATGTTTAATGCCACAGGGTAAAATAAGAATTGTTTGAATTTTTTACTGTGATTTGTATCATCATGAGTATAGAACAGCTTGTACTTTCATACTATGCCTAAGAGAAAAATTGTGTTCCTCGAGGATGTGCTACACAATTAAAATTATTGTATATCAAATTTACTAAGGATATGAAAGCTTCATCAAACATTTGTCCAATAGTATCTATAATTATTGCTACAAAGTAAAATACAAGATTTTCTGTAATGTTACCCTGAATAGATATATACATTGTTGAGCATGGTCCTTGGTAAATTATACAATACAATTCCGTCCAGACGAATCGATCATTAGACAAAAAAAAGCTTCAATGTATTATCATATTTTTTCATTGTGTATATGTGTGTGTCATAATTCATAAGAATATAAAAAAATTATATACAGTAAAAGTTATACATTTAAATGTAAAGTTCTGTTTTCTGTTTCTGTTTTCTGTTTCTATTTTCTGCAGTTTGCTTGCCCTAATTACTACCACTATTATGTGTCAAATAATATGTGTGAAAAGAAAGTTTATGATGGATGGAGAGGAAGAGAATCAATATTGAATTATTTAGCGGAATATTTCGATGTGTTTAAAGAAACGCTGGATGAATGAAGCCGCCGCAATGGTGCTGGGCTAGCCGGAGCCGATGGAGATGGTCCAGTGGGTGTCGTCGGTTTGGAACCTCTTCTGCTTCGCCTCAAAGTCGAATACGGACTAGTGCCTCGATTAACATGCTCGTGAGCGTAAAGTAGCACTCCGATGTCCCGGTTACTCGCCTCGAGAGCGATCTTCAGGGCCGAACTGCCGTCAACGTCAACAATAGACGGATCGCAATCAGGATGCGCGAGGAGCAATCTCACGATGTCGGTATGACCATGTTCCGCTGCGCACATCAAGGCGGTGCTACCGTCTTCGTCCTGGATATTAACTGCCGCTCCAGCATCTAATAGCAACTGCGTCATATCTTTACGTCCATGCGATACTGCTAGCATCAACGCAGTTTGTCCATGCTTATTAAAAATAACGAAAGTATTTGTAAGAATATTTGAGAAAACGTATATAAAAACATTTGAAAACAATATCAATATTTTTAAAATATTTAAAAAATGATATATATACAATATACATATATACTGGGTGGCCGATTTTAATCCATCCAGTCGAATATCTCAAAAACCAAGCCCGGAAGAGAAAAATGTTTCAAACAAAAGTTGTGTGGCTTCAAGGGGGCCATAAGATGGTGACAATGATTTGACCTTGGAAAATCATTTGAAGGTCATGTGAAGGTCAACTTTAAAATCTTAAATGGAAATCCCCATTTTTTATTTAGTATTCTTGTAGCTGACATCGAGAGCTTTCCAAAACACTATAATAAAGTATTTTTTTATTAAGTACTTTTTGAGTAATTTTATATTTTAATCTGACATATTTTGATATAAAAAATTAAATATCTCGTAAAATATTTAGTTTTTGATAATCTTACCGTAATACTTCTATGTACAGAATAATGAGACAAATCAATTAGTATAAAAAAAAAAATTGTTTTTAAGAAAATTATTTACAATGTATTTTTTTAAACAATTATTTGTTTTTTTTGGCACTAATTAATTTGTCTTATTATTCTGTACATAGAAGTATTACGGTAAAATTATCGAAAACTGAATATTTTACGAAATATTTTATTTTTTATATCAAAATATGTCAGATTAAAATATAAAATAACTCAAAAAGTACTTAATGAAAAAATACTTTATTATAGTGTTTTGGAAAGCTCTCGATGTCAGCTACAAGAATACTAAATAAAAAATGGGGATTTCCATTTAAGATTTTAAAGTTGATCTTCACATGACCTTCAAATGATTTTCCAAGGTCAAATCATTGTCACCATCTTATGGCCCCCTTGAAGCCACACAACTTTTGTTTGAAACATTTTTCTCTTCCGGGCTTGGTTTTTGAGATATTCGACTGGATGGATTAAAATGGGCCACCCAGTATATATATACAGGGTGAGGCATCTAAGACAGGCCACCCGAATAACTCCTACAGTTTTGGAGATAGGAGAAAATGTTTGAAATAAAAGTTGTATGGTATCGAGGGGGAGATCTTGTGGAAGTGAACATTTTTTTTAGGTGGAGGCGCTTTGAAGAGATTTGAAGGTTATCTTCATTTTTTTAAATGGAACCACCCCAATTTTTTTATACAAATCGATTCTTCGCAATATTTGGCACAAAAAATCATAAGAGTAAGATGACCAAAAAGTGAATAGTTTACGAAATATTTTGTACTTTATTTTGATATAATTTTATATAAACTATAAAATATTTTGTAAAATATTCATGTTTACATTTGTGTCCTCTCTGGTGTTATCGCTTATACGGATTGTAGAATGTAAATAAACATTCAATCACCTTGTACACTTCAATCTTAATATGGTACATGTTGAGTTTAAGTAAGTATTTAGTATGGAGTATAAAGTACAAAATATTTCGTAAACTATTCACTTTGGCCATCTTAGCCTTATAAGTTTTTGTGCCAAATATTGTGAGGAATCGATTTGTTTTAAAAATTTAGGGTGGTCTCACTTAAAAAAATAAAGATGATTCTTCAAATCTCTTAAGCGCCTCTATCTAAAAAAAAATGTTCACTTCCACAAGATTTCCTCCTCGATACCATACAACTTTTATTTCAAACATTTTTTCTATCTCCAAAACTGTGGAAGTTATTCAGGTGGCTTGTCTTAAATGCCGCACCCTGTATATAAGTATATATAATACTCTCTCTCTCTCTCTCTCTCTCTCTCTATATATATATATATGTGTGTGTGTGTGTGTGTGTGTGTGTGTGTGTGTGTGTGTGTGTGTGTGTGTGTGCGTGCGTGCGTGCGTGCGTGCGTGCGTGCGTGCGTGCGTGCGTGCGTGCATGTATGTATGTATGCATGTATGTATATAAGTATGTATGTATAACACACTGATTCTTCGTGAAAAAATAAATCAAAATTACAAACTGAAATTTTTGCATATGAGGCTTCGTTTTTGATAAAATCGATTTTAAATATTAATTAAATATGCGTGCACCTGACTAAAACGCCATTGAGCGAATCTCGATAAAAGCTCGAAACACATTGGAAAAGCTTCAAGATAATCTAGTGAGACAAGCCCAGCTTTATATGCAACAGAATAGGCAACACATTTCCAACAATTCTTAAACTAATAAAAGGAAATATCATATCTCATTTTAATTTATCCTGGGGTCTTCTCACTAGATTATCTTCAAGCTTTTCCAGTGTTTCGAGTTTATATCGAGATGTGTTCAACGGAGTTTTAGTCAAATCCATGTGTACTCAACTAATATTTATTTAAAGTCGATTTCATCAAAAACAAAGCCTCATATATTATACAATATATATATATATATATATATATATATAGTATATGTATATATTGGTTTATTTATTTATTTTTTGATGAAGAATCAGCTTATTGCCATTTGTGTGAATTACCGACCACTCTATATATATAAAAAAGTTTTCCTATATTTACACAGTACAATTTTATTTACAATTTTTCTTAATAGTAGGAAAATTTTCATTTTAATAGTAGTAGAATTTTCCTTACCAATTTTGCACGAATGTTGACATCAGCAAGTTGGAACAATCTATTTGCCACAGAACGATGTGTGGAATTCCTGACTTCTGCCAAAGCAGCCAACATCACAGCTGTATAACCAGCCATGTTCGCCTTGTTAATGTCACAGACCTTCGAGTCTAATAATATAGATACTACATCGAAATTGCCATGAGAAACTGCATAATGCATTGCCGTATTACCGCTGGTATCTGTCATGTTGACAATGTATTCCAGTAGAGTACTAGAGCACTCTTCGAATCGGTCCAAATAATCCTCGACATCTAATGGATTTGCGCTAGATATACTAGATATCTTGAACCATTCTTGTTGTATGATATTAGTAGCATTTTTAAGCTGATGAGAAATGTTTCTACTGGGCGATTTTTTGATACTGTCATTGAGCACTTTCATGGCAGCTTGCATCTCTTTTGAGGGCTCAACTTTCTTCCTAGGTTTATCTTGGATTGGTTGAAATAAAGTTGATTCCAGTAGCTCAGGCTTCTCTTCATTATCCACCTCCTTTTCCATACTACACATCTCTTCTGATACAATTTTTTCATGTTTGTTTTTCTCAGTTTGTAATTGCTGAATGCTAAAAAAATTTAAAGAAAACTTTCTTTTTATGTCTATTTAAAAAAAAAGATGACACATACAAGTTATATTTATTTGATCATATAAAAATTTTTTTTTTAATTTTTTCTAATAATCTTGAAACTTTTTACGCAAAAAGAAATTGCTACATTTTAATTATTACTGTAATGTATTAATTATTGCTACAATTCAATAATTGATATAATTAAAAGAATGTGGAAAATTAAATTAAAAACCTTATAAGTTATAAAAACTATAAAGCAATATATGTAAATTATATAATAATTAAAGCTAATAATGTCAATGTAACATCGCGAGATATTAAAAACTCAACATAGTGCTAGTCATGTCAGATTAATAATAAAAACATTAACCGCTATAAATAAACATTAGATTACAGCGGGGAAATATATTACCCTTTCGCGGTCGAATATGATAGAATATCAGCGGCTTCGAGATCATTAAATAAAGAAGGTGCGTTGCACTGTGGCGGCAGCGGCGATTGTTGCTGCTGTTGCAGCATCGATCTGTCGAGATCGAGGATGTGCTCACTTGTTCATCATAGCAAGATCGTCAATGCAACATGAGACGCGCACCGATGCGATATTTACACCGTGAGAGAATTCGATGACGCACACGGCACGCGCACGAGCACAAGCACGGACTAAAAAAATGACAACAAACCACCCACTTATCCACCCAATGCCCAATACGCTCGACTAGCACGAAATCATTGAACTATTATATATCATACTGAAACGCGCATCACTATACCCCCACCACTACTACTGCGGCCACTAAAGGATAGCTGCAGCTATAGACATAGTATATCTAGACCGAGCGGTTGCCTTTATTTAAGGAAAGATGCATGTAGAAAAGGACATACTCTGTTTCGTGCTCCTTCCGTTCTCTTTCGCTCGCACGTAGCATAGCGTACTCTTTCGCTATTAAAATAAATATAAAGCAGAGAATTAAAATAAATATGAAAAATGGTAAAGTGTATCTTAAAAAACTGCACATCAAACTATGATAATGGTTTTAAAACGAATAGTACATCTGGTCGACGTAGTTCTTTTTCTTCTCTGATATGGCTGGGAGACTTTCCGAAAGGAATTGTCTATACACCATTAACTAGGTATAGGTATTAGATAGATTAATATATGATAAACTAATATAGGTATTGGATAGGATAATACAATATATGATAAACCAATATAGGCATTATATAGGATATAGGATAATGTGTGAAAACCTCTTTTTGAGTCATATGGGAGGATGGGACCCGAGCAGAATCGAACCTGGAATTTTTCGACTACCAGCCTGTGACTCTACGACAGGCGCCACGCATCGCCCCCGGTCGACGTAGATGTTAGATCATAGACATAGTATATCTAGACCGAGGAGTGGGAACCGAGGTGCACGTAGAAAAAGACATAGTCTGTTTCGTGCCCTTTGCGTTCTCTCTCGCTCGCACGTAGCATGACGAAAGAGAACGCTATGTTCTGTTCGAGCGAGAGAGAACGCAAGGGGCACAAAACAGTATATCCTTTTCTATGTACATCTTTACCCCCTAAATAAAGGCAAACGCTCGATGCTCGGTCTAGATATACTATGTCTATATATGTTACATGTTAGATAGACAAGAACAGGTCTGAGAAGCGACACTCTATGTCCCATATTTCTGGCCACCAATCAGCAGAGCCGTGCGCGTTCCAGTATGGTATATAGTTCAGTGCACGAAATACTACGTCACATGCGGTTCTATCATTCGCAACTCTCTTGCCGCTCCTTTTATCAAGAAACAACCCTTAATAGCAATCTTCGACCATGGAAATAACAGATGGCGTGGACCATAATCGAGCGGGAAAAGTGCGGCCCTGCGCACAATAGAGAAAATATTAGGAATAGGAATAAAATATTAAATAATAATCCTAAAGGCTCACAATGTTAAATAACAATAATATTGTAGAGGGCTAATAGGAGCCGTGCGCAAGATAGAGGACGCAAAATAAATCTAAAGATTAAAATTAATAATTCAATATACAATTAATAATTCATTATATTGAATTATTAATTTTAATCTTTAGATTTATTTTGCGTCCTCTATCTTGCGCACGGCTCCTATTAGCCCTCTACAATATTAAAATATTAAATATCAGGAAGAGCAATTTAGAATTATTTTACTTCAAACGAGGAAACGGAATGGATTAATCATTTCTAATTTTTATTTTTTTATTTCATTGAGGTTTTAAAAAGGAGTTTAAAAAATAATTTGTATATGTAATATTTAATTCGGAGAATAAAGATAATTTATAAATGTAAGTTCATATATAAGCAATCCCAAAGTATAATTTTCTGCAAATAGATATAGTTTCCCCTTATATGAACTAACGATACGATATAGCAAATTTATTTATTTTGTATAATTAAATATTTTTAACATATATATATATATATATAATTTAGATAAACCTACGGAAAACCCATCTATATAAAATAATAGGTAAGAATAACCCCCAATTCTTATGTATTTTTTGCCTCCTGAACACGAATATGAAACTTAAAAATGGCAATCGGACTCGCAAATTGAAGAAAAACGCAAAAATCCAACCAAAAAAGGTAAACTTTCGGAAAATCCACCTATATGAAATAATAGGTAAAAATACCCAATTCTTATAAATTCAAAATTTTGCATACCAAAATGTTTTTTACTAGGCTTCTAAATACCTTTTTAAACGTTCACTTATATTCTTTCATACATTTCCGAGTGCGAACCTATCTTATTTTGTACATACAAACTTCAAAACTTTTATATTAAGCAAATGTTGTTATGACCTGACGCAAGAAACTGGTAAGAAAACTAATTTTTTAGCTTTTCTTCGTTTTTAACATAAAAGCGCAATGTTCCCACTTTGTTGGTGTATATACTTTAATAGTGGAAAAGGATCTCTTATTTCATGTAACCAATAAAAAAATTTCGGTCTGCAAAAATATAATTATATATTATGGCCGATAAAACAGGAGTCCGGCGTTCTCTTAAGGATCCCCTTAAAGAGTCTTATTTTTATCAGATTGAAAATAATTTTGTGACAAACATGTTAAATTCTTAATTTTTCACAAAAGTGTAAAAAGAATTAATAATCATAAATTACTAACCGATTGTTACTGTCGTATTGCTCCTTGTTATCCGCATCATATCTTATTATGCCAACGGCCGATATCTTCGTGTACGTATCCTGACGTTTGAACTGTTTCCTATGGTCACCGGTGTTCAAGGAAATATGAGACGGTCTCGGAATCCTGGATATCATATTGCTATTCTGATGATTTAGGCTGTTCTCTGCATTGTTTGCGATCTGCTTCGCTAGATTCTTGATCGTCTCCTTGCAATTGTCGCAATAGTTAGCTGTGCAAGAGATTGAGATATGCGGCCTGACGGAGTCACCAACCGATACATCAACGAACTTCTTCTTCATCGTTGAGGTGCCGAAATCTCGGCATTTTGGCGTGAGACCGAAAGTGTCAGTACCTCGACTGATAGTTTTCACCAAGTCGTCCACCGTCACGGCCACCGATTTGTTGGCTCTTGTCCTAATCCTCGTATCGCCGTAGTTGAACGAGCGACTCCTCGAGTTCATTGAATTTAGCGACACCGGTGGCTGTGCCGCCATCGGATCGGGTCCGACACATACATTTTTGGTGGAGGGATTAAGCTTGACTTCCACCCCAATCTCCGTTACCGACGGCTTGGCGGTTACGCTCACATGCGAACGCATCTTGAATAATTCGGCTACTTGGACCGCATAATCTCGCTTTTCGAGTTTGAATGTTTCCATGATGCATTGAACACTCTTGGAAGAAGTTTTTTTCACCAAGTTACTCCTGTAACTCCTCAAAGCGTCCTCCACAAGCAGTGTGGTATCCTCGCTCGTCAAGATATCTTTCATACTCAAGCTCGTCGTTGTACCGCAAGAACGCATTCTCATTTCTTTCTTCGTTTCCGGCGGAATGTCTTCGATCAAGAAATGGCTACATTGGAGAATCCTGGGTCTTTTCTCTGTGTTGATGCCAAAGTTACGCATTTTCTTCTCGCTTTTGCGGTTGATTGAATCGTTCTGGTTAAATGGTATCGATTCCATATGAAGAGGAGCCCTCATTAGATGTATTTTCTGCACTTCCGGCAGAATCTCTTCTAACATCAATTGACTGCGAGCCAAATTGGACTTCCAATTACGATGCTGGGAGTTGTAAAAATTCGTGAAATTCACTGGCGTTTCATCCTCCAGCACGGTGCTTTCATCTTGAATTTCAGGCATGATTTCCTCGATTCGTAGTTGGCTTTTCTGCAAAGACGGTTTGATTGGCGTGCTCGTTATCATGCCGATGTCTTTCGTTCGAACCTGTTTGCAATAAGAAAGTATTGTGCGCAATTAGTTATTAACTCGAAATGGAAAGCTATGTATTTGATTCTCTATTCTTGACTAAAGGCTTAGAAAACGAGTCATAAGTTTTGAAGCTGAGCGCATTGCCATTTCCATTTAAGTAGGCTACTGAATCGTTAATAATATTAATGATTTTTGTCAAGTATAGTTAGAAGTCTCTATTAATTTATAAAAGAAATTTAGTTAAAGATGACCAATTGCTTCTATCGTGTTACTTGTGTATAAAATAAAATAATTATATTTTATAGAACCATAAATAAAAAATTAGGAATATTAATATAATTTTATTTAACAAAGGAGTAAATTAAATAAATAATTAAAAGATGAAACCTTAAAAACAATTAACCTACCAAAATTAATACATACATTAACCTAACTCGGTCAAAAATTCTTGAAAAAGATTTTTCCAAAAATTAGTATTAACTGATATATATCAGTTATTACATACATTGCACAAGATAATATGATATCATGTTCTTATTGTCTATATACCGTTAATCGTTTAAAATATTATAAGTCATTGCAGATTACCGAGCAGATTATATTGCCGATGATGTAGCTGGGAAGTTTCAGAAAGAAACGCAACATGGTACTGAGCAGAGGAAACATATCGTAGCTTGTAGCTAATATTTTTATATTCTTCAATCTCAAAGCAGCTTTTTATGAATATTTTCGCGAGTATGTATGTACATACGCGCGCATGTAAAACTCGCTCGGCGACGAAGTGAAAAAATAACACGCGAGACGATAGGAATACATGTCAAAAATGCGTATTGCCCTTTAAATCTCAATTTTCACTTCTAATCAAAGAGAAGCAACTACAATTTACTTTGAGACAAACGCAAATCGATAATCACCGAGAGATTCTTAATTAAGAGAAAAACGGAAAATTGCATATGCTCTTCAACACAAAAATCCAAAAGAATAAAGAAATATTAAAAAAATATTCACAATCTTAACAATATTAATAAATTTAAATTTTAAATCAATTAATTTTTTATTTTATTTTTTTATTTTATTTTATTTTATTTATTTTAATTATTTTATTTTATTTGTTTTATATTTCAATTATACATTAATTTATTAAATTAATCAATGTGACTAATATTTTTAAGGAATATGTAAATCATCTAATTTCTGAATTTGTATTTTGTACATATATATATATATATATGTGTGTGTGTGTGTGTGTGTGTGTGTGTGTGTATATATATATATATACAGGGTGTCCCATTTTAATCTCCTCATGCAAATATCTCAAAAACCAAGCCCGGAAGAGAAAAATGTTTCAGACAAAAATTGTTTGGTTTCGAGGGGGCCATAAGATGGTACCATTGGTTTGACCTTGGAAAATCATTTGAAGGTTATGTGAAGGTCAACTTTAAAATCTTAAATAGAAACCCCCATTTTTTATTTAGTATTCTTGTAGCTGACATCAAGAGCTTTCCAAAACACTATAATAAAGTATTTTTTCATTAGTACTTTTTGAGTTATTTTATATTTTAATCTGACATATTTTGATATAAAAAATAAAATATTTCGTAAAATATTCAGTTTTCGATAATCTTACCGTAATACTTTTATGTACAGAATAATGAGACAAATTAATTAGTGCCAAAAAAAACCAAATAATTGTTTAAAAAAATACATTGTAAATAATTTTCTTAAAAACAATTTTTTTTAAATTGATTTGTCTCATTATTCTGTACATAGAAGTATTACAGTAAGATTATCAAAAACTAAATATTTTACGAGATATTTAATTTTTTATATCAAAATATGTCAGATTAAAATATAAAATTACTCAAAAAGTACTTAATAAAAAAATACTTTATTATAGTGTTTTGGAAAGCTCTCGATGTCAGCTACAAGAATATTAAATAAAAAATGGGGGTTTCCATTTAAGATTTTAAAGTTGACCTTCACATGACCTTCAAATGATTTTCCAAGGTCAAACCAATGGTACCATCTTATGGCCCCCTCGAAACCAAACAACTTTTGTCTGAAACATTTTTCTCTTCTGGGCTTGGTTTTTGAGATATTTGCCTGAGGATATTAAAATGGGACATCCTGCATATATACAGGGTGACCCATTTTAACTTAGGCAGCCAAATAACTCGAAAAATAAGCACACTACGAAAAAATGTTTAGAATCAAAATTTTGTCATTTCGAGGGGGACGTACAATGACGTTAAAATGAGCCCCCCCACCCCTTCCCCTGGGCGGTGAGGGGGGGCAAGTTTGAAATCTTAAATGGGAACCCCTATTTTTTATTGCATATTCGGAATCTTTGGCTAAAAACACATACAATTTGTCTGAAACATTTTTCTCGATTCATGATAGATGGCGCTGTAATCGACGAAATTCAATTTCTTCGATTTCTCTTACTGAGAACCCATGCTTACGATTCTGCAATAAATTAACAATAAAAATACCACGTTTTCATTGTTAATACTCGAAATTAGTCTTAAAACAAACTTCTCATTATTTTTTATTACTCATTAATTACTTCTCAAGAAACTGCTTTTAGCGAATCGCTTCGCATAAGTACGGGCAGTAAGTCTGTAATTTCTACCACATTCGCCAAAGGTTATAAGAATATCGACTACTTCTGTAGGCGTATAATTTGCCATTTTACCAGAATTTTATCAGAGTACAAATGTTAAAAAAATACATAAACACTTGTGACTTTGGCACTAAATGGACAAAATTTTGGAGGGATACTTAGAGGAACTCCATCAGATGGAAAGTCCAAAATGTCTCGGTACTTTGCACCATTCAAGTTGCCTAAAGGGCAGGTTACGCTAAAAGCAGTTTCTTGAGAAGTAATTAATGAGTAATAAAAAATAATGAGAAGTTTGTTTTAAGACTAATTTCGAGTATTAACAATGAAAACGTGGTATTTTTATTGTTAATTTATTGCAGAATCGTAAGCATGGGTTCTCAGTAAGAGAAATCGAAGAAATTGAATTTCGTCGATTACAGCGCCATCTATCATGAATCGAGAAAAATGTTTCAGACAAATTGTATGTGTTTTTAGCCAAAGATTCCGAATATGCAATAAAAAATAGGGGTTCCCATTTAAGATTTCAAACTTGCCCCCCCTCACCGCCCAGGGGAAGGGGTGGGGGGGCTCATTTTAACGTCATTGTACGTCCCCCTCGAAATGACAAAATTTTGATTCTAAACATTTTTTCGTAGTGTGCTTATTTTTCGAGTTATTTGGCTACCTAAGTTAAAATGGGTCACCCTGTATATATATATATATATATATATATATATATACACACACATATATATGTATGTATATATGTATATTGTATATAGCTTTAATAAATTAACGATTTGCAGGGTGATTAGCAGATATATGCATTCGTGCACCTGTTGATGTGACACCCCGATGTCTCTCGTCATCACGCCACACATAGTTCCTATGTCCCTGGTATATATGATTCCAGTGTTCTTCAAATTTCGCAGAGCGGTGGTGTGCTGTTCCGAGAACGACTGGCTACGATACCTATGCAGGGTGTCGTTGCAAGAATTTGTTTTACTCAGTTCATTTACTTGTCGCAAAAGATTACGCTTCTCTTCTTTCAATACCGAGACTTGCACCTGCGAGAGAAAAGAGAATAGATCACACGTGCGTACATGGGATTAGATAAGCTTAGCAATAGCGTATAAGCTTTTAAAGATAGAAATGTTACATTATTTTTCGATAAATTGCAGAAATAAAATATTTGATATATCATTTTTGGGCATATTCTTAAGTTAGGTTCTTTGTTTGCCAGTAAGTAAAATAAGAAACAAAATATTTTATATATATTAAGTATGCCAAAATATACAATAATTAAAAGAACACTAATATTTTTTAAATTACTAATTTTTTTAGAATACTAATCTTTTTTGGATAATCTTTTACATCGATCTACTTTTATTAGAATAATTGTGATGGGCAATTATAAATATAAGCTTATGTAAATCTTTGCATTTCTTCGAAAATATATGAAAACAATTTTATTGTTTTGTATCGCATTAAGCGTGCAACGATATATCTTCATAATAGGAACAATAAGATTGCGATAAAGTAGTGAGAATATATCTTGTACTCCTTTTCCTGTTTCTCGCTAGAACGGAAGAGTTCGCTTGGGTGCAAATTACGTGTCGGACAATGAACGAAAGAATAGGAGGGAGAAGAATATGAAATTAGTGAGAACTCACCTGCAGCATGGGAATTGCCTTGACCTGCTCTTCCAGCTCTTTCATTCTTTCCAGAGACACCGCCATTTGTTCTCTGATATTCTGTGCAATGTATAAAAAAGTAGTTTATCATTACTATTATTTCTGTATTTTCAACTTTCACCAAAAATTGCGCATTTCAAAAAAAATTATTTATTTTTAATATCTTATTTATTCATTTATAACAAAATTAAAATCTGCGTAAAATAAATACTATTATTAATATTATTATTATTATTAACATTATAATAAAAAATCTCTAATTAGTTAAATTAATTGAAGAAAATAGAAATAGAAATGTAATTCATATAATACAAGCGTTTTCAAACGTTGAAACGATGAAAAAGTCAAATTATTAATCCTACGTCTGTAGAAATTTCAATTGCTCGAGTTTTAAACGTGTATTGTATATGCAGAGATTTTTTTTGTAACATGTCTTTCTTATTTGTACCTGAAGCGCACTAGTACTGAAGTTTGAGTTGCCACTTCCGACGCTGGCGTTGTCGGAATCTGCCAACTGGGCCGCATTTTGCACTGATGCTGTCCCATTGATGCCATCTAGCGTAATAAAAATTATTTAACCTATCATGGAAAACTAATCACCAAATATTTTATAAAAAGAATATCGCTAGCAAAACGCTCGATATTAGAACGTTCACTTTAATCGATTCATTCTACCCTACCGCCATCATTATTTTAAGATGAATCGTGCCCACCTGCAAACAATATTTCTTTTTTGAGAGAAGTCCAAAATTTTTGGGTCAAAAAAGATCGATATTTGGGCAACAATTGAGTCGCCGTGGACTTTTTCTACACAGAGTATTTGTTTCGGTAAATGCAGCATTGCATTCTGTATATATTGTATTAGAGAGTACATCAAACTAGTTTTGACCATCACTTTATACGTTGGAATATACAGGGGCGCCGTGTTTGTTATTTTTCTTGTGTTGGGGTAAAACCGGATACCTACACACCTCATATAATGAAGAGAGGAAAGGAAAAACTGCCATTCTCTGGCTTTGTCTTCCTACAAAAAGCATTTAGAAATGGAGATTGCCACTCAGAAAAAGAAACTATTAAAAAAAAGCTTCTTGAGATCCATAAAGTTAAGAAATTAAATAAGAAAGTCCTGCAGCAATATAGAGCAAGAGGATATCTTAGTTTATGATTTTCCTTTATAGAATACATTTTTGTATTGTATTTTGATTAAAATAAATTAAGATTTCGTAATTGCTTGGTGTTTTACATACTTTCAAATAAATACCCGATTTTACCGGCGGGACAAAACCAGTTATTTTGACTTTTGCAAAAAATTCAATTATCCTTGGTACCTAAATATTTTTTTTCAGCAACTAATCATTTTCTCATAATTCAACGTCCACTAAAGACTACTAACGGTCAATAGATTTTTTTGGCTCTTTGATTTTTTGTAGGAAGACAAATCCAGAAAAGTACCAGATTTTACCTTACTTCCTCCTATTCTTGGAAAATCAATATCACGATTTGAGATTTATTTATTATTGAAATTAGTCAAATAAAAGATTTTTGCGTGCGCGTATTCTTTTCCTCAAGAAATATTTAATTAGCTGATAATAATATCCTCTCTTTATAGTCTTTATAAGTTCCGTGAATAATCTTCTTTATCGTATCATTTTATCACAAAAAAATAGTTAAATTTTTTTTTCATGTTGTTATTAATGCATTCTTATGCAACACTCAATAATAGGCTATATTCACCTGTGTTCGAGATGCTTTTTCGATGATTGCGCAACTGCATTACACAGCAGAGCATTATCTCGAATAGAACAATAAAGAAATGCGACAAATATCGCGGCGAATTCCTTTAACAAGATCGTGACATGTCTCATTTCGATCGTTACAATGCAAAAGTTTTAGCACGAAAATCATGCTATAATCTTAATTTTAATAATACACGAATATCTTATGATAAATTTTTTTTAATAACACGACAATATATTAAATTGAATGGAAAGTTTGTACCAAACTTTTTTTCCGAACTGTTTTCTTGTAAACAAATGAAAACCAAAAAAAATGGCACAAAATTTCTATTCAATCCAATAGTTGTAAAGCTATAAAAAAAAAAAAAAAAAAAAAAAAAATTAATCTTCAAAGAAAAAACAAATGCTAACAAAATTATATTTTTCCATCTTATTAATTTTGAGCGGATTTTTACTTTAATAAAATTGTAATTTCGAACTTATTGTTAGTATTGTGTGCAAAAATATCTAATATTAAGAAATGGAAAGTTTGCGATAAATTCCCCTAACACTTTCTTATTGAGAAAAAAGTTACTTCTAAATTAATCAGAAAAACTTATCATTAGAATTAAGGTCCATGAGATTATTGGACCTCATATATACATTGTCATTAATGTTAAAACGCTCGAATTATACGCCACGTACACTGAATATGTGGATTAGGCGAAATAAAAAGATTAAATGTTGATCTCCAGTACTGTGAAAGTTTCGCAGAAAGAAACATATTGCCAATCATGTGTCAATCGCGAGACTACGATAAATTCATTATGAAGAAGAGAATTTGTTATGATAGAGAGAAAGAAATTAATAAAACGATCATCCGTCTCTCTATTCCACATGCTTAAAGTTACATATTCGTTTGTCAATTTCTATCATAATAAATAATAAATTAAAACAAAAATTTATTTGAAAACCTGAAAAATTAAGTTCTCAAAAGAAATAATCTATGACCACAAATTGTTTCTTTATTTTTATCCAAAAATATTTTATTTTGATGAAATGCAAATGAAGTCACAAATATAAAAAAGAACAAACGCGAATAAAAGAAGATATATAAATGATGCAATGTGTTCTGTCATAGTTATAGAATATTTTGACAAATCGAATTTTTTATCGTGACGTCGCGATAACGCGATGGCAAGAAAAATAAAAATTTCTATTCCACTGACACTTTGATTTCGCAGCGTCCCTGGCACTTCTATTTTTTATTCGTTCACGTTTCAGGCAGATGCACTTGTCGAACACGGAAAAAGGCATTGCGCGTTCCTCGTGTAACAACGTAATCGGATATAAATGTATAAAGAAAAAAAAAGAGAGAGATATAGACCGATCTCCGAGGTCATTCGAAGCGGCTGCGGGGATATCACTCATTTGATAATGGATTCTCTTAACTTGTTTAGATTTAGATAAAGTATCTGTTAATTACTTATATCGCCGCTAGTGACGCTAATCGAAACGATAAACAATAGCGAATTTTGCCTCAGCCCGGCGGATCAATCGCAAATTGCATATAAAAATGTATAACGAAAAAAACCGTGACGCAATCGACGAGAACAGTTTTTTCATCTCTTTCGAAAATTAACGAGGGGAAAACGTTAGCATCGAAGATCGACGAATAAATGTAAAATAAAAATGAAAAATTTCGCAAGAGCGAAAGATTATATATTTTCGCCTACTTCCAAAATAAACTCACGATATTTCCGCTTCGTCTTCATTTTGCAGAAAGGAATCCTCTTCATGATGAAATTCTTTACCCCCATTTTCACTATTCATTGATTTTTAACTATCTTGTGGATCGATTATATTCGTTCGCGCGTCTTTTCCAGAAGGGATATAATTTTCATATCAAAGCGCTTGCGTTAACTCGTTACTTTCGCATCCAGTTGAAGCTGTCAATTACTGTTGCACCTTAGCTATTTACTAATTTCGCATTGTCGCATATTTGCATGCTGGCTTTTACATCAAATTCTCTCTTTTATGTCAAATCATCGGTTGATAACATCATAATATATTCTGCGAGTAAATAAATTAAAATTAGCGATTAATATTTTTTTTATTGTTTAATGCCTTTACAATATATATGCAGATTTGTTACAATTAAATGCTCGATTATTTTTTGGGGGGAAAATAAAATTTATTCCTCATAGCCAATATATAAATTATCGTATTTCTTTGTTTAGTAATTTTAAATTGCTCTGCAAATATGTATTACGTTCGATTACTCGATTCTTTATAAAATAGAAAATAATTCTCATGTAGAATTTCAAGCTAATGTTTTTAAGCGAACATCGAATTCAAATCATCAGCTATAAAACCGGTGATTTCATTCGTGAACACAGTATCACAGATCTATGATTTGGCAATTGGAACATCAACGTCTCGTAATTTTGCCTGATTTCCTGCGATGACAAAGCCGATTGAAGCGTTGAAGCGGGTTTCATCATTTTCGCCGAGAAAAAATACATTACACCGAAAGTATATGTACATATACGTATAACTTCGAGATCAGTACGATTCTTATATATTCCTGATCTTTATATTTTTTACGGATTGACTCGTCCGAAATTGGCTCGAAAGAGATTAGAATAATCACATTGTGCTTCATAGAAAGATAAATTCGTTTTTGGCTTGATATATGTACTCGTGATAGCCCGGTTCTTACCGCGTGACAACAGTTTGCGTTTCACTACTGGTGATGCCGTCGAGGCACAACGAACGCTCCGGCTGTTCGCGTTAAAGGTGAATGTGGGGGGGGGGGGGGGAGGGTCTCTTTCTCTCTCTTCTTTTTCGCGCCGGCCTTTTCTTTGTTTGATGCTCCGACAATTTGCTAATTGCAGGAAAAAATTAACACTCGTATCTTGCGCAGCATCTGAACTTTTGTTTGTCCGCGAGAATAATCTAAATAAAAATGTTTCATACCGCTCTTTTTATTGGGAAATATCTTTATCAAATGATCTGAGATAGAGAGAGAGAGAGAGAGAGAGAGAGAGAGAGAGAGAGAGAGAGAGAGAGAGAGAGAAGAGAGAAAGGAGAAAGAAAGATTGTTTAAGAGATCAATATTAAACAAAATAGCAATCAATTGATTAATGTTAAATCAATTTCATACTTAGAACTGCAAATGATCTAAGGGAAGTTAAATTCTTAAACCAAATCATTTTTTTTTTTACATTTGAAATATACAGAAGAAAAAGGATGACACCATTTAACTTTTGATGAAATCGATTTTAATTAATAGAGAAATATGTTTGTAAATTTTGCCCTAGTGATGTTACTTTGGTCACACTGTATAAATGTTTGTTCTGCTGTATAATTTCGCAGGTTTTTATTTACGGTTAAATTATTTTGACTGAAAAATTTCGCACTTTTATATTTCACGAGAGAAGACGAGATTTAATTATGTTTATTCTGCTTAAAAAAAAGTTTCGGCAAAGGGGAAACGAGTAATAGTTAATAATATATAGGGAATTATAATAACGTACCTGCCTAAAAGGTTCTAAATCTGTATATCTATATATCTTTTACATATGCTTGTACGCATCATTAATATTGCTTGCTTGCGATTATAGAACAATAGATATTTAACCTAAAATTATTTGGTAAACTATTAACTTGCTAAAAAATTATTTGGTAAACTGTTTCTTTAATAAAGACATACTAATATTATAAAAATGTAAATATATATATATATATAGGGTGTCCCCAATTTAAATGGCAAAACTTCAGGAGCATGTAGAGGACCGAAAAGCTAAAACAGAAAATCCTTTAGAAATTTGCTCGTTTTTGCTCCATTTTAATCTCCTCAGGCAAATATCTCAAAAACCAAGCCCGGAAGAGAAAAATGTTTCAGACAAAAGTTGTTTGGTTTCGAGGGGGCCATAAGATGGTACCATTGGTTTGACCTTGGAAAATCATTTGAAGGTCATGTGAAGGTCAACTTTAAAATCTTAAATAGAAACCCCCATTTTTTATTTAGTATTCTTGTAGCTGACATCGAGAGCTTTCCAAAACACTATAATAAAGTATTTTTTCATTAAGTACTTTTTGAGTTATTTTATATTTTAATCTGACATATTTTGATATAAAAAATAAAATATTTCGTAAAATATTCAGTTTTCAATAATCTTACCGTAATACTTTTATGTACTGAATAATGAGACAAATTAATTAGTGCCAAAAAAACATAATTTGAAAACAAAGTCATATCGAACATATGTTTATATGAACTTTTTCTCTTATTTTTGTATCCTGAATCTCTCATTGCAATACTTCCCACTTTTTAGAATACACCCTGTATATATATGTGTATGCGTGTGCGTGTGCGTGTGCGTGTGTGTGCGTGCGTGTGTGTGTGCGTGCGTGTGTGTGTGCGCGTGTGCGTTTGGTGTGTGCGTGGTCGTGTGCGTGTTCGCGTGTCTGTGTGCGCTGGATAAAATTCCGAAAAGTACTCACCCCAGATTTTTTTGTAACCTTGCCTAGGCAAGGTTGCATCGAAATGGCTAAGAACAGTGACTACTATGCGTTACACTATGCGTCGACCTAGATTAACATGATATATGCAAGAATTACGGAGTTACGGAATTTTAATGTAATCCAGTTTTAATGTACTTAAAACTCCGTAAGAATTATTGCGAGCAACCGCGTTTATTTTGAGAAAAGCGAATTAAAACTTCGGCATTCGGTCTTTCATTTCTGTATATGATATTGGCTAACACGTACAAGGATATATGTATGTATTATCAAAATATACACACACAATAATATAAACTCAAAAAACACATATGCTACTATTATTTTAAACAAACGATGACGATTGAAAATTACTCTGGAATTTCACATATAATGAAAATTGTGTTACATGAATACGATATGGAAATGCGTCTTATCTTGCTTTTAAATGTGATATATTTTTCTTGCACCAATTGATTCCTCTCATTATTTTGCGCATAAAAGTATTAAGGCAAGATAATAAAAAAATGAATATTTTAATAGTTTATGTAAAATTATATCAAATTAAAGTATACAATATCTCATAAATTATTCAATTTTTGACCATCCCATCCTTATAACTTTTTACATCAAATATTGTGTTATGAGGAATCCATTTATGTAAACAAATTAGGGTAGTCCCATTTAAAAAAAAATAAATTTTTTTTAGTTTGTAGTGTAAAACCAATGCTCATGGTTACTCAAAGCCACTATAGTATATTTTCTACTTTTTCTATAATTTTAATAATGGATCCTTTTGCTATCTCCCATCGTTTTCAAAAAAAATTAAGGTGAATTTTTTATTAGACTTATCTTGAACATACATACATACATACACACACACACACACACACACATATATATATATATATATATATATATATATATATATATATATATAATTGGGGACACCCTATATATATATATATATATAGGGTGTTCCCAATTTAAATGGCAAAACTTCAGAAGCGTGTAGGGGACCGAAAAGCTAAGACAGAAAGTCTTTTAGACGTTTGCTCGTTTTTGCTCTATTTTGGAGAAAATTACAAAAAAAGAAACAAAACAAGTTTTCGTTTTTTTACTTATTTATTTACATTTTATTTATGTTATCATTTATTTAATGCAGATATTGTTCAAAATGTTGTCCTCTTGCAGCAATGGAAGCATTACATCTAGCGCTGACCTCATTAAGTGCAGCTAGACATTGTTCTAGTGATATTTGGTGCACTGCATCTATGATTCGGTCTCTTAATTGCTCTCTTGAATTGATTGGCACCGTAAGGATAACATCAAGTATTTACATATGTAAGGAACCTTGAAGCAGAAAGTTCATTCGGTGCCAGTCAACTCAAGAGAGCAACTGACAATGAGAGATTGAATTTTTGCGATTTTCTCTAAAATGGA